>NW_027187302.1:1285309-1499813 GCF_028583685.1 Petaurus breviceps papuanus
AATTCCTTGAATTTCACATTTTGTCCCTCTCCTTCCCCCCCCCCCCCACCGCGGCTTATAGTCAAGTATAGGATCTGTAAATACTTTCACATTATACATTAGTCAGGTTATAAGGACGGATTGTACCAGCTGAAATGAAAAATGGTAAAGAGGACATAAAACCATATAAGAGAAGGAAAAAGATCAGGTATTTTGCTTCCACCTGTATATAAACTTCGTTCTTTCTAGTTCTTTCTCTGGATGCACATATTTCTCTCCGTCATGAGTCTTTTGGGATTGACATATCACTGCATTGCTGAGAAGAGTCCAGTCTATCAAAGTTGGTCATCACACATACACTATGTCTGTAATTGTGTACAAATTTCTCCTGGTTCTACTCTTCTCACTCAACATCAGTTCTTTTAAGCCTCTCCAGGTAAATATGAAGACTGTCTGCTCCTCGTTTCTTATAGCACAATAGTATTCCATAACATGCATATACCACAACTTGTTCAGCCATTCCCCAATTGATGGGCACCCCCTTAATTTCCATTTCTTTGCTACCACAAAAAGAGCTGCTATAAACATTTTTGTTACATATAGGTCTTTCTCTCATTTCTATGATCTCTTTAGGATATAACCCTAGGAGTGGTATTGCTGTATCAAAAGGTATGAAAGTATTTATAGCCCTTTGGGCATAATTCCAGATTGCTCTCCAGAAAGGCTGGATCAGTTCACAACTCCACCAGCAATGCATTAGTGTTCCAATTTGCCCACATCCTCTCCAGCATTTGTCATTTTCCTGTTTTGTCATCTTAGCCAAACTGACTGGTGAGATGTGGTACCTCAGAGTTGTTTTGATTTACATTTCTCTAATCAATAGTGAATTAGAGCATTTCTTCATGTGCTTATAGATAGCTTTAATTTCTTTCTCTGAAAACTGTCTGTTGATATCCTTTGACCATTTATCAATTGGGGAATGACTTGTATTCTTATAAATTTGACTCAGTTCTCTGTATATTTTAGAAATGAGTTCTTTGCCAGAGACATAGGTTGTAAAGATTCTTTCCCAATTTCCCACCTCCCTCTTAATCTTGGTTACATTGGTTTTGTTTGTACAGAAACTTTTCAATTTCATGTAGTCAAAATTATCCATTTTACATTTTATAATGTTCTCTAATTCTTGTTTAGTCATAAAGTCTTTCCCTCTCCACAAGTCTGATAGGTAAACTATTCCTTGTTTTAGCAGACTGCTTACAGTATCAACCTTTATACCTAGATCATGCACCCATTTAGACTTGATTTTGGTATATGGTGTTAGATAATAGTCTATGCCCAGTTTCTGCCATACTATATTCCAATTTTCCCAGCAGTTTTTGTCAAATAGTGAGTTCTTATCCCCAAAACCAGGGTCTGGAGGTTTATCAAACAACATATTACTGTAGTTATTGACTTCTGAATCTCATGTGCCTAATCTATTTCATTGATCCACTCCTCTATTCCTCAGCCAGTAGTCCACCTTCCCTAGCATTTCTTTTCATTAATTCCCTTGATATTCTGGACCGTTTATTCTTCCAAATGAATTTATTACTATTTTTTCTAGCTCTATAAAGTAGTTTTTTAGTTAATTAATTGGTATAGCACTAAATATATAATTTAATTTAGGTAAAATTGTCATTTTTATTATATTAGCTTGATCCAGCCACGAGCAATTGATATTTTTCCAATTAGTTAGATCTGACTTCATTTGTGTGAAAAGTGTTTTGTAGTTATGATCATACAGGTCCTGGGTTTGTTTTGGCAGGTAGATTCCCAAATATTTTATAATGTCTACAGTAACTTTAAATGGGATTTCTATTTCTATCTCTTGCTGTTGAATTTCATTGGAAATATATAGGAATGCTGAGGATTTATGTGGGTTTATTTTATATCCTACAATTTTGCCAAATTTATTTATTGTCTCAAGTAGTTTTTTACTTGATTCTCTAGGATTCTTTAAGTATATCATCATATCATGTGCAAAGAGTGATAGCTTGGTCTCTTCTTTGCCTAATTTGATTCCTTTGATTTCTTTTTCTTCTCTAATTGCTACTGCTAACATTTCTAGTACCATATTGAATAAGAGGGGTGATAGTGGACACCCTTGTTTCACCCCTGATCTTATAGGAAATGCTTCTAGCTTGTCCCCATTACATATAATACTTGCTAATGGCTTTAAATAGATGCTACCTATTATTTTAAGGAAGGCTCCATTTATTCCTATACTTTCTAATGTTTTTAATAGGAATGGATGTTGTATTTTGTCAAAAGCCTTTTCTGCATCTATTGAGATGATCATGTGGTTTCTGCTAGTTTTATTGTTGATATGCTCAATTATACTGATGGTTTTCCTAATATTAAACCATCCTTGCATTCCTGGAATAAATCCTACCTGATCAAAGTGTATTATTCTTGAGATAAGTTGCTGTAGTCTTTTTGCTAGTATTTTATTTACAATTTTTGCATCTATATTCATGAGGGAAATTGGTCTATAATTTTCTTTCTCTGTTTTATCTCTTCCTGATTTAGGTATCAGTACCATATTTGTGTCATAAAAAGAATTTGGTAGGACTCCTTCACTAATTTTCCCAAATAGTTTGTAGAGTATTGGAATCAATTGTTCTTTAAATGTTTGATAGAATTCACTAGTGAATCCATCTGGCCCTGGAGATTTTTTCCTAGGGAGCTGACTGATGGCTTGTTCAATTTCTTTTTCTGAGATGGGATTATTTAAGTAATTTACTTCCTCTTCAGTTAATCTGGGAAACTTGTATGTTTGTAAATATTCATCCATTTCCCTAAGATTGTCAAATTTATGTGCATACAATTGGGAAAAATAATTCCTAATTATTGTTTTGATTTCCTCTTCATTGGAGGTAGATTCACCCTTTTCATTTTTGATACTCATAATTTGGTTTTCTTCTTTCTTTTTTTTTTATCATATTGACTAAGGGTCTATCAATTTTGTTGTTTTTTTTTTCATAAGACCAGCTCTTGGTTTTATTTATTAATTCAATAATTTTCTTAATTTCAATTTTATTAATCTCTCCTTTTGTCTTCAATATTTCTAATTTAGTATTTAATTGGAGATTTTGAATTTGTTCTTTTTCTAGGTTTTTAAATTGCATGCCCAATTCATTGAGCTCCCTTTTCTCTAATTTAATCACATATGCACTCAGGGATATGAAACTTCCCCTAAGAACTGCCTTTAATGCATCCCACAGATTTTGGTATGTTGTCTCATTATTATCATTCTCTTGAATGAAATTACTGATTGTTTCTATAATCTCTTGTTTGACCCACTCATTCTTTAGCATTAAATTGTTTAATTTCCAATTAGTTTTTAGCCTGTCTTTCCCTGGCCCTTTATTGCATATAATTTTTATTGCATCATGATCTGAGAAGGATGGATTTAGTATTTCTGCCTTACTGCATAGAATTGTGAGGTTTTTATGCCCTAGAACATGGTCAATTTTTGAGTATGTGCCATGAAGCACTGAGAAGAAAGTATATTCCTTTTTATCCCCATTCAGTTTTCTCCAGAGATCTATTATACCTATCCTCTCTAAAATCCTGTTCACCTCCTTAACTTCTTTCTTGTTTATTTTGAGGTTGGGTTTATCAAGTTCAGAGAGGGGGAGATTAAGGTCTCCCACTAGTATAGTTTTGCTATCTATTTCTTCCTCTAATTCCTTTACCTTCTCCTCTAGGAATTTGGATGCTACACCACTTGGTGCATATATGTTAAGTAATGATATTGCTTCATTCTCGATGGTGCCTTTTAACAGGATATAGTTTCCTTCCTTATCTCTTTTAATTAGGTCAATTTTTGCTTTTCCTTTATCTGAGATAAGGATTGCTACCCCTGCTTTTTTTACTTTGTCTGAGGCATGATATATTTTATTCCAACCTTTTAACTTTACCTTGTGTGTATCCCTCTGTTTCAGATGTGTTTCTTGTAAACAGCATATTGTAGGATTATGATTTCTAATCCATTCTGCTATCCGTCTCCGTTTTATGGTAGAGTTCATTCCATTCACATTTATGATTGTTATCTATTTCTTTCCCTCCATCCTATTCCTGCCCCTGTTGATGTTCATATTTTCCCTCCCTTCTCCCTTCCCCCTTAATAGTTTTCCTTTTGACCACTGCCTCCCTCAGTGTTCCCTTTTCAGCCCCCCTCCCTTTTCCTCCCCTTTCCCCTTACTACTTCCCTCCCTACAAACCACTCCCACCCCCTTTCATAACCCTTTCCCCCTCCTACTGCCTGTAGGATATTTTCATACTTAATGAAGTATGCTATTTCTTCTTCGCATTAAGAGTGACAGGAACAAATCTCATTCGAAGCTCCTCTCCCTCCCCTCTTTCCCTCTAAAATGGTACTTTTTGTATTTCTTCTCCATAGAGTCCTATGCTTAACTGGTTGTTATTCCCTCCTTGTACCAGAACCAATGAGGGAAAAGCTCATATGCTTCCCAACTCCCTCCCTTTTTTCCCTCTGCTATACAGTTTTTATGCCTCTATGTGTGGCATAATTTACCCTTTTCCACTTCAACCATTCCCTTTCTTCCATTGCAGTCCCTTTGTAACCCTTAATAAGATTTTTTTAAATCATCATTTTGTGTATTTTATAGTCATACCCTCTACTTGTCTATAACCAGTTTGCTCTTATCAAATAGCAGGGTGTGTGTGTGTTCTCCTTGTTTACCTTTCTAAGTCACTGTTGCATCTCTTAATTGGAGGTTGAATTTTCCATTGAGTTCTGGCTTTTTTATCAAGAAGTTCTGGAACTCTGTTATATCATTAAATGACCATCTCTTTGCCTGGAAGAATATGCTCAGTTTCGCTGGGTATGTGATCCTTGGTTGTAACCCGAGCTCTTTTGCCTTCCAGAAAATTGTATTCCACTGCCTCCAATTTTTCAGTGTAGAGGCTGCCAAATCCTGTGCAATCCTCACTGTGGACCCTCGATATTTGAATTGTTTCTTTCTGGCTGCTTGAAGTATTTTCTCTTTTATCTGGTAGTTCTGGAGTTTGGCCACAACATTTCGAGGACTTTTCAGTTTGGGATCTCTTTCAGCAGGTGTCCGGTGGATTGTCTTGATTTCTATTTTACTCTCAGGTTCTAGTATCTCAGGGCAGTTTTCCTTAATGAGCTCTTGGAGAATGTTGTCCAGGCTCATTTTTTCATCATAATTTTCTGGTAAGCCTATGATTCTCAGATTATCTCTCCTGGATCTGTTTTCCAGGTCAGTTATTTTTTCTTTGGGGTATTTTACCTCTTTTTCTAATTTTTCATTCTTGTTGTTTTGCGTGACTAATTCTTGGTTCCTCATAGAGTTATTTGTTTCCATTTGGTTAATTCTAGTTTTTAGCAAATCATTTTCCTTGGTTAATTTTTGAAGCTCCTTTTCCATATTATACACTTTTCTTTTTAGAGAGATGTTTTCCTCATTATAATGTTTTTCTAATTCTGCTATTTTCATTTTGAGAGAATTATTCATTTTGTCTTCTATCTCTCTCATTTTGTTTTCAAAGTTCCTTTTGATCTCATCTAGGAGAGCCTTCTATGCTTGGGACCCATTCCCTGTTGAAGTTTCAGCTTTGGGTGTGGAGTCCACATTGTCTCCCTCTGAGGTTGGTTCCTCCCTCTGAGGATAGTAGGACTCCAGAGTCTTTGTTTTTGTAGTCTGCTTTCTACCCATTTTGAGGCAGGGTCCTAGCCACGCCCTTCCTCTAGGATCCCAAGCCTTTATTATAGGGGGTTTTGCCCTGGGGCAAGAGTTACTATGTTTTCAGGGTCAGAGGGGGGGTTTGGAGCAAGTGAGGTTCACTCTGTCATCCTAGTCTTTGGAGGTTCTGAAAGGGGCTTTTAAAAAAAAATTTCTGGGCTATGAAGTGGTAGCACCAGGAGTGTTTGCTGTCTAGAACAAGGGCTCTGTATTTGCTTCTTACCTTGCTCTTTCCAGTCCCAGCCCTTTGGTGATAGGCCTGGTAGTGGACCTTGTGGTTGGTGGGAAGACTTGCCCTCTGAGTTGATCAGGCCCCTTCAGGGTCTGCCTCTGCCGGTTGTGCCGCGCCTTCCGGGCCTGCCCCTGCCTATAAAACTTTTTTTTTTTTTTGCTTTTTTTGGAGGGGGGAGGCAGGACAATAGGGTTAAGTGACTTGCCCAAGGCCACATGGCTAGTAAGTGTGATCAAGTGTCTGAGCCCGTATTTGAACTCAGGTTCTCCTGACTCCAAGGCGAGTGCTCTATTCACTGTGCCACTTAGCCACCCCTATAAAACTTTTTAGTGACTTCCTATTGACAAATGAGGTCATAGAGAGTCAAGACAGGACTGAAGCAATTCACCACCAAAAACTAATTGCTTAGAACAAAAAATATAAATATTGTATTTAATGTCCCTTGAAAGGGAGCAAAGGACCCAGATTTTGGTTCCTTCTCTTATTACCCTTGGCTTCATGTAAATCACTTCACTTACTTTACTTATCTGTCAAATGGAGTGAGGGTTTGCCTATGACCTTTAAGATTCCTTTCAGCTCCAAGTTCATGATCTTTATTTTACTTCAAGAAACATATTGACTGTGTGACCATGAACAAGTGATTTATCCTCTCACCTGAACAAGACCACTGTCTAAGACTATGAATTGCAGAAAAGATACTGACTGATCTGCATTAGTAGTGGAAATTCTTCACTAGGACCTTCACACATGGATGAAATCCTAGGTCAAGTCAAGCTAAACAAAACAAAACATAACAAAATAAAACTGCAAAGCTAGAAGTTTCAGATTTGGGAATAGAACCAAAGACCTCTTGACTATCAGGCCAATGCTATCTCCATTAAACTATCCCTCTCAATATATGCTTAATCTTGCATTATTATTATTATATGCTATATTATATGTTATGTAATAACATGTATTATGTATAGTATATAATATATGATAATATAGTTGTAGCAGCAAGCACCCCAAGCGCGTCCTCAGGGTTTGCTGCCCATATATGGATCTGCTTTGTTAAAGGAAAGCAACTCCAAATGGCTTAACAAGCTTACTTTAATCAGTCAGACATATATCATTTACCTTGTTCAGGGAAAAAGTCAGCACCCTGAACTTCAAAGTATACAGGCAGAATTATCAAGACAGAAACAGATCAAGTAGACAGCTTTCCAAACTGTCCAGCCATTACATCCATACCCAGTCAACATCTGGGTTTCCACATCTGGGTTTTTCAAAGCCGGGGGACTCTCAACAACAGCTTCCCAGAATTCAGATCAAATCACAGAACACTTCTCAAAGTGAGTCCCAAAACAAAGCTACACATCAGGGCCTATATAGCCTTCTCCTGGCTCAGAGAATGTAACAACCTTTTGGACCCACTGGCCAATCAAAAAGTATCTACTGAAAAACAAACCTCCCACCCTAGGCTTCAGGTGCACTTTAGCCTAGGGGCAGGGAAGATCTTCCAAATTTGCATTCCCATTACAATAGTATGCTGATATAATAATTATAGTACGCTAATATTATGTTATATACTAGCTTATAAATTAGTATATCCTCTAACTTGAAATTTGGGGATGGGAAACAAATTTTCATTTTCCCTTCTTTTCAATCACACTTGAAGTGCCACTTTATCTGCAAAGCTGTACACTTTTCTAGCAGTTTATCCAAAATATTTATAAAATGAATTATTAGGAAAGAATCATCCCTCAGGTGAAAGAAATAATTCAGTAAGTCAGAAAAAATTCTGAAGAAGCAGAGCAGAATCAAAATCAATGTCAGGAGTTTGGAAGAACTTAACAAAAAAGATCACAGACCACCTGATTCAACCCCCTTATATCATAGTTGAGGCATCTGAGGCTCCAAGGAGTGATCTGTGACTTCTCCAAGGTCACACAGGTAGTATCAGAGTTGGCATTTGAACAGAAATCTTCTTACTGCAGTGTCCATGGTCTTTCCACTCACTGTTCATCAGAAGAATAAGAAGAAATACTATACAGTGTCAACCAGATGGAACCAGCCTCTAACTTATGAGTGGCAGCAGCCAAACAGAGCAGGCTAGAGACAGGAGAGTCAGGAATCAAACAGAAGTTGAATTTCAAAGTGAGGGAAATGGATTGTAAGCAAGGACACTTGTGCCGGAGCCCTGCCCCTAGCGGGGGGACCTGCTTTAGTGTAGGGAGATCTCAGATACCAATGGCTGTGTAGTGAGCTATAACCCTGACAATGAAGGGTAACAGCAACAATGTGACAAGTTTGATTCATAGCAGGACTCCATGATCAGAACATGGATATAGCAGGTGCTTGTCTAAGCTCAGAGAACACCTGGTGTTGGTGAAAGAAATACAATAATTATATGATTTTGCCAGAGGGTGGGCACAAAGGACTGTTGTTATACCAAGCTCAGGGCACAGCTTGCTTGCTGGGCCTTATCTTTGGAAACAGGGTGTCTCCTAATATTTTGACATTTCCCCCTTTCAAGCAAAGGGAGAAGGTCTGAAAGAGGCAGGTATAAGTCAAGATACTGCAAGAAGCCAGTTGGTCCAGGATGAACATTTTTATCCCAGGAGGTCAGTTCTTTGAGGGGACCTACTGGGGAAGTGTGTCCCAGGTATCATTGTTAGGCATTGTTTGCTTGGGAGCAGAAAAGAGAGGGGGGCCAAGAATGTAGAGGGAGAAAATGCCAACACATGCTGGAATTAGGGCCTTGGCAGTTGGGCACATAACAAAAGGGAAGAAGGGAAAAAATAACTAGCACAGTGTACTCAGCTCTCATCCAGAATCTTGGGACAGTTGTCTCATCTGGATGTTGGCTGCTTCTGGGTTCATACTAGATGGACCTTGAGGTCCCTGGAGGGTTCTGCTATCCACTCAAGAGCACGGGCTTTCTTCAGATGATCCAGGAATCCATACCCACAAGTTTGACAACTATGGGAGTGTTCAGAAGGACCTGGTAGGGGCCCTTAGAAATGATGGTTAATTGCCAGTTTTCAGATAAGACATATGGCTTATGTGAGATGTACGATTGTGAGAAAACTCTTTGCATCAATCTTTGGATCTGAGTTTCTGGTTAGTGTAATATAGGTCCTTGGTTAAGGATCTCTAAACAGCACATAGAGATGGTCCCGTTTCCCAGCTTTGCAGAGTTAGGTTCAAACAATGCAATAAAGTTTTGTGGCAAATTAATTATTGTAATTACATTAAGTCAGGTCACATCAAACTACATGGAGGGATCACAATGGACTAGATCTGAGAAGGGAAATTTACATGTCACCAAGGTAACCAAGAAAACTTAAACATAAACCATGCAAAGCAATACAATAATTATCACTAATGTTAATGACATCAAGTCTCCTTGTATCCTAGTAACCCATTCTCAATATCCATTTAATCAGCACATTTTGAGTTCCATATGTCTCACATAGTTATCAGGTCCCTAGAAATCTTTTCTTGGACAATAGGCTTATTCTCAGGGCAGCTCTAAAAGGGACTCTGCTTCTCTGGTTCCAAATATAGAGATTCCTAGATAATTCTGCTAAAAAGTCTTAATACAATTTAGTCAATTTGGTTCTCAAATCTTAAAACTTCAGACAATTTCAGTTTATATACCATTTACTGTTTCTATCCTTAGCTTGAATTTCCATGATAAATAAATTTGGAAGCCAATCATATACATATGTATATAGCTCTTAGAGAAAACACTCTACCTGTTGCTTTCTCAAAACTTACTATTTCATTTATTTAGAAAACTTTTTACATCACATCTTTGTCTTATTACTTTGTTTAATCATTAAGAGGATATCAGCCCTATATTATAATTTGACCACATATACAGGTTACAATTGTAAGAAGTTCATACTTGTATCCTTATATATCCTTGTATCCACACTTGTAACTCAGAGATGGTCCTGTATCAAACTATTATTTAATAGATTAAGTATTATATTTATAAAACTTCTTGATTATAGAAATTTGCTATAAAAAGAAAAAGAGAGATATAATTATAAAATGTTTCCCTCTGAAAACTCCCTCAGCACTGTTTGATTCCAAGCATGAGTCATATCTGACAGTCAATCATGTAGTCACAGGGTGTTAAAAGCAAGACTCAGGATTAACTAGGTGGAGAAATTTCCTTTTCAGAAAGGAAATAGCACAATGGGAAAATAGAGTCAGAAGGATCCTACCTTCACTGTTCCAAAGTCATCCCCAAAACTTTTCCCAGTTATAGACATCCACCTTTAGCAGTTCCCAGGGTAGCACATACCATTTTCTACTGTTGGCTTCATGACAATTCAGAAGACTCTATCTGTAATCAAAACTCAAGCAATAATAAATTATAGTGCCAGGAATTTTTACCTTAAATGGTAAAATTTCACTGATCATAACTTCGGGCTTAGATATCTTTCCTTATATTCCCCTAACAGTTAATGTTTCAAACGATGAAACTATTAATCTTGCCATTTACTTTTAAAACTTTTAGAATTTAATTATTATTTTTCCTTAAAACAAATTCTACAGAATGGTACCCTAAAACTTACTAAGATATTTCAGCAGGAAGTGAGTTCCTGATATCTCCCAAAGTCTTAGGAGTTCTCCCCTGCAATCTTAAAATGATTAATCTTCAAAGCTTAATCTGTTAAGATATTTTTAGTAGTTCCACAAACTTTGATTATCTGACTTTATTTCTGTAATTCCAACATAACCAAAGCTGAAATGATGGGAAAAATGTCTTGTGGGTTTTTTTTTCCCTTATAACCTAATATCCCAAGGAAAACCCAAAGTAGAAGTTAGTCCTGCTTACTGGAACAATTGCTTCAACTATGAAAGGTCATAAATCTTTCCCAGTGTTCTAAACTCTCTGGCCACAGCCCTTAGCAGTTTTTCTGGCTGACTGCATTTTAAATCTTTCAAGGTAACAGGATCTACACAGACATTTTACATGACACAGACATTTGACATTTTACAAAGACACACAGACAAAATGAGAAGACAGATACAAACAGAACAAAGCTTATAGTTACAGTTTATAGGTGGGCATGCATTTACTGGTTTAACAGAGGCAAGGAGCTACCCAAACACTCACTTAGCCTGCAGAAGTGGGAGTGTGGGGTTCATGTTGGGTAGGGGAGGGGTGAAGCCAGAACAGAGCAGGTAAGAGCTTTCTGGTCTGTGGAGGCTGGAGCCAAACAGAGTAGGCAGGAACAGTTGGTTAGAGAGTGTGCAGAATGGATAACCTTATCAGAGAAACCCAAGATGAATCAGCTCACCAGAGGGACCCAGAGTTTTCCTCACAATGAGTGATGAGCCCAAACAAGATGAGAGTTCAGAGGACTACAGCAAGGACCAGGGCAGAGGACTCACCCAATGAGGTGGGGGTCGGACTCTGGAGAAATAAATCTCCAGTGTACCAAGTCCATTCCCACTGGTACTGAAGAGTCTAATGGCCTGGTTCCACGTCCAATCCCAACTTTAACACCAATTAATATCAATTGGACCAAACCAGCAGAGATAGGAAAGTCAGGAATCAAACAGAAATTAAATTTTGGGGGCGGCTAGGTGGCGCAGTGAATAGAGCACTGGCCTTGGAGTGAGGAGGACCTGAGTTCAAATCCAGCCTCAGACACTTAACATACTTACTATCTGTGTGACTTTGGACAAGTCACTTAACCCCAATTGCCTTCCAAAAAAAAGCAAAAAAAAAAAGGAATTAAATTCCAAAGTGAGGGGAAATGGATTGTAAGCAAGGACTCATGTGCTGGAGCCCTGCCCCTAGGGGGAGGACCTGCTTTAGTATGAGGAGATCTCAATACTTATACAATGGCTGCACAGCAAACTGTAGCCCTGACAATGAGGACTAATAGCAACAATGTGACAACTCTGATTCATAACAGGACTTCATGATGAGAACATGGATACAGCAGGTGCTTGTCCAAGCTCAGAGTATAGTTGGTGCTGGTCAAAGTGATATAATAATTATGGGAAACAGTTCTGGGATTTTGCTGTGGCCAAGATCATCCAAAGGGTGAGAGCAAAGGACTGATGTTACGCCAAGCTCAGGGCACAGCTTGCTTGTTGGGCCTTAGCTCTGGAAAACAGGGTGTCTCTTAATATCTTGACATCAGTTAGAACTATGCATCAGATGTAACAGTCTTTCTATAGAGAGCAAGAATGAACCTTCTGAAGTGGTGAGAAGGTGTGGCACAGTGGGATTAGCATGGAATTTGGGGGCCAGAGTTCACAGACACAAATCCCAATGTGGCTGCTTAGTACCTTTGTGACCTTGGACAGCTTACCTAATTGGTTGAGGCCTCCTCACACTTATCTATAACTACAAGGGAGTGGACAAGATGAAACCTAAGGTACTTTCCTAGATCCTGTTGTAAGCATCAGCTCTGGTTCTAGGGAACAATAATAATTATAATAAAAAACAATTTTTTAGTATCTGATATGTCAGTCACTGTGCTATGTGCTGGGGATACAAAATGAAGCAAATAAATAAGGATTCATAGATTCAAAGAAGCCCATTACTGACCATGGGTGGGGGAAAGCCCCATGGTAGCCCGTGGCTCCTATTAAAATATATACGTGTTTGTATGTAGCTTTCTAGGATATGGACTCCACAGGAGAGAAAGATTCATCAAACCCAGGGACTACCACCCATTGTGTTTCTGCTGATTCCTCTGGAAATGACTGATGTCACCAGCAGAAACTTGGGATGTCTCCAGTGACTTTGGAGTTCTATGTGGGAAATTAAAGACTTGGGGCATAATAGCAGATATAGGTGTTCTTGTTGAAACTGATGAATTTGGATGGGAGAAAAGATAAGAAAAATGAATATTTGACTGTCTAGATGTGTTGAAGAAAAGATTTTTGCTTTTCTTGACCATGATTTGTGATGGGTACCCAGAAAAAATCAAGAGTGCCCTATACGACTGCCTGAAAGAATATGTTTGGCAAGAAGTGTTTAAGTTAATCAGGATGACTAGAAATTGAATTTGAGAGGACTACCAAGATTTAACCCTGTCCATATAAACCCAGAATTCACATATGCATAAAGCCATAAAAAATTACAGTATTGCTACCCTGAAGAACCCCAATCCTGAAGCCCTCATCTTTTGACTGGGGATTACTTTTCTGGGACCAGCATTTTAGGAAGGATTTCAGACATGTTTCACCTCACTCATACATGGATTTGCTGTCCAGATTTCTCATTCCTCTCCTCCTTTGCTTAATTATGCTTTTTGCCTTCCTAGCTCCCCAGACCCTTTTCATATGTAGTCTTCTCCCTTTAGAATGTAAGCTCCTTGAGGGCAGGGACTGATTTATTTGTATTCAGATCTCCAGCACTTAGCAAAGTTCCTGGCATGTAGTAAGTTCTTAATAAGTGCTCTATGTATATGTGCACCTTTTCTTTCTCTCTCCCTTCCTTTCTTTCTCTTTCCTTCTTCCTTCCTTTCTTTCTATATATCTGCAGGTTATAGAAATATGGCAATAAAAAGGTATGCCTTATTCAGAAGAAATATATCCAAGTGAAATGGTGGGGAAATAGTGCTACATATTGAAAGAAATGGTTATTTCTTTCACGTATTAATAACTAATTATTGAATTATGATGGTCCCCTTTTCTACTTCCTTATTCAGAAATCAGCTCCTATAGGTTATTCAGGCAGCCTTTGAAGTGCAAGGCTGGTACTGAGAGGGAGAACTCACATCTATTCAAAAGGTAAAGTTAGGTGAATTGATGAATTGCAGTTCATTGTGTTTTACTCAGACAGGTCTGTGAAAATGTGAATTCTTCCTTTGGTCAGACAGATGATATGAACATAGATGAGTCTATCTGACCAAGACTGAGTGATCAGTCATATTCCAGACCCCCATTTGAATACATCCACCTCTCATTAATTGATGACCAATCAGAGTTGATTTATACCCACTCTTCCAAAGGCATATAAGTGTTGAGTGGGTTCCATGAGGGTCTTTGGCATTTGAGCATGTCACTGACCCCTTTTATTAATTTTACACTAGTATGATTAATAAAATGATTAATTACCCAGAAATTATGTCTCTCAAACTTTTTATTATGATATTTATTAAGAGAAGCTATAACTGTGTGGAAATTCATGAGCTTGAGGATGAACATATTAGAGAACGTTTGGATGAAGATGAATGAAGAGACAAAAATTATATTTTTACACAGAAATAGAAGTATGCTACAGACCATTCATATGGAGAATGTGGATTATCCTTTCCAATTATAGATTATTGCAATGGCACAGTGGCAAGATAATGGTCAAAATAAAGGAATTCAACTAGAACATCTGATACTTTTTTTACTTGCCTTATTTCATCTTTCAAAAGACATTGGGAGCAACCAGGGAAAATGTTACTCTAAACTTAATCTTTACCAATAAGAAAGATTTTGGTAACATATAATAGTACCTTTCAATGTATTCCTTCACTGAGCATTTTTTAAGTGCCTATCATATATGAGCTAGTTGACACAGTGGCTGGAGTGTGTAATGGGAATGCAAATTTGGAAGATCTTCCCTGCCCCTAGGCTAAAGTGCACCTGAAGCCTGGGGTGGGAGGCTTGTTTTTCAGTAGATACTTTTTGATTGGCCAGTGGGTCCAAAAGGTTGTTACATTCTCTGAGCCAGGAGAAGGCTATATAAGCCCTGATGTGTAGCTTTGTTTTGGGACTCACTTTGAAAAGTGTTCTGTGATTTGATCTGAATTCTGGGAAGCCGTTGTTGAGAGTCCCCTGGCTTTGAAAAACCCAGATGTGGAAACCCAGATGTTGACTGGGTATGGATGTAATGGTTGGACAGTTTGGAAAGCTGTCTACTTGAACTGTTTCTGTCTTGATAATTCTGTCTGTGTATTCTGAAGTTCGGGGTGCTGACCTTTTTCCCTTGAACAAGGTAAACGATATATGTCTGACTGATTAAAGTAAGCTTGTTAACCCATTTTGAGTTGCTTTCCTTTATCAAAGCAGATCCAAGAACCTGTGTGAGCAGCCACCCTGGGGACACTTGGGGTGCTTGCTGCTACAGAGTGTCAGGCCTGAAAGTCAGGAAGACTCATCTTTTTGAGTTCAAATCTGATCTCAGACACTTACTAGTTGTGTGACCCTGGGCAAGTCACTTAACGTTCTGTGCCTCAGTTCTTCATCTATAAGATGATCTGGAGAAAGAAATGGAAAACCACTCCTGTGTCTTTGCCAAGAAAACCCCTAAATGAGGTCACAAAAAATTGTATAGGACTGAAAAGATTCAACCACAAAAACAATCATACACGAAGCACATAGTAGGCATTTCTTTAAGTGCCTACTGATGAATGCCTATTGGTTTATTGACTAATTGATACACATCCCATTTTTAATCATGAATAACTTGCTTAAATAGGGTAACCATATTTAATAATTTAATCATATGCACTATCATTTTTGTTTTTGTTTTCTTCTAGGCTTGTACTAATTTTGATCATGGTCTAATTGTACACAGACTGCTGATTCAAGGATGACTCCTACATCAGTAATAAATGAGTTCCTGTCTGTTAAAATAGAATCTATTTCATTTTTGTGATATTATTCAGTGCTTGAATGTACAGCATCTACCAATTTTCTTCTGAAAAGAAAATTATACATGATAATAGGCATGAAGCGCCTATGTAGTCTGTAAGCCTTTTTAGTTTTTCTTATTCCTTTTTTCTGATCCATATATGATGAAATTGAACAGGCATAAATGTTTAACTTAAATAAATTGAATAATAGAAGTAAGGGTTGGGGAAGACCCAGATTGATAGCCATTCATGAAAAAAAAAGGGTCATTAGTTGTCTACAAGCTCAAAATGAAAAAAAAAAGTGTCATAGAACAACTGAAATGTTAGTAAAGTTTTAGGCTGTAGTAATAGAAGTATAGCATTCAGATTAAAGGACAAAACTGTTTCACTATTCTCTTTGTGTAGGTAAGATACCATCTGCAGAATTTTATTAGTTTTGAGCACAGCCCTTTAGGAAGGATGTTGACAAAAAAGAGAAATCAGACAAATGTAAACAAGATGGTGGAAAATCTGCAAACTGTGCTAAATGAACTTAGTCTGGGAAAGGGAAGACAGGACAGGGTATCTAGCATTCATGTAATATGGTAAGGTTTGCAAAGCATTTTTCATGTTTTTTCATTTGACATGATGACTGTCTTCAAATATTTGAAGGAATATCATAAAAAATAGAGTAGATTTTTTCTTCATTTCTTTAGTGAGCAGAAGTAGGGTCAATAACTAAAAATTACAGACTGGAAAGCAGATTTTGTCTCTCTATATGGGAGAACTTTCTTTATTTTTCTTTTTGGAGGGGGGAAGGTAGGGCAATTGGGGTTAAGTGACTTGCCCAAAGTCACATGGCTAGTTTTGTGTTAAGTACTGAGGTCTGATTTGAACTCAGGTCCTCCTGACTCCAGAACTAGTGCTCTATTCACTGTGCCACCTAGCCACCCCATATGGGAGAACTTTCTAACTTTTAGAATTTTCTAATATAATATTAGAATGTGCTACTTCAAAAAGAGTGTTATCTCTCTGTATATTTAAACTTGTCTGGCAGGTTGATGACATCTAAGGTAATAGCTAAGGTCTCTTCCATTTCTGACATCTTATTTTATTATTCTTAATAAAAAATATGAGAAAAAAGTTGCAGATCTTGATTGTTTTCTCCAAGTACACAAAATTTAAAAATTTTGAACTTTAATGGCAGAATACACCAATATCCTCCCATGATATAACATTGACTCCACTGTAGACAGAAGAAAAATGTGTGCATCTTAGTATAGCTGAGAAGTGTGTAAAGAAGCAGTTGGGTATCATCTCTTGCTAGATTTAAATCTTCTTGGAACAAAAAGTGTTTGATAGTTTGGATTAGGACTGCCTAGAGACATTTATCAGATTTGTGTTGTCATAATCTATA
This sequence comes from Petaurus breviceps papuanus, assembly GCF_028583685.1. Lineage (NCBI taxonomy): Eukaryota > Metazoa > Chordata > Mammalia > Diprotodontia > Petauridae > Petaurus > Petaurus breviceps. The sequence goes on from NW_027187302.1 coordinate 1,302,284, forward strand.
CAATTTTTGCTTCTCTAAATATTTGTTAAAATCAAAAGAAAACTCCATGTTAAGGGAATTTTTCAGCTTCAAATTTTATTTCTTCCTGAAGATATGGATGAAACAGATGCCAGAGATCATCTAAAACTGAGTCCCTCATTTTACAGATGAGGAAACTGAGACCCAGAAAGGTTCAATAAGTCACCCTGTGTAATAGTTACCCTATGACACATATAGGAAGAGGTAGAATATTTGGGTTCAAATCCAGTCTCTGAAACATACTGCCTGTGTGACCTTGGGTAAGTTACTTAACATCTTCATGCTCTAGGCATATTTCTATTAATTACAGAGAAGGTGCCGATTTCTTTATCTGGAAGTTCCCTATATCAATTAATAGCAGTTCCAGGCTTTATTCATGTGTGAAAAGAAAATTTGCTATCTGATAGCATTTGCTTGGCAACAGCAAGCTAGTCAACTCAAGTCAAAACAAACAAACAAAAAACATTTGGAAAAACATATGAAAGGACAGTGATTGTTTCAACTAGTTAATTGAACTGCAGTGCTTTTGGTTGCAAAGAGAAAGAGCAGGAATTGAGAAAGAGGATATATGTAGCTAGCTGTAAAGTTAGTGGTAATTGTACTACAAGGTTAGCATTTGTTGCAGATATTGTGCCAGGAACTAGTTTTGTCTTCTATGAAAGATTGAAAGGAAGATATGGAGGGACAATCAAGTAATGGCATAAAGTAATAGAGGCTATGCAGTGCAAATGGCTAAGAGAATAGGATGGTAATATAGGTACTTGGTTTTTATTTTTAAGTGTTTTAACCTTCCTACCCACCTCTCTTGCTTGTTATGAAAATGACAGCTCACAGCTGTAAGGAAACTGAAACATAGATCTATTTTTAAGTCGAAAATAAAGGCTAGACCATGTCAGTGTTGAAAACATCATTTGCCATTGTTCGTGCCTTATTTTATGCAGCCATGTATTTCTTATGTATACATTCAATCAGCAAGCATTTATTAAGCACTTACTATATGCCAGACACAGTGCTAAATGATGGGGATGAGAAGAAAGACCAAAGCGGGTCCTGCTCTCAAATAGCTTGCATTCTAATGGGGGAGACAACATGCAAATAACTGTATACAAACAAGATAAATACAGGATATATTGGAAACAATCTCAGGGGGAAGATTAAGATCCAGACTGAGACTAAGGAGGACTGGGAAGGACTTCTTGAAGAAAGCAAGACTTTATTTTTAGAGTCATGCAAAACATATTTCTGCATTAACCATCTTCCCCTCCCTGTGCTCCCTCAAAAAACAAGAAAAATAAAGGAAAAAGAAAAACACGCTGCAATCTGCATTCTGAGTCCATCTGTTCTCTATCTGGAGATGGATAGTACTTTATGCTGTGAGTGAGTCCTTTGGAATTGTGGTGGATCATTGTCATGATTGTGACATTGTGAAGATGAACAACTTAGCGGTAAAAGTTGCTAAATTGTCCAAAGTTGGTTATCCTCACAATATTGGTGTCACTGTTCTCCTGGTTCTGCTTGTTTCACTTTGCATCATTTCATATAGGTCTTTCCAGGTTTTTCTAAAACCATTCCCAGAAGGTGAGACTTTAGCTGAGACTTGAAGGAATCCAGGGAAAGACAGAGGAGAGGAAGACAGCCAGTAAAAATGCCTGGGGTCAGGGGATTAAGTGCCTTTTGCAAAGTGCAAGAAGGCCAGTGTCACTAAATCTCAGAATACTGGAGTCAGGACAACTGGAGTTTATATCTGGCCTCTGACACTTACTAATTGTGTGACCCTGGGTAAAGTCATTTAAACCCGATTGCCTCAAAAAAAAAGAATACTGTCAAAATTGGAAGGTACCAGATTATGAAGTACTTTAGAAGGGAAACAGAGGATTTTATATTTGATCCTAGAGGTCACAGGAATCCACTAAAGTTTATTGAATAGAAGGGTGACATGATAAGACCTGTGCTTTAGGAAGATCCTTTTGATAGCAGAGTAGGGATGAACTGGACTGGGGAGGGACTTGAAGAAGGTTGGAAAATCTGAAGGCTATTGCAGTCACTTGGGCGTGAGGTTTGGAGGACCTGTACAAAGGTGGTGGCAGTGTCAGAGGAGAGAAAGGATTGTATAAGGGAGATGTTATGATGGTAGAAGCCATAAGACTTGACCACAGATTGGATATGGGGAGTGACAGAGAGTGAGGCATTGAAAACAACACCTAGGTAGTGAGCCTGGGCGACTGGGATAATGGTGGTTCCTTCAACAGTATTATAGAAGTTAGGAAGAAGGGAGAGTTTTAAGGGAAAGTTAACGAGTTCAATTTTTCAATAAGTTGAGTTTTAAGATATCTGTGAAACATCCATCTCTCTTGATGTCCAATAGGTAGTTGTGGATAGGAGATTTGAGGTCAGGAGAGAGGTTGGGGCTGGATAAATAATAAATAGATCAGAGAATTATAAGTATAGAAATTATAATTGACTCCATGAGATGAGATCACCAAGTAAAAGAGATCATAGGGAGAAGAGAAGAAAGCCCACGATAAAGCCTCCGGGGACACCTATGGTTAGTGGGCTTTCCTTAAAAGGGAAGTACTGAGAGGAACCAACAAGTCAAAAGAAGGGACTACAGGGGTGAAGAGTACTTCAAGTATGAAAAGTCCAGGGGGGAAATGAACTTCCAGGGAGGAGAGGCATGGTAGAGAAAGTCCAGGTAATTGGTAGTGGAGCCTAGAAAGGAATGAAGTCATGGTTGGGCTGGTAGGAAGGATGAGGACTGAGGAAAGGTCATTAGATTTGTCAATTAAGAGATCAATGTTATCTTTGGAGAGATCAGTTTTAGTAAAGTGATGAGATAGGAAGACAGACTTCAGAGGGCTCAGAAAGGAGTGAGAGGAAAGGATATTCAGGACATTGTCTTTTAAAGAATAAATTAGAAAATGTGGATTTTGGTTCAATATAAAGAAAATAATTCTGACAATTGGAATTGACCTACACTGGAAGGAGATGCCTTGGGAAGTTTCTTCTCTCCAAGAATCTTCAGGCAGAGGCAGGATGACCAGTGATGATGAGTCAGTGATGATGGTTCTTGCTAAGTATGGATTGGAGGGGCTAATATACCCAAGACTCCTCACTCTGAAATTTTCATAAGACTCTAGACTAGAGTCTAGAGTATTTTGAAAAACATCCTGAAGGCAATTTGTTTTCAGACCTGCATTCTCCTTGATTTCATTGTAACAGATGTTTTCTAAAAGTCCATAAATATGCTAAATATGTAACAATAAAATTATGGAAGTCTAAAGTATTTTGTTGCATTATCAACCTTTTTTTATAATAGTAGACATATGGGAAGGCTGTATTCAGGCAATAACAAAGTCTAGGAGTTAGGGACTCATTACTTTGGCTAGACAGATTTCATTGTCTGACATATTTATTTACTCATTCAACAAAAATGTAATCTGAGACTTACACAAGGTACCCTGATAGTTACTGTGAGGGACAAAGAGATAGTTTATAATCTCTGTAGTGGAAAAAAAGATGCACACACAATGGCAGTCAGATAGGTTTAATACAAGTCTTTGTAAGTCTACAGTCAATAAGGTACAAGCAAAGTGTTACAGGAACTCAGGAGAGGCAGACATAATGTCTGGCTGATGGCTCAGAGAAAACTCCATGGAGGAGACATCATTTGAACTGGTAATATTTAAATAAGAAAAGATAGTATAAGAAAGAGTATTCCAGATGCAGTGTACAGTGTGAGGAAAGGTGTTAAGCCATTTACTTATGGATGGAGGTAGACAATTAAAGGACAATGAAAATTAATAGTCCATTTTCCTGGATTATGGTGTACATGAAAAGAAGTAGTTTGAAATAAGGTTGCAAAAGGTAGGATTATAGACTCAAAGCTAGAAGGGACTCCAGAGTTCAGCTCTAGAACCCTTAGTTCAGCTCCCCTATTTTACAGATGAAGAAATTGAGACTCCAAGAGATTAAGTGACTTGTTCAAGGTCATACAAGTAGAGAGTGGTACAGCCAGGATTTTAATCCAAGTCTACAGCAACAACCACCACCTGCCTCCAGAGCCATGGGTCTTTTCACTGAGCCATAGATTCTGAAATCAGGGAATTTTGGCAGGGTAAATGATATGAGAGATGGTCCTAATCCAACCCTTTCCTTTTTATAAAGGAGAAAATTGATACCCAGAGAGGTTATGAGATTTCTTCAGCATCATACAGTTCCATTGAAGCATGTTCTCTCTCTCCTAAAAGCCCAGTTCTGTTGATAATGGAGTTACATAACTGGTGGATTATTGACATATTTGGCACCTGGTTCAGCTTGAGAGGGACCTGGACAGACAAACCCTGAAGAGAATTTCATACAAATGTGAAGGCTCTACCTTTTCCTATCTGTGTGATAGGGCAATTATTACACAGGGTGACTTATTGAACCTTTCTGGGCCTCAGTTTCCTCATCTACGAAATGAGGGACTCAGTTTTAGATGATCTCTGGCACATTTCATCTTGAATGGCAGGTTAGGGAGTTTGCATTTTTTAGGTAGCTCATAAGAAACCATTGAATATATTGGAGAAGGCGGGTGATATGATTGGAACCACATATATTGTTTACTCTTGTCTCTAAGTCTTGGCTCATTGTCCCAAGTTGGAATTTCATACTCCCCTCACTTTTTTTTTTCTTTTCCAAATACTACCCAAAACCCATTTCCTCCTTGAAGTTCCTCCATAGTACTCCAGTACATACTGATCTCTTCCTGATGTAGTCTCCTATACAACTTGTTATGTGCATCTCTTTTGAGGAAGTATTTAAGTCTAACTGATTTTATTGTTAAGTGCTTCATGTATGCACAGGTTGACTTTCAATAAAGTAATAAACCCTCAGAGTCTGGAAATGCTGTCTCTGGTATCTTTCCTACCAAACCCAGAACAGAACTAACTCATGGTAAATTGAAGGAAATGTAGGGATTGAGTGAACCACACTGACACCATCTTATGACTCAATTCTGCATCTAGCTCAGTTCCCTTTCTATTCAATTAGGAGGATAATCCAATTTCTGACTCGTAAGAAAACTCTTCAATTGTGCAATTTGTGAGAAAACTTTATTGCATTGTTTGAATCTATCCCTGTATAGCTGAGGAACTGAATCAGCTACACCTGTTGCTTAGAGACCTTTAACTACAAACCTTTTTTTTCCTGACCAGAAACCCAGTCATATCTCAAGATTGATGGAAATAGTTTTCTCAAAGTTATACATCTCAAGCAACTCATATGTTTTATCTGAAAACTGGCCCCATATTGGTCAATCAGTTACTGTTTCCATGTCCTTTTGATTGAATATAGACATTTGGGGGGAGTGAGATACCTCTTTTTCTGATTTCAGGGAATTGCATCAGTTAGCTCATCTCCCCCCCCAAATCAGAAAGCCCCAAATCTTTCATCCAATTAGAAATCAGATTACCTAATTATGTATGCTGATTAATTATTTTCTTTTAATTAATTGGTCTTATTTGATTAATTGCTTTTAATGCATAAAAATCTGTCTTCCCTTGTATTCAGGGTCCAGTGCTAAAGCTGAGGAGGCCTGATCCTGATTTGTTATGCTATTGGCTTGCTTTGTTTAATAAATTGATATGCTTGGAAGCTCAAACCTTTGTTTCTCCAATCATTTCATTTTCCATTGACCACAAATGCTCAGTCTCTATTTGTGAATGCTAATTTTGGGGGCAATTGTTTAATTTCCTGTCTATCTCCCTCCAGGAACATGTTTGAAGGTTTACTACTTTTTGATAATGAGGACATTCTCATGCCAGATTAACAACATTTCGAAAAGGCAACTCTTTTCTTGCCAAAATGTCTTTGTTCATCAGCTGCGGTAACAGCAATTTATTTAATATAAATTGCTTAAATGGACTTTCCAGGCATGTTTCACTATTAATCCATCCTCTAAAGTGCCATAATGAACAATTGTATATAGAAGCACTTCTGAGATAAGTGATTTCTTTGCTGTGGTAGCTCTTTCCACCAAAGCAATCATTCCCTGTGCTTTAGGGAGTAAGTCCTAGAGAATTGCCTATAATTCAGATGGAGAAACCAAGGCAGAGAGATAAAGGGAATTATTTAGGGCAACACAACTCGTATGATGTCTGAGGCAGGATTCAGTGCAGACAGTCAATAAAGATTGATTTAGTGCTTATTATGAACCAGGTACTGTGCTAAGAGCTGAGAATAAATACAAAGAAAGGCAAAAGACAGTACCTCCTCTCTAAGGGTTTAATGGGAGAGTCAACATGCAAACACCTATGTACATAGAAGGCATAGGAAAGAGCCTGGAGGTGGAGCCTGAGGGTGGCAGGACAAGGATGATGATCCTTTTAAGGATAATGAGGAGTGGTCAGACAGGCAGCTTCATGAAATCCCAAGGAGGAGGCGATGCATAGGAGGAGACAGGGGCAAATTGCCAGAGAAGAATCCAATAAATAAAAAGAGATTAACAATTAGGGCCAGAGATCTGACTGAAGAGATAATTACCAGAGGAGATAGTAAGAGGGGGTGCGGTCAAGAGAACAAGAGAGATTTGGGATTTGGAAGGAAAAGGAAATCATCAGAAAATGGAACAAAGATGAGAGAACGTGTGTGGGGGATAATATTGAGTTGATTTTGAATGTAGAGTTAGGGAGAAAAGGAAGCTTGTGATGGATCTCACTTTTTTTCCAGTAGATTATTTGAAAAAATCTCCTGTAAAGAGAAAGGGGAAGGGGTGATTTGGCAGCTTGAGGAAAAAAATGGTTTGAAATAGACATAGGGTGACTTAGAGGCGTGGGGGAAGAATAAAAGGATTGACACATAATGGTGAGAGTTCAGTTGAAATTGGATTATGTGGCAGCTAGGGGACTCAATTGATTAAGCACCGGCCCTGGAGTCAGGAGGACCTGAATTCAAATATGGCCTCAGACACTTGACACTTAACTAGCTGTGTGACCCTTGGCAAGTTACTTAATCCTGACTGCTTTGCCAAAAAAAAAAAAATTGAATTATGTAAACATTTAGGAGTAGAGAAGACAGATGGTGGAAATGATCTAGGGTTGTATTTTGTAGAGGAATAAATAATACTAGGACAAAGGTACAAGGGACTGAAAGGTAGAAGATGATGTGAAGTTAAACTAATTAACTATCAAGCCAAGATTTTGAAGGAAAGAAAGTAATTGCAGAGAAGGAAAGCCCAAGGGAAGAAACATGAGGTAGAATGACAAGAAGCTGGAGAGGAGAGGTTTCAGGGGGATGAGGTTTAGGGAGAGATGGAAGGATAGAGGATTCTTGGAAGAATATTTGAATTACAGATGGGGGAAGGAAAACAATGGTCCATAATGACAAAATCAAGGGTACAACTATCTCCTTGTGTGGCTGAGTTGGATTGTAGGTTTAAGTCATGGGAGTAGAGGTACATGAGCTAGCAGCAAGGATGCTCGAAGAGACATTAACATGTATATTGAAGACCTCAGGTATGATGGACTGGGGCGGAGGGGAAGTCTGTGAATGACTTCTCCACTTTCAATTTGATTCTATAATCCTATATGCAAGTTAATATAGTCCCAAACCTGATTCATGCCACTCATGGCATCAAATACCCCTGTGTACTTTTCTGTTCACTGAACATAGCTGGTTCTCTATTAGCCCTCTGAAACACACTTGATTTTTTAATGTGTCATTGCCAGTTAACTGCAGTATCAGCCCATGACACCCTCCCTAGAGCTTTACTGATTAAGGCAAGAAAAGATTAAGTGGGTGTTATGGGAATGGGAATCTGACCTGCCCCTAGGCCCTTTGATAGGCTTACATGACTCTGAGAACCTTCCCTGATTTGAGAATATGCTCTGCCCCCTGATGGGCTGAATGCAGTCACCTGGAGCCTGTGGTGGGAGGCTTGTTCTTCAGGAACACCCACACCTTGTTACTTTGTGATTGGGCAGTGGGTCATGAGGGTTGTGATGGTCTCTGACCTAGGAAAAGGCTATATATACCCTGATGTGAGGTTTTGCTGTGGGGCTCTCTTTGGGGAGAGTTGTGTGATTTGGCCTGATGAGACTATGGACAGCCATTGAACACTTCCCTTCCCCCCCATGCCTTTGAAAACCCAGATGTTGGTGCTTCCCTCTCTGGTAACTGACTAGGTATGGATATAATGGTCAGACAGTGGGAAGCTCTGTCTGCTGATCTGTTTCTCAGTCTGCTTCTAACTTTTGTTTGTATTCTCTGAAGTTCGAGGTGCTGACTTTTTCCCCTGAACTAGGTAAAATGATATGTGTTTGTTTGATTAAAGTAAGACTGTTAACACATTTTGAGTTGCTTTCCTTTGGAGAAGCAGATCTAAGAACCTGTGTTGACAGCCAGTATGACCTGGGTATGCTAGGGTGTTTGCTGCTACAGTGGAGAAAGGGAAACAAAGACTTAATTTAAAAAGATTAATAATATATAATAAACATAACATATGTTATTCTATATTAATGTATAAATAACATAGTAATTAGTAATAAACTTAATCAAAATGAATAAAAAAGAATTCAATGATGGCTTCTTTATGGTCTCTCAAAAGTGGTAAAGAGCAGGAATGGCCATAAACAAAGCTTAAATAAAGGAATTTACCCTTGAAACCCTCCCTTTCTCCTTTCTTTTGCCTGTCCTCCCATTTCCCCTCCTTTCTTCACACTCACCACCACCTGTCACTGAGAACAAGCTAAATCCACTAGAACTATAACAAAAAAGACTGGGACTCCAAGTTGGCGGCTATGAAGTATGTAAATCTGTGTATACTTGGCCAAAAGCAAGTCCACCATATGATCCAAAGCATTGGAGTAGGAATTCACTGAAGGGAGAGCAAGGGCATAGCACCATGTTGATGGCATCAATACTGGCACCAGGTATTTCTCTGAGTGGTGATCCAATTACTTTGGGTAGCCTTGCTAAAACAGGTTATGGCAGAGTCATTTATAGCAATAAAAATACTTTCAATGTCTACTCCAAAGGGTTTTTTTTTTCAGTCAGTTGACAAGCAGAAAGATAAGCCCTGCCTTCAAGGAGCTTATATTATATTGGTGAATAGCAACACATGAAAGAAAGCTGGAAAGAGGGGGAAAGGGGTGGTGGGGATGGAGAGAGAAGGTACCTGTGCTTTGGAGTCTAATGAGAAATGAAGAGGTGGCTGGCCTGATTGTGAAGGATGAAGGTATATGCAAAACATGCAAATCTTTTGTACATGTTTACTATTATTATAATCAGAGGCAGCCATGGCATTGCAGATAGAGATCTAGTCTCAAAGCCAGGTTCAAATCCTGCCTCTAAAATATACTAGCAACATGATCTTGGGCAAGTCACTTAACTTCTGGGCACTCCAGGCAAGTCTTTAGGACTTTAAGTTGCAGGGAGAGTATGGACCTGCATCACTAGAGGGAATTTCTTTACCCAGGAGTTACCAGCATTAATGAAATCAAAGGTCCCCTCCCTATCCTATTGTTATTATAAGGGTTAAGAGCGTTCCTGATCAACTGTATTGTCTTATAGAAGCGTGAGCCTTTGTTTGGGACTATGATATCATATTCCTTTGTTAGGTATGGACATGGCCATTGAAAATCTCTCTGGGAGGTTTATGGAGTATTAATAGGGACATAGAGCTTAACTGAGGATGAAGACATCTCCTTTGGCCTAATCAACTGGAAAAGAATTGGCTGATTTCAGACTATAGAGGTGAGAACAGACCTGAGATAGGTGAAGCTAAGAGCACCCTTGGATCCAGTGAGTGAAGTGGGAGGAGAGATAGGGAGAGAATATATGTGTATGTATGGTACCCCCAACCTCACCTCAGGTACCTTGGTACCTTAAATCGAAAGACCAGAGAAGTGACATCAAGAGTTAGGCTGGGGTTCCCTACCCACAGAGCCTCAGAAAGCTCCTGATGCCTGAGTTCTTGGCCCTTTGGAGAGGCAATGGCATATGGCTGCTCAGCCTGAGGGATGCAGCTGTAGAAAAGGAACCAGCCACTAGTCTATACCTGCCAGTGCAGCTTTGGAGGAGTCTCATAAGTTGCCGGAGCCCAGCCTCTAGAACAGAGGAGGAGGAATTTTCCTGGATAATGCCAAGTTTCTGGAGAATCCAAGGACATGATGTTCTAAACAGAGAAGGAGGAGCTGATGAAAAGAGGATCTTGGACATGACCCCATGGGTGAACAAGCGTCAAAGGATTCATCTGTATATGGGGTAGCCAAAGATGTGGACTTTGCCCTCTGCAACTACCATGAGTTGTTCAGACAGTGCAGGTCTGATGATTAAGGGATTGCTTCTTTAGCAACCTCAAGTTTTTTTTGTTATTCCTGTGGAGATTCCAAGCACATGGGGCTATATTATAAAGCTGGTTCCTTTACAAGTAATAGCAAGGCACCCCAAGACAGAAACAGAAGGAGGCATGAACAAGGAGTATGAAATCACCCCCATTACCCAACAGTTCTGTGAGGAGCAGTGCCTTCAAGGACACTGGCCCTGCCTTCAGTCTATCCTCTCCCCTGCCCCCTGCCCTGCCCTGCCCTGCCCCCATTTATCATCCAGGGCACAAACCCAGTGGAGACATGGCCTGAAAGCTGCCTTTCCTGCTGCTGTAGCCCCTTCCTCTTTACCATCCATCACTACTGAAGAACTGGAAAAGAAAGTTCTCACCACCAAAGTCGTTTTGGTGATTCAACATCAGAAACAGGGTTTTAGCAATTGAAATGATAATAATTATGTGTTTGCACATTAGTTTTATTTCTTCCTCTACACAGCAGCCAAACTGGATAACTTGCTATCCAGACCACAGGATTTTACCATGCCAGGTCTGCAGTCAAGGACACCTGAGTTCAAATCCAGCTTCAGACACTTATTAGCTGTGTGACCTTGGGCAAATCACTTGACCTCTGGTTTTGTCTCCTCATTTTTAAAATAGGGATAATAAAGGTACCTACTTCCCAGGGTTATTGTGAGGATCAATTGAGGAAGTATTTGTAAAGCACTTAGCATAGTCTCTAGGTTCTAGAAAATATTAGTTATCATCATGATCATCATCATATAATTACTGTTGTTATCTGTCCGAAAGCTGAACCTTCCTACCTGTTTTGCCTTTGCCTATTAGAATGTGATCAATCTTGAAGACAGAGAATATCTCACTTTTCTATTTGTATCCATAAAGCTTAGCATGGGACTTTGCACAAAGTAAACTCTTAATGTTTTTTTATTAATTCATTTATCCCTACAGTGTCAGGGAGTTGTTTTTCTAGCAACTGTAAGTTGACATTACAAAAAATGGGAATAGTCAATGTGGGAGGAACTGTGGGAGACGGACATAAACACACTGTTGGATGAATTGTGAAGTCATTTAATGATTCTGATTATGTCTAGAAGAAAAGTGGCCATGCTATCCATCTGTGATCCAGGGAGACAGAAACTAAAGGTCACAATGTATCTGAATATTTGTAGTACCATTCTTTGTAGTAGCAAAGAACTGGAAACAGTGAGTGCTCATCAATTGGGAAATGGATGAAAAAATTACAGTATGTGAATGGAATAGAATTATGCATTAAGAAACGACAAATATGAGGAAATCAGAGAAACAAAAAAGGACCTACATATATGAACTGAGGCAGAATGAAATAACCAGAACCAAGAGAACAATATACAGAGTGACTTTTTTTCCTTTCTGAGCTACACATGTGATTTCAATGGTATAGGGAATTTCTGGTGAGGAAATGACCTGTCCTTATGCAGATTGCTACCTACTTTGAAGTTTATCATCTTCCAAAGTGGCAGAGACACTGAGAGATTAATTGATTTGACTAACTGGTGAGTGTCAAAGACAGGATTTGAATACAGGTCTTCCTGACTCCAAATAGGGCTTTTTATACATTCTCCCACATCACCTTTCAAAATATGGAATGACTAAAACAATATAAATGAAAAGAAAAAAACCTAAAAGTCAAATTGTGAATAATTTTTTAAAAATATAGGTGTATATTATATAATGTACATATGCATACACATACATCTATGTATATGTACAGGCATCCGATATATGTTTATGTATATATACATATAAACAAATATATATGTATGTGTGGATATATTTTATATATGTGTGCACAAATATAAATGTATATACACACATCCAGAAGACCATTTAGTGAAATGGACTTTGCTCCTCCTGGCAGAGAGGTGACGGAGTAGGACAGAATATTATACATATTGTCAGATGTGGTCTCTGTATCAGATTTTTTTTTTCAGAATTGTTTTCCTTTGTTACACGGGAGGGTTCAGTTGGTTGGGGTTGGTGGTGATTTGAAATGACAAAGTGTGCCAGTGGAGTGTTTTGTCTTTAAGAGCAGATGCTTTGGGAAAGATGGTTTTGTTTCATTCCCTTTTGACAGTATACTTTTCTTCCATTCTTCTCTCCAGACCCTTATTCAGGCATCCCTCTTTGGTAACTTTTTGCCAAGGACACAGTATCTTCTCTTTGGTGAACTTTTCCCTCATCTATTTATTTTGTCATCGTCGTTGAGCTGTTTTTCAGTCATGTCTGACTCTTTGTGATCCCATCTGGAGTTTTCTTGGCAAAGATACTGGAGTGGTTTGCCATTTCCTTGTGTCTGAGGCCAGATTTGAACTGAGGAAAATGAGTCTTCCTGACTCCAGGTCTGGTATTCTATCCATTGTGCCACCTAGTTGCCTTATTGATGTCAATAGCCTTGGTCTTTATTCTTAGTGGTGTCATTTACATTAAACAGTGGAAAGGCATGAAAGAGAACAATAAAAAATCACTTGCTTCTTTGATTGTAGAGTATTTTGATGGTGTTGGATATTGGCTTGATGTCCATTTTCATTCTTTAGTTCAGGCCAACCCTGAGGGCAAAATTGATATTATTTCTATCATGCCTTTGATGTGTTATGTGACTAGAAAGGATGGTGTTATACTGTTCAGATACTTCAGGCAAGTAAAATATGAATCACAATCATTTCCAAATATGAAGGACAGAAAAATATAGAATCAGAGAATGTTAGATTGGAAGGAACCTTAGTTCTGGCATAGTCTTCTTATTCTACAAGTGAAGAAGGTAAACCCTGAGGTGAGACAGGAAGAAAAAGGATTTGCTCAAGATTGCACAGCAAATTATATATTGCCTTTATTATCTGGGTGGCACTGTGGATAGAGCACTGGGCTTGGAATCAGCAAAACTCGTCTTCATGAGTAAAAATCTGGCTTCAGACACTTACTAGCAGTGACTCTGGGCAAGTTACTTAATCTTGTTTGCCTTATATTCCTCATCTGTAAAATGAACTGGAAAAGGAAATGGCCAACCTCTCCAGTACCTTTGCCAAGAAAACTCCAAAGTGAGGCCGTGAGGAGTTGTAGACAACTAGACTGAACAACAAAATTCTATGGTGAACAGAACAGCCTCAAGACCACGTGTGGCCCTCTACATCCTCAAGTGCTGCCTTTGACTGAATCTAAACTTCACAGAACAAATCCCCTTGTTCTGTGAAACCTGAACTCAGCCCAAAAAAGTCACAATCAGTGACCTAGAAGGCCACATGTCACCTCGAGGCTGAAGGTTCCCCACTCCTAGTCTAGGGGGGAGAGAAGACACTGGAGCTGCCCCTGTGTTCTTAGGGTACTGCTTAGAGCACAACAATACCATCATATTTATCTTGTCTTTTTCTTCTTATCATTTCTATTTTGAATGCTCACTAGATGAAGACTTGAGCCTCACTCTGTACCATTTAATACACTGGCCATACTGGTGATGCTGAATTATATAATCATAGTATCACATCAGACTTTACTTCATTTTTCTTTTTTGAAACAGAAATCATTAGAACATTTTTATGATTATGGTTTGCAAATCAGCCTGAATCATAAGACATAGGTTCTAGCATCAAAGGTTTTGTAAAGGGAAGAATTATAGCCTTCAAGATCAGGCATTATTATTTTTCTGACTTGTTGAAAGGTTATAGAATTCTGTTCTCTATGAAGATTAATCCACATCACAATTCGATCGAGGGCAAGGGGGCATTGTTGGATGAATGAGGGAGTAGGTGTGAACAGGACAAATTTAGTCCCTATTGTCTAGCTCTTCCTTGAACTGCATGTTCAAATTAATGCTTTGCCATGAGGTTCATAAAACCACTGAATGAAAACATTGGAAGGGAGCTCAGCAGTCAATACAATGAAAAGATCTCTGTACAGATGTCTGTGGTCAGAGGTTGTCATTGAGTCACTTTTCTGTCATGTCTGACACTTTGTCACCCCATTTGGGGTCTTCTTGGCATATATACTGTAGTGGTTTGACATTTTCTTCTCCAGCTCATTTTACAGATGAAGAAACTGAGGAAAACAAGGCTAAGTGACTTGCCCAGGGTCACACAGCTCATAAATGTCTGAGGTCAGATCTGAAATCCAGAAGGTGAGTCATCCTGGCTGCAGGCACAGCAGTCTTTCCACTGTACCATTTAGTTTTCCTGAGGTCAGAGGACCCACGTTCAAATCCTTTTTCTGATGACAATACAGTGACTTTGGGCAAGTCACTCAGTCAGCCTCCTTGGGTCTTAGTATCCTTGTCTACAAAATGAGGAGACTGGATCGGGGCGGGGAATCTGCAGCCTTGAGGCCACATGTGGTCTTCTAAGTCCTTGGGTGAAGCCTTTTGACTGAGATCAGGTTTTACAAAACAAATTCTTTCATTAAGATTTGTTTTGTGAAGTTGGGATTCAATCAAAGGGCTGCATTTGAAGACCTAGAGGGCCACGTGTGACCTCAAGGCCTCAGGTTCCCCACCCCTGGACTAGAGTGCCTCTGAGGTCCTTCTAACTCTAAATCTCTGATATTGATCCTATGACCACCCTTGCACCCTCCATGCCTCAGCCTGAACAATGGAGCAATGCCCACTTTAACACGTCCGGTAAATGTTCATTCAACCTCAGCTTGAACCTTTCCAAGGATAGCTCATGAGACAGCCTCTGAATTCATGAGACATGCTGAATTCATGGTGAATTTTTCAAAGTCCTAACAGCTTTTCTGGATTCCCCTAAGTCCAGTTCAGATCCTAAGTGGAAATAAATTTCTAATCCTTGTTTCAGCTCTATTACTGGAACTGAGTAGTTACTTTTTCCTCTCAAAGTTCTTTTCCTTCTGGGAGAAAAGAGTTCAGAAAAGAAGATAAAGCCCCATGATATTGGGCTGTCAGTTTTTCATTTCTCTAGGTGACTGAGCCTGTGGGAGTTGGGGAGAGCTTCTCTTTCAAAAGATAAAAACATCTGTGATAGTGCTGTCATAATAACTGTGTGGTTGGAGGTTTTGAGTATAGAAAGAATGACTGAAGAGAGATCACTCAAAGCAAATAGAAGCTTTTCTTACCAATTCTTGAGGCTCCTATTTCTCAAACCCTATGAATCAGTAAATTTGTTTATTCCCCCAGAGGAGGCCATTTTCCTCCCAAATGCTCAACTTTCCCCTCCAGTATTTTCTACACTGATTTAGCTTTTTCAACCAGGGCTCAATATCTATTGGAAAGTTCCAAGCCAGATTGGAGACCTGTGTTCTTGTCTCATTCTGGGTAGACAGAGTGGGCGGTGTGTGGTGACTCTCACAAGGGATGAGGTGGCAGTATACAGTGCATTTTGTAAGTGACAGACAAGGGGCCATGGAAGCAATGGTTTTTTCTTGTGCCAATGGAAACTGGTCCAGGTGAACATCTCTGGCTATTGGTTCTTGACTCCTGCTCTTAAAAAAAAATTATAGGGGTGGCTAGGTGGTGCAGTGAGTAAAGCGTTGGCTGCGGAGTCAAGAGGACCTGAGTTCGGTTCCAGCCCCATACACTTAACACCCACACACAAAAAAACTAGCCGTGTAACCTTGGGCAAGTTACTTAACCCCAATTGCCCTCAAAAAAGGCAAAAAAAAAAGTTATAGTATTGTAGTATAAAGGGAATAATAGTTGCTAGAGGAAGTGTGTAGAAAGTTTTCAAAATATGGAAGAGTTGAGTCCATTTCTAATGGAAAGCAAGGTAAGCAATTCCAAGGAATGA
This sequence comes from Petaurus breviceps papuanus, assembly GCF_028583685.1. Taxonomy (NCBI): domain Eukaryota; kingdom Metazoa; phylum Chordata; class Mammalia; order Diprotodontia; family Petauridae; genus Petaurus; species Petaurus breviceps. The sequence continues at coordinate 1,318,391 of NW_027187302.1, forward strand.
CTTCTTTCAATAATAATATTATTGAATAATAATAATGCTAGCTGGAATCTATACAGTACTTTAAAGTTTACAAAATATTTTTATATGATATTTCATTTTATCCTGACAACAACCCTGGGAGGAAGGTGCTACTATTACCCCCATTTTAAAGATCAGAAAACTGAGGCAGATAGAAATTAGATTGGCCCAGGGACACACAATAAGTGTCCAAGGCTGGATTTGAACTCTTGTCTTCCTGTCTCCAGGTCAAGCACTCTATCCACTACCTGGATATGTATCACCTTACTGCCTCTAATAGTAGCTGACATTTATTTGGCATTTTAATGTTTGCAAAGCATTATACATATTCTATTTTGTGTGGTCCCTCACAAGAACCCTGGAAGATAAATAGTATTATTATTCCCATTTTACAGATGAGAATACTGAGCCTGAGACAGGTCAAGTGACTTTACCAGAGTTATGCAGTTCATAAGTTAATAATTGTGGGGCAAGATCTGAACTCAGATCTTATTCCAATGCCAGCACTTTATTGCACTATTGTTCCTTTCACTATGGAACTCGTAATATCTATTCAGTTTCTTTCTTAAGTTTTATTGATGTCTTTTGTTTATAACACATACACATTTTCTCATTTCTTCCCCTGTCCCTTGGCACAAAGAAAAACTGTTGCAAAACCAACTGGTGTAATAACAGCTAACATTTACATCGTGCCTACTATGTGCCAGATGCTGTGCTAAGTGATTTACAATTATTACCTCATTTGATCTTGACAACAACCCTGGGAAGTAGGGTTTCTATTATAACCCCTATTTTACAGATGAGGAAACTGAGGCAAACAGAGGTTAAGTGACTTGCCCAAGGCCACAGAACTTGTAAATGACTGAAGTCAGATTTGAGGTCTTCCTCACTCCAGTCCCTGTGCTTGAGATGCCTGTAATGACCACGTCTTACAGTGCAGACAGTGTTCAGCACCTTCAGTCCCCCACTTCTCTTCCAAGATGAGGCTGGTACATTTCATCACTTGTCCTCTGAAATCAGTCTGAGTCATTGCCTTTAACTGTCTTTGATCAGTCTTTTCATGTTTTCACTAGATTACATTACTGTAGCTATCACGTACATCATTCTCCTGGTTCTACATTCTTTGGTTTATGTCAGTTCATACAAACTTCCCATGTCTCTCTGAACTCCTCCTGTCATTGTCTATACCACAATACTATTTCATTACATCCATATACCACAGTTTGTTCAGCCTTTCCCCAGCTGGAGGAAACTGACTTTGATTCCCATTTTTTTGCTGCCACAAAAATGACTTCTATTAATATTTTGGTATACATGGTAACTTTTTCTCTGTCTTTGATCTGGAAGTCTGGCATTGCTGCAAAGGGCTATGGTTAAATTAGATATTGGTATCATAGGCCAATGTGAATGGACTTTGCCATGGAAAAGCTGGCTTTTTCTTAACAGAATAATAGAAGCACTTGTACTATTTGCTACAATTAACCTTTTGTCAGAACATCTCAACAGCTTATCCTCTCCTATTGAAACTCAGTGATTCTATTTCACATATCTCCATCATTTTGTCTATTTTTATTCACTCATTAATCTCCCACTTCTCTACACCCTTGTCAGTCTGTTCTAATACCTTTGTTTGATTTTTTTTCTTCCAAAAGTATAAAAATGTTTAGCCTTGTGCTAAAAAATAAAATCTCCTCAGTATTTCTCTCTGTGCTAAAGTATTCTTTCCCTTTTGTCCATAAGTGATAAATCTATGCTTTGATTAATCTGGACATCAATTACTCTGAGTTAACTGTTCTTCAATTGCTTAATTATGAATTTTACTTGTAAGATATCACCTTCTATGCTCCTCTGATTTTTTTAGATATGATTTTTATTTAGATCAGTTGTTTGTTTGGTGCTCATTGTAGTTTAATGTTATAATATTCTGGTCTATATGTATTTTCCTTTAAACTGCTTTCCATTTTCACCAAGATCTTGCTGGAGGTCTTCCCCAAGAGTTTGTTAATGAATTTATCTAATATTGTGTGTGTGTTTTCACTTATTTCTTGGTCTTGCCTTTCTAGTCTATGAGTAAAATGTTGGTTCCTTGGCAATGGGGACTATTCTTAGTTTAATGTGTGTATCCCTAGTGTTTCACACATAGTAGGTGATAAATATTTGTTGGAGTGGATTGTTCTACCCATCTTTTTTATATTTAGTTAAGTATCTAATAATTTACTTTATAATCAAGTTTGACATTTGGTAATACTAGGTCACTTTAATTTTTCCATTTTTTCCTTTGAAATCTTTGACTTTTAATTTCCAGCCCTTATCCCAGCCTCCCTACAAAACTTTGTCTTATATAAAATACAAATATGTTTGCCTTATTTATATTATTCGTATTTTGCTATCCATTTATATATTCAGTCACTATTATTGGTTTTAATTATTGGTCTTTTTCCTATATGCTCTTGACATGCTAGTTTGTTGAAGGGTTTTGGGGAATATTTTGGCTCTCAGAGAGCAAGGCCATTGTATAACTCCCTGTGCAGAAAACCTGGCATTGCGTCATTGTATTACCTCACCAGTGATTCAAGGATGACCTTTTTGAATTAAGTAAGAATAAGAAATAGGAAGAGTTTATTGGAATAGCTTTGCTACTGTCAATGACTTAATAGATTCTGTATTTACATTTATTCATTTGCACAGATTAAAGATGTCTGCACAGAGGTTAATTTCCAACAAAACATCCCAGCCATCTTCATCCAGTTCTGATTATACTTGGGAATATGAATATTATGAAATTGGACCAGTTTCATTTGAAGGCCTGAAAGCCCATAAATGTAAGTCTTGCTTGAGAACTCTATGTTGTAAATATGCTATTTCATGAATACATTTTTCATGCCTTTTCTTCCTCTTTGCCACTCTGTTAAATAGCTTATGTTTTTTTCCTATTTATTATGACTGCTTTTTTCATTTCTAATTTGGGGGATGTATTTTCTCTCTCCATTTTTCATTGAATGTTACTAGTATGTGGAGATCTACTAAATTGTAAATAATCAGAAATGTATATTTAATTAGTTTTGTTGTTGTTTAAAGTTAAATGCATGATCAATTCTTTAAATGAAATAGCTCAATAATGAATTCTCTCATATAATGTGGTTTCTCTTTCCTTCATCTCCATCCACCCAATCCCTAAACAAATTTTAAAAAAATCTAAGAAATAAAATCTCAGATCTAAAATTTGTCCTCTAAAAGTATTTTTGCAATGAAACACAAAACACTGTGTTCTGGAACAACATGGGAACCCTAGGCTACTCTGAGCAATGGAGATGTCAAACCAGTCCAAGCTTTTAAGTATTCTTTAGTGCGTAGGCTTCTTGGGGGCAGGGATTTTTTTTTTGTCTTTGCATCTTCAGAGTCTAGAAGGTTAGAGACACTTAATAAACACTTGTTGGTTGAATGATCCCTTAAAGGGGGAACTTATTAATGACAATTCACATTTGCATGGTACTTTAAAGTTTGCAAAATGCTTTCTCCACAACAACCCTGTGAGATCTGTTGGTAGCACAAAGATTTTTTTTTATCCTCATTTTACAGATAAGGAAACTGAAGCTCAGACAGGTTGAGTGACTTGCCCATAGCCACACATTGGAGACAGAAAGATAGGAACTCAGGTCTAGCCCTGCCGCCATGCATGTAAAACCTGTTGAAATGATGATATCCCTTCAGATATCATAAGATTGTAGATTTAGAAGTGGAAGGGCATCAAGGGCCATCTATTACAACACCATCATTTTTTGATGAAGAAAATGAGGCCTAAAGGCACAGAGATAGTGTCAGCAATGGGATTTGAACCAAAGCCTTCTGACTAGAACCATTGTTCTTTCCACTTTATCGATATACTAGAGTATAAAAGGAAGACATCCCCATGGGACAGAGAGTGAAAGTAGAGCATTTTATGTGCTTCTTATCAAACCTTAAGCCAAGAGCAAAACCTTGCATTTGGCAGCCTGCCTGATTCAGATCTTTTTGTCAGCTGATAGCCAGCACACAGCTGTGTGAAGGCTGGGCAACAAGTGACTCTGGGCCCATGGTTTGAAGGTATTTTTTGCTTCTTGTGTATAACGCATGCCCTTTTTATAATAATGCAGCCTCTCAGCCCGAGAGAGAGAGAGAGAGAGAGAGAGAGAGAGAGAGAGAGAGAGAGAGAGAGAGAGAGAGAGAGAGAGAGAGAGAGAGAGAGAGTGATATTGGCACAATTAATGATCCAACACACAGCATGGAAATACCATCCAATGAAAACACAACCACTCCACAGTCTGGTCCTAAATGAGCCCTGTCTGCCAAGAGGAAACATTATCCTTGTTTCATTAAGCACAATTGTGGCAGCAGAGGAGGAGCCCCAACCTCCAGCTTTCTCCCCCAGGCTGCAGAGAGAAATAATCACCATCTCCGTGCCCTTCCTGGTTTCTTCCATGAGAACCACTAAGATGTTTGACATTCACATTCATACTGTGCTGTAAAGGCTTACAAAGTCCTACCCAAGAGTACCCCTGTGGGGCACCGTCATGGCGTGCCTGGCTCCCACAGTCCCACAGTCCCTGGAGATGTGGATAATGATGTACTCTGGGAAATCTCAAGGAAATGTAAAGGGCAGATGGAAAAATGGAAATAGTGTCCTTCAGTAATTCCTAAATTCTGTCTTCCTAACCCAGTGGGACTATTTAACAACTAATCCTTGGGTTGTGCCTATGTAGTTGGCAGATTTCTGATTCGAATTTCCTGAGTGGAAAGTATTTCCTCAGTAATAAAGAATCCATCCCTAAAGGTAATGGTGCTGCTGTGTGGGATAATGGAAGTGGGGCTTGCATTGAAATCCTTTCTTTACCACTATTTACCTTGGACAAGCACAATTAACTGAATGAAATGACAACAGTTTAAAAAAAAACTTTGTAAGACCTAAGAACTCTAACCAAAGCAGTGAGTAATAGTGACTTCAAAAAAGGGGGTCTTATTTTTCTCATTTATATAATAAGGCAGTTATCCTAGGTAACCTCAAAGGTTCCTTACTGGACAAGTCACTTAACCCCATTGCCTTGTAAAAGAAAAAAAAAGTTGCTTCACCAACTCTAAAATGAAACATTCAGAATTCCCTATTTGACTAAGAAGGGATACAAGGATAAACCCAATCCTGCTGGGTTTTGATAGTTATTATACACACGTATACACATATATATGTGTGGGGATACATATATACACCTATACAATATATGTGTGTGTTCACACACACACACACACACATATATATATATATATATAGATACAGACATAGATATATAGATATAGATATAGATAGCTATGTGTGTATATCCCAGAGAGGGGTCTGGTGAGTGGAACCCCTTTCAGGGCTGCTTACCCACATTTGGTGGCCATCTGTCACCCAATTCTCACCTGTGGCTCCAAGAAGCTTCTCTCCCCACCCCACCCCCCACCCTCCAGGTAAACTGTCTCAGCAGACAGGTTAAACCAGGTTGAGATTAGCCAACAGGTCTTAAACCTGTTGGTGAATCAAGGCTATGTCTACCCCAAGCATGTGAAGCCTTCTCCTGGAAGAATGGGTGGACAAGAACAATTTATTCCAGTGGCCATGTAGGTGGCTGAAGAAAGTGCTGGAAAGCACTTAGAGCTTGGTAAGACATCGAAGAAGCCAGAGTTATCCACTGCATTCTGGGCCTTCACCAGTCATCCTGACTTTTGTCTGGACTTCCATGACTCTGGAAGAGGGAGTGAAGTTGATGACTTTTCATAACTCTGCCTCACTTAAATCCAACTCATGCACAAGACATCACTCATTGTGATGTCATTAGTCATCTTCAAAAACAAATGACTAACAACTATATTCCCACACATGTATATATATCAAGGTATATATGTGAAATTGTTTTGTTGAGAAACTGGCCTCCTGTAGATGGCTTAACTCAGGCAATTTAAGTCTTTACTCTTTCCAAAGTACATTTTTCATAGGTGACCTCCAGATGGGGACACTTAATTTTTTGAGAACAGTACATAATTGCTCATTGAATTGTTATAAAACATTCCCAACAAAGTGTTGAACAACAATAGAGCTGCTGTCCATACTATGTAACCCTGGAGATCCCATGCCTAAATAAATATATGTGCCCCGGAAAGAATGAAAGCAGAAAGTAAGGTCTCACATGCAGAAATTACTTCGAATTTTTTTTAATTGTCAAGTTAACAATAGTCAATAAACACAAACATTTCCGTAGACAAAAAAGAGCAAGAGACTTGTGTAAGAAACTGAACATCTGTTATGTATAGTTTGTTTTAAAGACTCTGCACTAAGATTTTTGGGACACCATATTTATGTGTATATATATATGGGTGTGTACATATACATATATTGTATATGTAAATGTGTACATTTACCTATATGTGTGTATGTGTTATATGTGATATAGCAAGATAATAACAAAACTGGTTTTTGTTCTGTACTTTTCTCATTTATTCCTGTACATTAAAAATATTATCTTTTTTTTGCTTGTCACTACTAACAAACCTGTGTTCCCCAAATCCTACCTCCCAGAGAGACCTCCTTTGTGACAGGTATGCATAGTACAACAAAACAAGTCCATGTATTGCTTATGTTTGGGATGCGTGGGCAGTTATGTTTTATAAGATCAGATTTACTTAGATGGGATTTTAGAAGTCATTTGTAGAGGAAGAACTGAGCTCAAGAGATTAAGGGACCAAAGTCACACAGTTATCAAGTATCTCAGGTGGGATCCGAACCCAGGAATTCCTGTTTTTAGGTCTAGCATTCCATCTACTATGACACACTACCTTCTATGCTTCAGCATTCCATTTTAATAATAACAATAATATCTAGCATTTATAAAGTGCTTTAAGGTTTGTGAAACACTTTCTGTCTTCACAATATCCTGGGAGGTAGCTCCTATCACTATCCTCATTTTACAGATGAGGAAACTGAGGCAGACAGTGCCCTTCTGTTTGTTCCACAAACAAGGCTCTCTACCTTTCAGCTCCAGACATTTTTTCTGGCTTTCCCCTAGGCCTGGATAGCTCTCCTTCCTAGATTCCTCCTACTGATTACTAGATTTTGCCCTGGGCTTCTTTTCAGTCCCAAACAAAATCCTACCTCAAAGTTTCTGGACAGGACATCGGTCTTTTACAAGAAGGAAGGACAAAAGACAACACCACTCAAATCCCATTTTCTACTGAAGACTTTCCCAACCTCTCAGTTCCAGTGCCTTCTTTCAATTATTTCCTGTTTATCCTGCATATAGTTTCCCTGTGTATATTTGTTGGCATGCTGGCTCTCATTAGAGAGGGAGAAACTGTTATTTGTCTTGAGGGCAGGTACTGTCATTTGCCTCTTTTTGTATCCTTAGTGCTTAGTACTGTGTCTGGCACATAGGAGGGGCTTAGTAAATGTTTATTGATTGATTGATTATTGATTTCTAGGTGAGAGGTAGTGTGGTTGTAATGGCTAGGAAGTATATAGTTAGGATGTATCTGGTTGCATCACAATAAGAAGACCTGAGAGTTGAAGTCCTAGCTTGGAACACATATTGGCTATGTGGTCCAGTGAAAGTCACTTTACCTCTAATTGTCCCCAGCCAACTCTCTAAAACTATAAGCCACAAAGGAATTGCTTATCTGTACTGGTGAAAGGAGTTTCCTCAATGGGAACTCCCTGCACTAATGAAATCACAGGTGAAGATTGCCTCTCCCCTCAAAAAAAATATGGGGGAATGAAAAACATAGTTTCTGACCTTAAGAAACTTCCAAGCTAAATGGGGAGGAAGGGGAATATAGCATGAACAAAGTCACAAAAATATGATATAAGTTAAAATGTAATGAGCTAAAGGAGAGATGCAGATTAAACGTTCTAAGAAATTTAAAGGAAAAAGATCACTTTCAGCAAGAGTATGTGGGTAGGGGTGGGGTATGATAGAAGGCTTCATGGAACAGATGGTACCTGATGGGTTTTGAAGGAAGAGAAGGGTTTCAATAGTTAGAGATGAGGAGGGAGTGAGATGAGATCAGGGGATTAGAGTTTGGTTGGAATATACAGTATTGTCAAGGAAAGGAATGCAAAATAATTCTATAAAGCCAAACTCGAGTCAGACAGGTGGAGGGGCTTGACTATTTTATCCTGTAGGCAATGGGGAGCTGTTAAAGGCTTTTGAGTGAGGGTGTGGCATGGTCTGATCTGTGCACAGGAATACTGATTTTGGCAGCTTTGTGAAGGATGAATTTGAGAGGGAAGAATCTCCAGGTAGGGAGACTAGTTAGAATACTATTCCAATTATCTAGATGAGAGTTGACTAACTGAAGTAGGGTTTTGGTAGTGTGATTAGAAAGAAGGTAACAGATACAAGAGAAGTTATTGAGGTAGAACCGATTAGCCTTGGGAATTGATTGGACGTGGTAATGAAGAAAGGAAAGAATCAAAAAAAGATTTTAAGATTTGGTCCTCATCTGTCTTCTACTGTAGGTCATTCCATGTCCAGGCTAAATGCTTGTGCCCTTTATCCAATTGCCTCCTAGAAATGTATACCTAAATATTCAGACAGCACCTCAAACTCACATGTCTCAAACTGAACCCACCATCTTAACACCCAAATCTGCCCCAGCTTCCAAACTTCCCTGTTTCTGTGGATGCCACTGCCATTTTCTTAGCCACTCAAGCTTATATAACCTGGTCCAGGAAAGTGTTGATTTTATGATCTTCTCTCCTGTTTTGAAAAATAAACAATAAAAAAATGTAAAAACCAAAGGTAAAGCTTATAATTAAAATCTGAGTCTGATCTGGAGCTTATGAGAGGAAAGAGGGGGATGTAAAGGAACATTAAAGTCCAGTACAGTAGAAGTGAATAAGTAACAAAGAGAGAAAACCCAGAATGACTGGGCTTTTTTTTTAAAGCAATCTGGGGTAAGTAACTTGCTCAAGGTTACATGGCCAGGTGTTTCTGGGTGGGTGCTAAGTGTCTTAGCCCGGGATTCGATCTCCAGGTCGTCCTGACACTGGAGCTGGTGCTCTTACTCCCTGTGCAACCTGGCCGCCCCTATGACTGGGCATTTGAAACTATGGAGCTGTCATTTATTCATTTATGTCTCTTTTCATTACCTTCACTTGAAGGTCAGAGTCAAGGAAAATGATTTTCTCATGATATATTCCTCTTGGAATTCTTCAGGGCCATTCCCTCTAATTCCCCCCCATTCTCCCCAGGTATACTGTGTAGTCATGTCTAAATATTTCATTTTTAAAGCTTATTAGAAGATGAACCGATTCAGATCTCATATCAGGAACACTGTGAGTACTTTATTTGCTTCCTTTGAATCAAAATATATGAATTGTTTGAGCTGGAAAAAGCCTTAGGGAGTCTTTAGTCCAATTCCCTTATAATCCTTGTGCTTTCTGGCTTCAACTGAATTCCATGGCCCAGGACACTGTATAACAATTTCATATACTCAGTAAATCATCAAGCATTTTTTAAAGTGCCAGACACAGTAGAGCAAATAGCTTACTTGGCTAGTAGTCAGGAGACTTGGTTTCTATCCCTAGTTCTGCCACTGACTAGCTGTGTGACCTTGGAAAAGTCATTTGACCTTGCTAGGCCTAAGTTTCTTTATGAAAAGAAGGGGTTTGACTAAATGATCTCTCTTGTCTCTGCTGGGTTTCATACTCTGTGAAGAGGAATTACCAAGTGGGTGTCCAGTGGCCTTGGCTCTCCGCTTCTTCTTTTAGCATCTTTGTCTGTGACATTTTATGAGTGAGAATACTACGTGGTATGACCATCCTGTGGATTGTAAACTCTCCTGTTTGGCTTTACAAACCCTTTACAGCCTTTCTCTAGCCCACTTTTCCAGGCCTTTTATACATCACTAGCTATCCTTTATACAATCTATAATCCTGCTAAATGGTTTCCTTGCTGTTCTTCCCCTGTAACACTCCCATCTCCCATCTTTGCGTAGTCTTTTCCCTGAGCCTGGAGTACACTCCCTCTTTACCTCTACCTCTTAAACTCCTTCTGTTGATGTTGGTCAGTCATTTCAGACTCCTCATGACCCTATTTTGGGTTTTATTAGCAAAGATACTGAAGTAGTTTGCCATTTCCTTCTCCAGCTCATTTTATAGATGAGGAAACTCAGTTGCATCTGATAAAGTGTTTTATCCGATAAAAACAGATATAAAGAAAGCATCTGAACAGTTGTGAAATTATATAGACATTAAATAAACAAGGTTAAGTGACTTTTCCAGGGTCTTACAGCAAGTAAGTGTCTGAGGTCCAGATTTGAACTCAGGAAGCTGAGCCTTTGGGCCCAGCACTCTATATGCTGTGCCATCTAGCTGCCCAGTTAAGCTCCTCATCTCCCTTCAAATCTCACATCAAATACTGCCTTCTAACAGAAGGATTTCCTCATCTTTCCAAAGGCTAGTGATTCCCTGGAGTTACTTTTCATATAGTTTGTATTTGCTCATCAGTAGCTGGTATGTTCCTTAAGGGAGGAACAACTTCACTTGTACCTTTGTATTCCTGTTATCTAACAGTGTCTAGCATACAGTAAATGCTTAATAAATGCTTGTTGGATCATTTCTTTGGTTTTCATGAGCTTCTTAGGAGCTAAAAGATGGAAAATGGTGAATTAAGGCCTTGGGATGCAAGACAGAACCAAAAGGGTATAATAAATACAGATATTTTGTTGTCACTGTTTTTTTTTCCCCCATTTTATTTATTTATTTTTTTTGAGGACAAAGTCAACAAGGAAAACATAAGGATTTAGTGATAGTGCAGATAAGGACAAATTGCTTTGGTGGTAGAGGAGACTGGGCCTGTGTTTTCATTTGTATAAGAAATGCCTATGGGGCAGCCAGGTAGCACAGCGAGTAAGAGCACTGGTCCCAGAGTCGGGATGACCTGGGATCGAATCCGGGCTGAGACACTTAGCACCCACCCAGAAACACCTGGCCGTGTAACCTAGAGCAAGTTACTTAACCCCAATTGCTTAGGGGCGGCCAGGTGGCGCAGAGCACCGGCCCCAGATTCAAGATGACCTGGGATCGAATCCGGGCTCTGATACTTAGCACCATACCCAGAAATAATTGGCTTTGTAACCTTGAGCAAGTTACTTAACCCCAATTGCTTTTAAAAAAAATGCCTGATTAACTAACACCTTTTTTTTTTAAAAAAATACATTTTTATTTTATTTTATTTGTGCTTTTTGGAGGGGGGAAGGCAGGGGAATTGAAGTTAAGTGACTTGCCCAAGGTCACACGGCTAGTTTTTTTTTTTGTAAAGTCTAAGGCCGGATTTGAACTCAGGTCTTCCTGACTCCAGGGCCAGTGCTCTATTCACTGCACCACCTAGCCACCCCCTAACTAACACCTTCTATCAGTGCATATTAGCTGCTTCTCTGCTACTTGTAGACTTAGAGTTTTGTGGTATACCAAGAGGTTAAGTGACTTGTCCAAGGTCACATAGTTGGAGTATGTCAAAAGTAGGACTTAAACCAATGCTTCCTGCCTGTAAGTTTAGCTCTTTATCTTCTATGCCAAACTGCCTCTGCTATATTAAATAATGATATCAAATATAGAAACTGAAATTGACTGCCAATCCAAGCAGGGCTCAGTAATAAGAGAGTAATATTGTTGCATAACATTGAATCTCAAACATGAATCTCAAGTCCTGAAATTTCCCCAGAGAGTTTCTAGTAAATCGCTATATAATACTCTTGCAATTATAAGCTCATTTTAAGCCTAGGGAGCAATATAATGATCACTCAGGTCCACGTGGTTCTGTCTTTTGTTGCTTTGGGGAGTTTATAGTAAATGGAAAGTTAGGAATACCCAGGCTCCATTCCTGGTAGGGAGATTTTTCTAAGATTTCCCGTAATTCTAAGGGCATATTTCAGGATCTGAGACACAACACCTGTGCATTGGGTAGGAACATGAACTAGGGTACCCAGGAAACAGTTGTGCTCACCACTCTATGCCACTGGGCACAGAACATAGTCCAACACTCCTCTCATCTCCTCCAACAAAAAATCCCGCTGCAATCATAGATGGCCAGGGATAAGGCCCATCCCTTACTATGACTAAGGTAAGAGCTCTGATAAAAACAGATCTAAAGAAGGCATGTGAACAGTTGTGAAATAGTGCAGGTGAATTAAGAAACGTACTGCAGACTTAGGTCTAGTTCTGATGTATCATTTCTGAATGTTCTTCATCATTTAGTTAATTAACAATATTTCCTGAACACCACTGGATACAGAATCCTCTATGCTGAGTGGTATCATTTATCCATGTGACATTTCTTTGCCATCTCTGTTCCCTTTAATGACTGTTCATTTTTCTTCTCTCGGAAAACCTTATTTCCATCTGCCCTGCTAAACCTCTCAGCATTTCTTAAACTGTGGGTCCCAGACCCATATGGGGTTGCAATGCAGAGTTTAAGAAGTGCTGAAGGCATTGTGAGCGAAAAAAGTTTAAGAAGCCTTGTGATATGTCATAGAATTTGAGGGCTGAATTTTTTTCAGTCTTTTTTCAGTTGTGTCTGACTCTTTGTGATCCCATTTGGGGTTTTCTTGGCAAAGATACTGGAATGTTTGCCATTTCCTTCTCCAGTTCACTTTACAGATGAGGGAGCTGAGATAAACAGGGTTAAATGACTTGCCCAGGCTCACACAGCTAGTAAGTGTCTAAGGCTAGATTTGAACTCAGGACTATGAGTCTTCCTGAGTCCAGGCCTGGTGCTCTATCCACTGAGCCACCTAGCTGCTGAATTTTAAAGATTGTGTAATGCATTGCCACCTTCCTCCAATATTTTGTGGTTGATATACTGAGGGCCAGAGAAATGAAATGACTGGTCCAGATAACCAAGGTGGGAGAGTTAAGGTGCATGTTCACTTCTCTCTCAGTCCAGAGTTCTTTTCACTCTGCTATTCTACCTTCAAATCCTTGTAGCACTCCTCCCCCCTTTTTGGACCCTCATAAAAACTACCTTAGGTTTGAAGTCCTCTGTGGATTGGGTCAGCATTCACTCCAATACACAGTTCTTCCAACCAGTTCTTCCACAGTTCTTCCAAGAGTTTCCAACTTCCCCATTCAATATGCTTACTTATACCAGCCAGCAAGAGGATGCATTTATTAAAAGCCTAACACATTCAATCAAATAGTATGGCAAATGAAAGGCAAAATTATTTCCCCTCCCCACCCCCTTCCCATCATGCACTCAGGAAACATGCTCCACCAATAGTAGGGGAAGGCACACGTGAAGAGAACATGTATGGCCATGGAACATACATGAAGCACACACACAGGGAAGATGTGACCAAGGGACCTGCATAAAGAACCTGTCAGGAACATAGATGAGAACACATGCATGAAGAGCACATATATTAATAAGTGTGTGTCCAGGACACATATATGGAGAACACAGAACAAACATATTGAAAAGTTTGTGGCTGAGGCATGTTAATGACTGAGGCAGTTCATCCCTCTAACAGTAAAGAACTGACCATGTACTCTAATGATGCCTTTATGATGTTTTTTTTTTTTTAATTTTTATTGTTTTTTTGAGGGGGGAGGGCAGGGCAATTGTGGTTAAGTGACTTGCCCCAGGTCACACGGCTAGTAAGTGTCTGAAGCTGGATTTGAACTCAGGTCCTCCTGACTCCAGGGTCGGTGCTCTATTCACTGCGCCACCTAGCTGCCCCTGCCTTTATGATGTTTTACAGGTTTTTGAGCATTGAGTGACATGGCCAGAATGGCATCCGGGAAAAATTATTTTGTCAGTTTCACCAAAGATAAAAGAGATCACTTGGATTACATGAAATAGAAAAGCTTTGGCGCAAACCACATCAGCATAACTAGGATAGAACTCTGGCATAGCTGTCAACTGGGGGGAAAATCTTGCCATTAAATCCCTCTCCTAAGGGTCTGATAGGGATAGATATTGGATTTGTGATTTCATTGGTATGGGGAGATCCTAGTAAGGCTTCCCTCTGCCAATGCAGGTTGGCACTCATTCTGAAGCTTATAGTCTTAAGAGGCTGTCCTGTGCACAGACTCAGAACTTGAACCCAGATCTTCCTAGCTCCAAGGCCATTTTTCTGTTTACTATGCCACCTTACTTGTTTGATATCCAAAATATATAGAAAAATAAAACAAAATTTTAAGATTAAATGTTATTCCTTGATGGTTATTAAGTAGTCAAAGGATAGGAACAAATAATTCTTAAAAAAACAAATTATTAGTAGTTATATAATTATTAATTATAATATCAACAACCATATGAAAGATTATTCCAAATCACTAAAAATAAGAGAAATCAAAATAAATCTGAATCTTCATTCACTTCATATCCCACAAATTGGGAACAATAAGAGAAGATGAGAATAACCATATTTGGAGGTTTAATGGAAAACCAAGCACACTAACAATACTATTGGTGAAATTGTAAACTGGTCCCATTGTTCTAGATAACAATCTGGAATTATGCTAAGGAAATGACAACAATTTCCATATTCTTTCACCCAACTATCCCACTACTAGGCATATGTTCCAGGGAAGTCAAAGACAGAAAGAAATGTTCTATATATGCCCAAATATTCACAGTGTCATTCTTTGTAGTAGTAATTAACTGGAAACAAAGTAGGTATCCATCAGTTAGGGAATAAATAAACAAATTGTGGCATTTGATGTAATGAAATATTACTGTGCTCTAGGAAATGATGCATATAAAGAATATAGAAAAGCATGGGAACATTTATATCAACTCATATAAAATGCAATAAGCAGAACCAAGAAAACAATATACTTTATGATTACAACAATGTAAATAGAAAATGAAAATGAGGACAAAACAATGAAAAAAATGGAAACAAAAGGAAATGAAACGAAATGCTGTGTAATTATCAAGATTAGGCATGACTCAAAAGGGCAGATAGGTGGCATAGTGGATAGAGTGATGGCTCTGAAGTCAGGAGGACCTGAGTTCAAGTCCAGACTCAGACACTTACTAGCTGTGTGATCCTGGGTAAGTCACTTACCCTGTTTGCCTTGGTGCCTCATGTGTAAAATGAGCTAGAGAAGGAAATGGCTAACCACTCTGGTATCTTTGCCAAGAAAACCCCCGATGACAATGTCACAGAGAGTTGCACTCAACTGACTGAAGAGAGATAAGAAAATTAATTTCTCATCTTTCTTTTCAGAGTTGTGAGACCATGGATGTAGAACAATGAATGTACCATCAACTCAATTAATTGGTTAGTTTTGCTTAATTGCTTTTAAAGAACCCAACTTTTAAAAAATTGCTCCAAGAGATGGTTCTCTAGGGAAGAAAGGAATACAATTGGAAATGAAGCTAATGTTAAAAAAAAAAAAGGTATTCCTTCCACCCCCCCCCCCCAAAAAAAACAGTAAAGGCCCTGAAAGGTGGTTGTCATAGGTGTGCAGAGAAAGGGACAGGTGTAAGATATGCTATGGAGATGGAGCTGATAGAACTCAGCTACTAATTGGCAATAGGTGACAGCTCCCATTTTAAAGAAATTCCTCCTCATATTGAACTGAACCCTGTAATTTCCACTTACTGGTCCTTGCTCTGCCATAGAGGACAGAACAGAACAAATGTAATCCCTCTTCCACATTAAATCTGTTTGCTCCAATTCCCTTCAGGCACTTGTACAAACAGTTTTAAGAGCAATAAAACCTGGCTTATTTAGAACCCAACTAACTGGAACTCTCTCTGATTCGCTGGATCTTTTTTCTACATTTGACTTTGGAGAAAGAGGTTAAGACAAAACATCAAGACAAACTGATGTAAGGGACTCATTCAAATGAAACAAACAAATCAGAACTTCCTAGGGTTGGCTGTATACCTGCAAGGAGAATTGATTTTCATAACCATTACCTAAAAGCACTGTAGTCATTGAAGAAGGACTTTGTCCAATGAGTAAAAGAGGTTGAAACAAAACAGAATAGAAAAGGATTTTGAGAGTAGCTCTCAGTTAATAGAAAAATTCAATGAAACAGAGCACCCTGCCACTTGAACATTCCACTTAATCTATGTCTACCTCTGTAATGGTAATAGGGATTCAAAGATCTTCCCTGTCCCTTAATAGGCCAAATGTAATCACATGGAGCCTGTGGTGGGAGGAGTTTGCTGAACAGGTGGAGCAGGAAGGGATGGAGTAGGAAATGAGTGAGAACAGTTAGTACAGAGGGAGAGAGAGGATACAGGCAAGGAGACAGCTAAAATTGTGTTTGTGGGAAGGCTGAAGCAGGAGGGACTGACGGATGGTGTGGCTTGCTGCTGTGTTATGGTATATTAGCTTTTTTGTTACTATGATGAATTTGGTTTTCTGGTGCTGGGATTTGGCTTTCTGGTGTCTGAATAAATGTTTGTTTCTGTCTTTTTTGTGGAGAGTCTGTTATATTTTGTGATTCAGATCTATGACAGCATATTCCTAGTCACCACTGGTGCTGTGAATATTGCCTTGGGGATATATCCTCTATTTTAACATTTGTACTTATGGATGTAAGCTCTTTATAATCTAGTTCCCTCTTACTTTTCTAGTCTCCTTACACTTTACTCAACACATTTTCTATGTGGTATTTAAAACCCTTTCCAATCTGGTCTTATTACACATTACACCCCTTCACACATGCTACTGTCTAGTCCAATTGACTTTTTTACTATTTGTCAGATAATTACATTCATCTTCCATCTTCATGGCTTTGCATGGGTTTCCCTCCCATGCCTGGAATTCCTTTCTTCCTTGCTGCCACATCACTTAAGTCCAATTCATGCTCAAGCCAAGATGTCACCCTGTGAAGTCATGGGTCCTACTGAAAATGAAGGATGAACAACAGCAACAAAAACGACAATCTCACGGACACTGAAGCTCTAGAGAGAAGCACTGCCTAGGGAGTAAGAAGACGGAGCAAATGACACCAACTGATCAATAATCAGTAACATTTATTAAGCACTTACTATGTGCCAGGCACAGTGCCAGATGCTGAGGATACAAAAAGAGGCAAAAGACAGTCCTTGCCCTCTAGGAGTTTATAATCCAATGGGGAGATAAAGAGCCGACAAATACAGGAAGTAATTAACCCATGGAAGGGAACTGGAACTAATCCTCTCTCCTTCTCCTGCCTTTGGCTTCTTCCTTTCTTGAAGAGGCCTATTTATCAGTCTTAAAAAAGAATTTGCTTGCTTTTTGTTCTGCCACTTACTTTACAGAAACTGTTTAGCTGTTTAGAGGCCCTTCCTTTCTGTATTGATGTGTATATATGCCCTCCAGGGTTAAATGCAGGTGGGTGAGAGCCTGACACTTGGTTAAACTCACAGAGAGGTAAGAGCTTTTCTATTGTGATATATTCACCAGGAAGACAAAGATTCTTTGTCTAATTGTTTGATCTATCAGCTGGGGGTTCAATATTAAAAAAGGTATTTTATTCATAATAATATAGCCTTTTAAAGTGGAGAACAGGTGGGCCTGGGCTCTACTGAGCAAAGGATCCTAAATCTAGGAGTTCTGTTGGGGAGATAATAGATGGGTAGATAGACAGACAGACAGGATAGATAGATAGATAGATAGATAGATAGATAGATAGATAGATAGATAGATAGATAGATAGATAGATAGATAGATAGATAGATAGATAGATAGATAGATAGATAGATGGATGGATGGATAATTAGATAGGTAGGTAAAGACATGGCTAGATAAACAGGTAGATAAATAGGTAGATAGAAAGATGGAAGATACAGCATTTTCTAAGTACTGTGTGGTCAGGCACCAGGTTAAGTGCTGGGGATACAAATACCTGAAAACTTCTATTTTCAAGATTACCTTCTAACAAGTGAAGAGAAGACATAAAGAGGAGTTGGGAAAGAGGGGTAGGAAGGTACCTGTTGAGAGAGAAGGGTCAAGGCTTGTACAATAATCCAGAGTGAGTTGAGTGCAGAGTGAAGAGAAAGACAACTGTAGGCAACTCCTTCAGAAGTTCCTTAGCACTTTTGATTTTCTCCTCCTTCCATTAGAGAAGGCTTAAGGAGGAGACCAAACTAGTGATTAGGGGAGAGGCGTCCTACGCTAAAATGAGGAGTAGAAAAAAGGACACAAAGGTGGGGTCAGCCAAGAGGCTGCTGTCCAGTTGCCCACAGTTGCCGCCTACTGCCACAATGCATTTAATTTTTAAAACCAAATTTAATTTGCTCATTTTTTAGATAGCCACACTCAGAATTGCTGCCTCAACTCGAAATGTTGTTTTCTAAATTGTAAGCTTCCATTATATTGGACTTATTGGAGTAGGGCATAGTACTTTGAGTTCAGAATCAGGAGACTTGACATTAAGGGGAAAACCCAAAACAAAAAATAACTTCTATAACAATTAGAACTATTCAAAAGTGGAATGTAGAGGATGGAATGTAAGGTAGGCTCCCTCTTTCTTTACAGGTTAGATGACCATTGCTGGGTACATTATCAGGATACATTAGAAGGAGCTAAATAGTTCAGTGGATCATATGGTGGACCTAGAGTCAGGAATTCCCAAGTTCAAATAGAGCGTTAGACCTTAGTTGTGTGACCCTAAGCAAGTCATTTAACCTATTTTCCTCATTTGTAATCTGGGGACAATAATAGTCTCTACCTCGCAGGGTTGCTTTGAGGATAAAACAAGATAATAGTTATAAAGTATTTTGCAAACCTTGAAGCGCTATATAATAAATGTTAGCTATTATCACGTTATCTAGGCCAACCCAATGCATATGAGTTGGACCAGATGGCTCCTAAGATCTCTTCTACTTCTCAGATTCTGTAATCCTGTTGTCCCCAAGGCTGTCATTTGGTGACAGCAAGAGAAGTAGTAAATATAATTATAACTTGGGTTTCAAGAGGATGTGACCTCCAAGGATATCATAGTAAATCAGGGATAGGGCTGAAAATAGAATAGTTATTGATTCCTTATTAGATCAGTATACCATGCTACTGGTAAATCATGAAAATGGTCATTAAAGGATAAAGTCAAAGACATTTAATAGTGGTTACTGAGAATTTAATGGCCCCATATGCAGCCAGCTCACACAAGCAACACATTTAATTCCAAGAAAATGACCTGTGGGAAGGTGAAGAGTTGGAGTAATTTTTTTTAAATTTCATTAAAATTTTTCACTTCCCATGCTATGGGCATAGCCAGACAGTACTTGGGTTGGTCCATCAAAGCACCTTTAATAGCTTAGCTTATTATGTTTGCATGACATTTTGTTAATGTTATCTCATTGTGTTTTCACAACAACCCTTGTGAGGAAGGCAGGTTAAGCTTTTCTTTATCCTCATATCACAGATGAAGAAATTGAAACTCAGAGTTTGAGATACTTATCCTGAGTTACACAGTTAGTCAGTGGCAGAGCCAGGACTAGAATCAAGGCATTCCTATGTTTTTTCCATTGCCTTTAATGATGCTTGTTCCTTCATTAAAAAATTGAGGTGAAATGTTAATTCATTTATTAACTGTCTTACAGATTCCATTGTCATTGGATTTTGGGTTGGTCTTGCTGTCTTCGTGATTTTCATGTTTTTTGTACTGACCTTGCTGACCAAAACAGGAGCGCCGCACCAAGAGTAAGTCTAATTATTACCATTTGGAATAAACCATATGCCACAGGTTGCAATATACCTCATTGGAGGGGGTTCCCACACAAGGAGTTGCTTATGTATCATTTCTTCAAAGATCTTTAATAATGCCCCCTTTGTCATCCTTGTACATCTAGCAGTTAGCACAGTTCTTGGTACATAATAAATGCTTATTTATGAAATCATTTTTCTCACCGAACTCCCATTCACTTTCTTTCTCCTTTTTTCCTTTCTCCTTCTCCTTTTTCTCTCATTCACTATCTCATATTACTGCCTTATAGGTACTCTGTGTCTCAGTTGAACTGGACAATGCTTTGACCCTGAGCTCTAAACAGAACATATCCTCTACGTCCCATTGTATCTTTGCACATTGCCCCTTTCCTGGAATGCTATCCTTCTCCTTCTCCATATGCTGAAGTGTTACTGGTTCCTCAAATTCTAACTCAAATGCCACCCCTCCTATAAAGTCTTTAATGGGCAGCTAGGTGGCACAGTGAATAGGGTGCTGGGCCTAGAGTCAGGAAGATTCATTTTCCTGAGTTCAAATTGGCCTGACACTTACTAGCTGTGTAACTCTAAGCAAGTCACTTAAACCTCTTTGCCTCAGTTTCCTCATCTGTAAAATGGGCTAGAAAAGGAAATGGCAACCACTCCAGTATCTTTGCCAACACAACACAAACAGGGTCACGAAGAGTTGGACACGACTTAAAAATGACTAAACAACAACAAAAAAGTCTTTAATAATTTAGAACCATCTTCTCTTTCCAGCTCTATATCATATTACTACCTTATAGGTACTCTGTGCCTCAGTTGAACTGGACTATGCTTTGACCCTGACCCCTAAACAGAACATATCCTCTATACCCCATTGCATCTTTGCACATTGCACCTTAACTGGAATGCTATCCTTCTCCTTCTTCATATGCTGAAGTGTTACTGGTTCCTCAAATCCCAACTCAAATGCCACCCCTTCCATAAAGTTTCCCCCCCTCCCATGTCAATAATGACTTTCCTCCTCACACCACACATAAACTCTGAGGCTCCACTAGGGGGTGCAGTGGATAGAGCATGAGGCCTGGCATCAGGAAGACCTTGGTCCACAACATCCTTGCAGGTGACCCTGGGCAAGTGCTTCCTCCCTCAGTGCCCCAGGCAGTTCTCTAAGACTACAAATTGCAGAGAAAATACCAAAAATGGTAGAGGGTTTTTTCACACTGGAAACTCTTTACACCGATGAAACCACAGATCTGGTTACCTCTCCCTTTTGCTTCTCCTCTCCCCCAGGAACCCATCCAATAAAAGCATTTGCTCAGATATTCAAAGAGATAAATAATTTCATTGATAGAATATTCCCTGGAATGTTTCAAATTATCACCTAAGCATGCCTGCCTATGTCCTCCGATAACTGCCACAGGGGATCTGTGCAACCTGCTGGAGACCTCCCTCACTTTTCCTGACATCCCAAGGATACCAGTGAAAGTTAGAAGCCTTCAACTCAGAAATTGTGCTTCCTTGCTGAATAATTAATACAGTTACACGCTGCCCTTCGGTAGGCCACACTTGAATAGTATGACCCAGGTACACAACAGAAAGGGGCCGCCAGAGTCACAGGTGTCACCCCCCCATTTTACAATTGATGAGCTTGAAGTCTAAAGACATTAAGTGACTTGCCCAACTCACCCTTGAGCCCAGGTCTTCTTGGTTCCAAATCTAAGCTTATTCCACTCTACCATGCTGCAGCTCTCCAATTCTAAAGCTACTGGAGTTTCCTTTTACTGGGATGTGCAGCCAGTCAGATGACCTTCCATTCCAAGGTCAGGTAGGTTAATAACATCCCAAGCACCAGCAGGCTCTGAAAGTTTTTCAGCTCATCTTGTTGATTCCCCAGGAAATGTCAGTTTCAGGAGTTATACAATTACCAAAGACTCAGTGATCCTTGGCAAGGCAGGGGAGAGAAGAAGACTGGTATTGTAAAGCTAATGTTGCCTTTCTATGAAAGCCATTAAGCAAAGGAAATTACAGTTATAGCAGTTTTTTTGCCATTGCATGTGAAAATGCTTTTCTGGGGGATTTTATAGAATATGAAGAGCTGGCAATTTTTTTCTCCCCACTTTCATAGCTAAAAATTCATTAACTTTGCTTACTGCTTATCAAAATAGTATCTCTTCATCAAGAATTGTCATGATGGATATAGAAGAAAAAGGTTGGAACATTTTTTTCATTTTCTAGACTTCATATCTGAAAGGTAAAACCAGCCTCTTCTTGATTCATAGTATCATAGACACAAGTTGGAAGAGATGCCAGATGTCATCTATTGTGACCCTCTCATTAAAAAAAAAAAACTTATTGGGGGCGGCCAGGTAGCACAGCAAGTAAGAGTACCAGCTCCAGTGTTGGGATGACCTGGAGATCGAATCCAGGCTCAGACACTTAGCACCCACCCAGAAACACCTGGCCGTGTAACCTTGAGCAAGTTACTTAACCCCAATTGCTTAGGGGTGGCCAGGTAGCACAGCGAATAAGAGCACTGGCTCCAGTGTTGGGATGACCTGGATCAATCCGGGCTCAGATACTCAGCACCACACCCAGAAACACTGTCCATGTAACCTTGAGCAAGTTACTTAACCCCTGTTGCTTTAAAAAAAAAAAACAACAAATTTACTTTTAGTTTACAACATTCAGTTCCACAGTCCCTTGAGTTCCAAATTTTCACGCCCTTCCTTTCCCTCCCCCTCCCCCCATGCAATCAAATATAAGATCTACAAATGCCTTCACGTTAAACATTAGTCAGATTGTAAAGGATTATAACCAATGGACTGAACAACGAGAAAGAAGGAATGAAACAAAACAAGACACAAAAGAGAAAGAGAGAGAGCAAGTAATCGGCTTCGATCTGTGTTCAGGCTCTGTAGTTCTTTCTCTGAATGTGGATGGCCCTTTCCATCATGAGTCTTTTGGAGTTGTCTTCTAACCTTGCATTGCTGAGAGGAGTCCAGTCTATCAAAGTTAGTCATCACACATACGATGTGTCTGTAATTGTGTACAAAGTTCTCCTGGTTCTGCTCTTCTCACTCAGCATCAGTCTATATAAGTCTCTCCAGGTTATTTTGAAGTTCATCTGCTCCTCATTTCTTATAGCACAGTAGTATATTCTATTACATTTGTATATGTTACCTTCTCATTTTACAGATGAGAAAAACTTAGGCCCAGGAAGGCCAAGTGAGTCATCAAACATTTATCACATCCGCTCTTAGTTTTGCTCACTGGCATCTTGTCCACAACAAAATAAATTATTTAATTGAATTTCATTCTTGGTTTGGAATAGTGGATTTGGGTTCTTATTAGCACTGGTAGAAATGAAATCAAACTCCTTCATGTCTCCGTGAGCTGTCATTTAGCTGAACATCCCTAATCCTACCCCTTATTCCCAAGTCCAAGGATGCCTATCCCAGGAAGCCAAGATGAGGAGGGAGTGCATTTCAGATATGAGGAACAGACAGAAGAGATGGCTGGAGTTAGGATATGGAATGCCTGGTTTAAGGAAGGCCAGTGTCACTGAATTACTGTGTGTGCACACATGTATATGTTCACATGTGCACACATGTATGCATATGTGCATGTATGTGTGTGTTGTGAGAGGAGATTTAAGATGTCAGGAGACTGAAAGTGTATTTAGGGTCGAGGGCAGGTTATGGGGAACTTCAAATACCAGAGGATTTTATTTTTGATCTTAGAAATTATAGGGAATCAGTCAGAGTATGGATGGAGATCAATGTTGGGGAAAATGCTTGTTATTTCCACCATTTCCCTTCTTGAGTTCTGAAACCATATTCAAACCAATTGTATATTTTTCTATAAGAGTTCTGTCAATCTACTCCCCTAAAGCTCAGTTCACTCTCCTTGTAAGTTTTAGGACCAAAGTGCTCAGTGGTGGCCACTATTTCCCTATGATGGTTGTCAACCCCAATTAGAATATAAGTTCCTCAAGGATAGGTACTATCTTTGCTTTTTTATTTATATTCAGTTACTATGTGCTATCACTTACTCATTTTCACTTTTTCATTTTCATTCATTCAAAGCTTCCACCCAAGGGCTTTAGTAAGGCAGTTGTTGAAGTGAACTCCCTGGTTAATAGAAATGCCCCTCAGTGGAAAGGCAGCTGGTCCTTGAGAAGATTTCATCATGCCACAGTATATAACCACACAATCAGGTTCAATGTGTAAACTGATCTCTGAAGGTGGGTGGATAGGTGATGCAGTGGATAGACTTCTGGATCTGGAGTCAGGAAGATCTGAGTTCAAATTGAGCCTCAGATACTCACTAGCTGTGTGACATTGGGCAAGTCGCTTAATTCTGTTTGCCTCAGTTTCCCCATCTGTGAAAAGAGTTGGAGGAATTGGCAAACCACTCCAATATCTTTGCCAAGAAAACCCCAAATGGGGTAACAAAGATAGACACGACTGAAATAACTGAACAACATGGTGGGCATGTGTGCCCGCTCATGTTCTCATAACAATTTATTTCACAAGTTCTCTGTGAAAGGGCTAGCTTCAACTCACTCCATCAAACAGTGGAGTAGCCAGGTAGCATTGTGGAAAGACTGCTAGGCCTGGGGTCAGGAAGACCTGAGTTCATATCCAACCTCAGACACTTACCAGCTCTGTGACCCTCCTTGTCTCAGTTTCCTCATCTATAAAATGAGCTGGAGAAGGAAAGGGCAAGCTGTTGTGCCAATGCAATAGTCATAGAACCAATGGCAACTATGAATATGCGGGCATAGTTCTGAATGGCAAAAGAAAACAGACTCTCCATATAGAAGACAGAAGTAACGCATCTATTCAGACAACAGAAAGCCAAATCCCAACACCAGAAAACTGAATTCATCATAGCAACAAACAAATCTATACACAATAACACCTCAGAGAGCAACATCATCCCACGGCCTTCCTACAAACACTCACAAGCCTAGCTATCTCCTTGCCTGCATCCTCTCTCTCCCCCAGCTCTAACTGCTCTGACTCCCAGCTTCTTCTGGGCTCTGCTCTACACTTCCTGCTCTACCTTTCAGCAAACTCCTCCCACCACAGGCTTCATGTGATCACATTTGACCTATTAAGGGGCAGGGAAGATCTTCAAATTCCTATTACCATTATACAAGCCATTCCAGTGTCTTTACCAGAAAGCCCCAAAAAAGGAGTCACGAAAAGTCAGACACAACCAAAGACAACTAAATAACAACAATTTTCAAACAATAAGTATTTATTAAAAGCAATGTGTTCCTAGCACCATGCTTTAAACATAAGACACGGCCTTGACCTCAAAGGGTTTATAACCTTGTTGAGGAAAGACTAGATATAACTAAACATTCAAAATGGGAGAATAATGAAACTGTTAATGTTTAGTATATTATTAACTTTTGTTAATATTTATCATCAGTTGTTAAAATATCAGAACTTTCACGGAACAAAGTTTTGTTTCTATTTTCTACATGTTTTTGAATTTTCATTGGACCAAGGAATCTCCACAGGAAGGCAGAGGTCCCTGGAGCCAATGGTTCAGGGAACTCAGGCTCTGTTCAGTCTCCATCCATGTTATGTTGGTTACATGCCCAGGAATTAATGGTCAGTATGATGAGACTTTGCTCTGCCAAAATTCTCCTCTGATATCTCCTCATGTTGTAGAAGTAACCTTTGTGGCCTCAAAGACTATGACAATAAATCACAAACTCTGGCAAGACCTACCAAACAGGAAAGACTTCATGGAAGGGCCTGTTGAGAGATTGTCTGTCTAACATCCTACAAGAACCCTAGCCTAACTAAGCTCAAAAAAACTTACCACAAAGTTTGCCAAAAAATGATGGATTATTATTATTATTATTATTACTATGGTCACACCAAATCATGAATATGATATATCGTTTTACAAAGAGATTGCAATTTGCCCTGTGGGTGTTAAGTACTAGCACTGATGAAATTGCACTCCTTGAATTACTAAAGCCCAGGAAGTATAATAATAAACATTTGGCAGGGAGAAGAAGGACTGGTTATTTCATTAGTGAATTTGTTGTGGTTTAGACCCAGGGACGCCAAAAACTGTTGAGGTGGGGGCTTTGCCCACCCAAAAACTGTTTCGGTTTCATGATGTGTTGTGGTGGAACCATCTCAAAGAATTCAGTCAGACCACCTTTAATCCAAGTATAGGCATTTATTGAGATTGACACCTCTCATGAAGCAGGCTAAATTCCAAGAGGAACCAGCAACTTTAGAGAAAGTAAGATGGATTTTAATAGGGTAAAGATGCAATTACACAACAGAAATTTACATAGCATTAATATTAAAAAGGCAGGAGGAGTTTGTTAAGGGATTAGGTAATGGAGGAGGGGTTTGTTAAGGGATTAGATAATGGAGGAGAGGTCCCATCTATGGTTAAACATTCTGGTCATTCTGCCCTCCAACTGGTTAGCTATTGTGGTCCTGTCTGGTTAAGACAGATAGGTATTATAGTCTTGTCTTGGGCTAGATGGACCTGTTTCTGTGGGAATGGGTCTGGGGGCAGTGACCAGATAGAGGCAGTAAGCTAGGTTCCCATCACATGGACAAACCTATTGTTTGTGTGGGAACTAAGAGCTCAGGGACACACCTGCTGTTCTAGTGAGCAGTGAGGCATACACAAAGAAGTTAGGATATTGGCAGCGGGAGGGAAGGATAGGTAGGTACAGTGGACCTGCTGTTCAGTGGGGCCAGGGCTATAATGAAGTTAGAATACTGGGGCTGGGGGCAGCTTTATTAGGATTCCATCAAATTGAACTCCCAACATGGAAAGTCTCTCCACCAATGGGACTCAACAACTCATCTATGTCTTAGAATTTTAGAGTTGCCTGGGAGAAATGAGAAATTGAATAATTTGCCCTGGTCAATCAATAATCATTTAATCAACAAGCATTTATTGGTTCACCATGTGCCAGACATTGTGCTAGACCCTGGGGAATATGAAGACAAAAATGACTTCCTCAAGAAACTAATTTCTATTGGATGACATATATACACACAAGCATATACAAAATAATGCAAGGTGATTTTTTCTGGGGGGGGGGGAAGGGAGGTATGGCACTAGTAGCTTGTGGGAATCAAGAAAGACCTCATGTAGAAGATGGCCCTTGAGCTGAGCTTCAAAGGAAATTAGGGATTCCAAGAGGCAGAGACTAACAGGAGCAGATTTCAGCAAGGGGTTCAGCAGCTTTTATAAAGGCACAGTAGGCTACAAGAGACCAAGTATCATGTTGCAGGAACAGCACAAAAAGGCCAGTTTGCTAGGATTGTAGAGTGTGTGAATTAGCCATGTGGTCAATCAACTCATTCACATGGGATTATTCTTTTTTTTTTTTGAGGGGGGAAGGTAGGGCATTTGGGGTTAAGTGACTTGCCCAAAGTCACATGGCTAGTAAGTGTGTCTGAGGTCAAATTTGAACTCAGGTCCTCCTGACTCCAGGGCCAGTGCTCTATTCACTGTGCCACCTAGCTGCCCTGGGGATTATTCTTTAATGGGTTTTTTAATAAAAAAAAATACTTTGGGGTGGCTAGGTGGCGCAGTGAGTAAAGTACCGCCCTGGAGTCAGGAGGACCTGAGTTCGGTTCTGGCCTTACACACTTAACACCTACACACAAAAAATTAGCTGTGTAACCTTGGGCAAGTTGCTTAACCCCAATTGCCCTCCAAAAAAAAAAAAACCAAAAACCAAACCAAAACAAAACAAAAAAATACTTCCCCCCCAATTACATGTCTATTCTTTAATTTTAAAAGTTCTACCTAACAAAGGTGCAACTAAAAAATGGAAATTATAGGTAGATTAAGGATAGTTGGGTTCATAATTGCAGGAAACATAGACTTCATATTTTTTTTCCCTCATAAGGGAAACATGCATCAATAACTACCAAAGAAGTTCTGCTACGAGCCATTGATGGAGTGGAAAAATCAGCTGTGAAGAAACTGAATGTGAATAAACAATCAGAAGCATTAACTAGCAGGACGGATTGAGCTGCTGCTTGGAAGGGAGACATAGCTTTGTGAAGCTCATTTTGCAAGGAGAGTTGAATTCTGTAGTGATCTGAGTTTATAAACCCTGCCTGCATCCGGTAAAGCTTGGCAGAAATGCCTTGTTCTCTCCTGCCTCTTACAGTTTGAGAGGGAGAAACAGAGGAGCAAATAGAGGTTTTGAGGTTTTGCCTAGCTTTGCAGTCAGTTCTATGGAAAGAAGGGGCTTGGAGCTGACTGGACAAAAGTCAAGTTCCAATGAGAGTGAGAGTCTTCTGGACTTGTCTGCACCACCTGAAGAGCCTACCTAAAGAGTTTTGCTGTGAGCTCTACCTTCCTTTAAAGAGACCTGACTGGATAAGAATTGGCTAGCCCAGGGCCACATGTGGCCTCTTGGAGAAGGTTCCCCACCCTGGATTAGTACAAGAACAATCCAGATGTGTGAGGAGCTAGCTGGACAGCCAGTCTCAGGACCTTACCAGTTTCTATGACTTATGGGCCACTGCTTGTTACTATAGTAGCATAACAATTTCTCAGCACCTTGTTAAAGGTGACTGTTAATTAAAAGAACTTGTCACTGCCCCATCTACTGATAAGAGAGCAAAAGAGAAATGGATTTTCCTACTACAAGAGTGGTGAGGACCAAAAGAGAGCTGGCTGAGAAGTGGTTTTGTGGGGTACACATTATTCCTAAAAGCCTTGATATCAAAGGGTTGTGAGTTGCCCCAAGCACATGAATTTTCCCTCCTAGGTTCTGGAAGTGTGTGTCCATTCTTTCCTGTGGACATTGTGTACATTGGTAGGAGAGTGTGACCCAGGTTTATGGGTATACTGAGATTATTTATGTTTTAGGGAATGGTGATATGATTGTAATAGCTTTTGCTTTAACGGTAAGTAAATATTTTATTTGAGTTAATGGTGTTATGGTGATTGATTCTGTGTAAATGAGAAACCCACTGATGGGAGCTCAGGAACTACAATGGCAAGCAGTAATAGTATATTTCCCCTTCCCCCGTAATAGAGTTGCCCCTAGGATCCTGAAAGTGTAGTGAATAATGGTTGTGTAGTACTGATCCTTCTCTGGTAAACCTAGACCTACAACTGTGAGGGAGGACTGAAGTGAACCAGTCAGTTCAGAGTGCAAGAGTGAGGATTACTATGTTGTAATGTTACAGTCCAGCTGGTAGGTGGCATGCTAGATAGAAGGCCGTGCTTAGAGTCAAGAAGACCTGAATTCAAATCTGGCCTCAGACACTTACTAGCTGTGCGACCCTGGGCAAGTCATTTAACACTGTTTGCCTCAGTTTACTCATCTGTAAAATGAGTTGGAGAAGGAAATGGCAAAACCACTCTAGTATCTTTGTCAAGAAAACTCCGAGTGGGGTCATAAAGAGTCAGACACAGCAGAATAAGATAATGTTGTAGCCACAGGTTACATTTGCATTTTCAGGACATTAGAAATCAATGTTTCTTCTTGGTCCTAACCAGGAGAGGGAGAAAATAGGACCATCTTCTATGCTATTAAGTTGGTGCTTTTTTCTAAGGGGCTTTGAGAGAAGCATGTCCTAATTTTCAGTGAAACATAGTCAGAGCTCTGTCTGAGAAGCAAGAACAATTGAATATCTGAAGTCTTTTTACACTCATATGACTCCACCAGCCAGCCCAGAAAATGTCAGGCCAGAGGAAGATCCTTTATTGAAAGGCGTGATCAGTACTCATGCTGATACACAGCTCTAGCAAGGAGGAATTATGTGGACCTAATTACTTTAAATATGCCTTCCATCAAGGCTCTCAAGGCTCACTTTTCCTAGGTGCCATCTTATCTCATTAGCTCCTGGGGAGACTAGATACTCAGTCCTTGTGCTTCAGAAGCTTTTAAACCCCTTGGAGAGGATATGAGTAGGAAAATTCACTTTTAGCAGGGATAAAGAACCTACTTACATTTACCTTTGAGCACATAAACCTGCTGGCATCTCCCCTTGATTTTCTTCATATTTTTAGAGCTGATTCACCCAATGCTTACTACAGGGCTCATTAAAACACTCAGTGACAGAGGTGGAGAACACTTTGATGGATAAAGAAACTAAGGCTTCTGGAAAAAGTGCTTATTCAGACTTACCTAACTTGTCACCATGGTGTGTGTAGTGTACCAATCTCACTCATCCTTTAAGACCCAGCTCAAATGCCACCTCTTCTGTGAAACTTTTTCTGATTCTCTCCCCTTCTCCTAGTCACCATCAATCTCTCTTTCCCTCTCTGTCTCTGTGTCTCTGCTCTGTGTTTCTCTCTATTTCTGTCTCTGTCTCTCTGTCTCTGTGTCTCTGTGTCTCTCTTCTCAGAAACTTTATGGCACTTTGTAGCTTTCTTACATCCTTTTCAGATTCGATTTTACTTATTCACAGTCATATTTTTATTAGCTTACATACTACTTGAAAGGGGGCAGTATAATT
Organism: Petaurus breviceps papuanus; assembly: GCF_028583685.1. Taxonomy (NCBI): domain Eukaryota; kingdom Metazoa; phylum Chordata; class Mammalia; order Diprotodontia; family Petauridae; genus Petaurus; species Petaurus breviceps. The sequence goes on from NW_027187302.1 coordinate 1,348,558, forward strand.
CATTTATTGCTGTTAGTAACCAGCAAGTAAAGAGTTTTGCACATATTAAGTGTTTATAGAATGTGAAACTTATTGAATTTGTGGATGGTGTGGTTTAATGGACAGAGAACAAGAGACAGACAACCCGGGAGTCTAACTTTGTCACTAATTAGCCTGAGATTCTGACCAAGTCAACTTAGATTATTTTAAACAAGCATTTATTATCTTTCCTCACTTCCCCCAACCCCACTGAAGATATGTTCCAATTTTTTATTTTCCAAATTCTCTCCTTCCTTTACCCTCTTCCCCACCCATTAAGAAGGCAAGAGATACAATACTAATAATACATATCTCACTGAACATTAAAAAAGAAAAAAAACACCCTCTTATAGTAAAGAAAATATACCTTGTCCAGCAAGACAAATTCCTGCATTAGCCACCCTCTCCCCCATCTATGTGTAATTTTACATTTCCAGTCTACCACCTCTCTGGCAGCAGCAGCAGCAGAAGTAGTATTCTTGACCTCAGTCCTCTGAATTGCCTTGATCAGAGTTCTAATGTCTTTCAAAGTTGCTTTTCCTTATAATGAATGCTGTTGTCATTGTCTAAATTGTTTTCTTACTTATGTTCACTTTGTATGTATTCAAAGAGGTCTTCCCAGTTTCCTCTGAAACTATTTCATCGTTTCTTATGGCATAATAATACCTCATTATAGTCATAGACTATAATTTGTTCCAAGTCACTTTAAAGAAATGAAAACCTTCTCTGCTTCAATTTTCCCATATGTAAGTTGGAGGATAATGATATCTTTCTAATCTAATCTAATCTAATCACCGAGTTATTGAGAGGATCAAAGGAGATAAAGATATGAATGTGCTACAGAAGGCCAAAACATAATGCATGAAAAGGGCAAGGCATCATATATTTGGGTACCTGATATGTGGGGCATCTCTATTTTGTTCAGTGGATAGAGCACTGGGCCTGGAGTCAGGAAGACCTGAGTTCAAATCTGCCCTCAGATAGTCACTAGTTATGTGACCCTGGGAAAGTCACTTAACTTGTTTGCCTTAATCCACTGGAGAAGGAAATGGCAAACCACTGCAGTATCTTTGCCAAGAAGACCTCATGGACCATAGTGTGCTATGGTCCACTGGGTCACAGAGTCAGACATGACTGAACAATGACAGCTGATATGAGTACATTATAGTATACTAATTAGCTAGGTATTTGTATTTGTACAGTGATACAGGAAGACCACCTTTTCACATAATAATACTAATAGTTAACTATATATAATTAAAATAATATTTAAGTATTTTTAAAAGAATCAGACCAAAGGCTTTTCTCTTTTAATTTGCCTGTTCCACATCTGAGTGGTATTTATGGTAGTAAAATTGCTCTAATTAGCCTTGTTTCCTTTTTGGGGTAAGCATTAGACTTCCAGGGTAAGGTTATTTGCAATGATTCAGGAGGGCCACCTTACCTTGAACAAAGAAATTTCAAGCCCGGCTATACTACAGGGCACTTTGTATCCTCAATTATGTTTGCCTGAGGGATGCTAGGGAGGGAAGGATTTTAGAGAATGGTAGTTTTTTGTTTGTTTTTATGAAAAGGGATTGTTGTTTGCTGTTGTTCAGTTGTTTTCAACTCTTTGAGACCCCATTTGCGGTTTTCTTGGCAAAGATACTGGAATGATTTACCATTTACTTCTCCAGCTCATTTTACAGATGAGGAAACTGAGGCCAAAAGTGTTAAGTGACTTGCCCAGGGTCATGACACTTAATAATTGTCTAAGGCCTGATTTGACCCGAGGAAGATGAGTCTTCCTGACTCTAGGACCAATACTCTATCCACAATGCTAGGCACTGTGCTAAATGCTTTATTGTTTTTTCATTATATCCTTACAACAACTCTGTGAGGTAGGTTACTTTTAAACTATTATTCTCCCCATTTTACAGACTAAATTGTTCTCCTGTCTTGAGAAGAGTAACTTGAATGGACTTTAGCTATCATTTTTTTTTTTTGTATTTCAACCAACCAATTAATCAAAAAGCATTTACTAAACACCTGATATGAGCCAGTATGGGTGCTAAGGATACAAATAAAGATAAAAGTATGGTCCCTGCCCCCAGCGACCTCACCTTCTAACAGGGGAGACAGCATGCAAAAATCGTACATTTGAGTTCTATGCTGTGTAAATGAAAGTTAATCTCAAATCTCAAAAATCACTGTGCTAAGCACTGAGGACACAGATTTTGGAAATGAATGATGTATATAGAGTATGCATAATTTTTCCTTTTCCTTTTTAGAAATGCAGACCCTTCTGAAAAGCATTTTCGAATGAATAGCTTTGTTACAGACTTTGGGAGGCCTCGGGAGCCGGATAAGGTATTTTCTCGCCCAGCAACTGCTGAGTCCAGATTTCTCTTCCATTGCTACATCAATGAAGTGGACCAGCTGGACAAGCCAAAGACAAGCCACAAAGCTACTGCTGTGGATGCTGATGAACTCTTCCAGGAGGGATCCAGAAGCAGTGGAAGACCAGAGGAGGAGGACCTGACCCAGATGAGCAAATTCAACATCCCCAACTTTGTGAACACTGACCCAAACTCCTCCTTCGGGGAGGATGACCTCCTGATTTCTGAGCCACCAATTGTCCTAGAAAACAAGCCAATAGCCCAGACCTGCCATGAAGTCCTAGATTAAGAAACATTCACTAAAAGACAGAGTCTTTGTAATGTCATGGGTCCAAGGACTGTTTAGCAAGGGATTTTCTTCATGGGCAGCTTCAGATTTGTTTCAGGGATGTGTGTGTGTGTGTTTGTGTGTGTGAATGTGTGTGTGTGTGAATGTGTGTGTACACTTGTGACTGCATGTATGACTTAAGTAGAAGGTAGTGCAACAATGAATTAGTACTTACAAGACCTCTAGGTTTTGTGTTTTGAACTTTTTTGGGGAAAAGAATTTAGACTATCATACTTTTGGTGGTTTGGAAATGGTTTAATCCCTTATAAATTGAAAGGTAGTCTGCATAGTGGACAGAGAATGGGATATAGAGTCATGAAGACCCAGATTCAGACCTCCCTCTGACATATACCAGCTGTGTGATCCTAGACAAGATCCTGGACAAGTCACTTAATTTCTCATTATTCTAGGTAACTCTAGAAGACTGAATCTTAGAAAGTACCAGCCTGTTTTTTTGGTAGAAGGAATTTCTCTTCTAGGAGTTCATCAAAGAAATCACAGGCCTAGTTGCTATAGTATATATTATTCCACTGGTTTAAGTCCTTATGGGCAGGGCTGTGTTAAGCCAATGTAAATGAATGAATACTCTCTCTTTTCCTGCTCTGGGAGTCTACAAAAAGGGCCTTACCCTTGGTGGGCCCTTTGCCCCTTCTGCCCAATTATTAAACATGTCTCTTTGTGTAGAGAGGTACAAAACAAGGCAGTTGGAGTGTGCCTGAAGGGTGAGAATTAATTTTCTAAGCACAACACAGGTGGTGGCCATTAGGTGGGAAGTGAGAGGTCACTGGGTGATGGAGTGGCTGGTGTGGGGCTTTGTGACTGTGATACAGACCTGAATTCAAATCCTGCCTTGTTAGTTGTATGAATCTGGACAAGTCATTGCACTTAGTATCTCAGTTGCTCATATGTGAAACGGGATGATGATGATGATGATGATGATGATGATGATGATGACGATGACGATGACGATGATGATGATGATGATGATGATGATGATGACGACGATGATGATGATGATGATGATGATGATGACGATGATGATGATGATGATGACAGGATTCACTTCATAGAGTTGCTGTGAGAATCTATTGGGATGGTAAATGTAAAGTGCTTTGCATACCTTAAAGTGCTTTATAATGTTAGCTATTATTATCACTACTATTGCTATTATTATTATTATTAATTTGAAATTGCCTTTAGGACACATCTGACCAGCATTCCTCCTCACAAGAAGGTGCTCAAGCTTAGGATGTCTGGCTTTTAATTAGGGCTGTTTTCTGCTGTTCACCCTAGTTAGTGACACTGTCTTCTCATCACCGTTGCCATTCTCTATAAATCGGTGGAAAGCATTCTTCACCATCCAGTTCTCCTTAACTGGCCAAAGCATGAAACTGGGTGTTCTTGCCAAGACAGCGATTTTTGACCCAGAATGCCCTGGCTGCTCTATACAACACCAATGCCAATTCATTCGCACCCCCAGATATCCTGCATGTGGAAAGCAAGCCTGGACCTGGGACAGAACACATCTCAGCTTCGCTCAGTGTGGCCTGGGAGGCTGGCTGCTAATTTGTAAGGACATTTTTGTTATGAAATCTTTCACCGCCTGTGATGAAAAACCAAGCCCTTCCTGCCTGGTACTGAGTGTAAAATAAACGTGTTCAATCACATATTACTTTGCTGTTCAGCTATGACACCTCTGTATTTTTTTTAACATGCTTTTGGGACATGATGTCTCTCATGGCTCCTTATCATTTATTTCCCTTGGTGGTCAAATGGTGAAAACACAGGGCACCCCAATAATATTTTATACCAGCTCTGATCCCTGTTTTTTTTTTTAATAAGGGGCAGCTAGGTGGCACAGTGGATAGAGTGTTGGGCCTAGAGTCAGAAAGACTCATCTTCTTCAGGTCAAATCAGGCCTTAGACACTCATTAGCTGTTGTGACCCTGGGCAAGTCACTTAATTCTGTTTGCCTCAGTTTCCTCATCTGTAAAATGAGCTGGAGAAGGAAATGGCAAACTACCCTGGTATCTTTGCCAAGAAAACCCCAAATGGGGTCTCAAAAAGTTGGAAATAATCGATCAACAACAAACAGCAGTCCCTTTTAATAAAAACAAACAAAAAACTACCATTCCCCAACATTCCCCCCTTCCCAGTATTCCTCAGGCAAATATAATTGAGGATACAAAATGCCCTGTAGTATAGCCAGGCTTGAAATCTCTTTGTTCAAGGTAAGGTTGCCCTCCTGAATCACTGTAAATAGCCTTACCCAGGAAATTTAATGCTTACCCTGAAGAGGAAACAAGGCTAATTAGAGTAATTTTACTACCATAAATATTATTCAGATGTGAAACAGGCAGATTAAAAGAGAAAAGCCTTTGGCCTGGTTCTTTTAAAAATATTTACATATTATTTTAGTGCTTTTAATTATAAGTGGATGAATAAAGTGTTAGGAAATAAAGGGATGTTTAAAACATGGGGAAAATACTCACAATTACTTAAAGCAAATGTTCTTTACTTAAGGTCTGTGGTCTCCTAAGGGGCCAATGGATAGATTTAGGAGAGGACTGGGGTTGGTTGGGAGGGAGGTGAGAAGGGAATCTGTGAATCTGGCTAAAAAAAAATCCATCTTTAGTTTCAGTAACTTTGTTTTCCTTTGTAATACTACATATTTTATTTTATGTATTTAAAAACATTGTGAGAAAGATCTATAGTCTTCATCAGATTCCAAAGGGGTCTATCACACAAAAGAAGTTAAGAAGGCCTGATCTAGGTAATGTTTTTCTCCACTTAGATCAGGAATTTGGGGTTAGGGTGGGAATGGGATAAGAGAAAGATGGCCTGGGCTTGTAGCCACATCATATCTTTGGGGAGCTCAGGGCATGGGAACTCATTCCCTCAATGCAGTCTGGCAATTTATATGTACAATTTATAATTCTGAGAGAGTTGCTTGGACCATTGAAAGGTTAAGTCACCTACCCAGGGTGATGGCTTGTATGTGTCAGAATATAGATCTTTCTGTTTACATGACACTGCCTCTCATCATTTCAATATAAAGCATAAGAAAAAATTAACAGCAGCGTGAGTATATTGGATGATGTGATGCTTTTTAGTTATTTTTATTTTTTGCCTTTTTTTGTGGGGGGGGGAGGGCAATTGGGTTAAGTGACTTGCCCAAAGTCATATGGTAGTACGTGTGTCAAGTTTCTGAGGCCAGATTTGAACTCAGGTCTTCCGGCTCCAGGGCCAGTGCTCTATTCACTGCACCACCTAGCCACCTCTTTTTAGTTATTTTTAAAGCAAATCATGGGGAAAAAAACCCAGTCCAAATTAAAGTTGGTTTTGTGGTTGTTTAGTTTCTACTCACTCTTTATAAATACATTGCCACTTCAGCTGAGTTTATGTGGATTCATTCCTTCTGAAAATTGCAAGAGGCTCATCCCACCCCACCCCAAGCTCCCCTTTTTGGACAAAAGCTACCTAAAATTCCTTGGAACACTTTTATCTCCCAGAAATCACTGTTGCTGAGACCTAGAAGGCTGAGATACAGTCAATTCTTGGTAAGATGGTGGAGTAGTAGTTTAGAGCAGAGGCAGAAGCAGCCTGGAAAGATTCACTTAAAACTGCTGAGGTAGGTAGGCTCTGGAAGATATGACCAAGAATGTTGTACAATGAAAAAAACAAAAACCAATGGGCCGGGGACATCAGATCCAGTTTTATTGCTCTCCTTTGTTATTTTTTCCCTTTGTGACCTTAGACCAGGGGTGGGGAACCTGCAGTCTTGAGGCCACATGGGGCCTCTAGGACCTCAAGTGCAGACCTCTGACTAGATAGGGACACACTTGAGGATCTAGAGGGTCCCATGTGGCCTCAAGGCCACAGGTTCCCCACCCCTGCCTTCGACAAATCACTTTTCTGAGCCTCAGTTTCCAAATCAATGAGGGAGTTGGTTTAAGTGACCTTTATGGACCTTTTAGATCTATGTTCCTATGATCCTTCTATGCTCTTATGATCCCATCATCCCCTTCAGCTTTTGAGGTTATCCCAAAGATCTCTCTCTAGACAGCAGAAGCAGGGCAGTCACCTTGCAGTGACAGGGCATGCCTGTCTTACTAAGTCTTGTCTCAGTGATTTATAGGGCAGCAAGTGGGAATTTGCAAGCACTAATTGATCTACTCTGGGCAGTGAGGGGGATGATGGGCTGCATTAGAAAAACAGTTATAATCCTGTAGGAAATGAATTTTGATAATGAATGGAGCTTCTGCTTTAGAAATTCTTCTACCATCCCTGATTTTCCTAGGTGACAATGATTTTACTCAGCCTTATCCCTGCTCTGTTTGATCTAGTGAGCTGAAGACAGGTCCCTGGCAAAGAGAGGTAAGCCTCTATAGTCAGGAAGAACTGAGTTAAAATTCGGCCTCAGACACTTACTAGCGATGTGATCCTGGACAAGTCACTTAACCCTGTTTGCCTCAGTTTCCTCATCTGTAAAATGAGCTGGAGAAGGAAATGGCAAACCAGTATCCAGTATCTTTGCCAAGAAAATCCCAAATGGGGTCATGAAGAGTTGGGCATGACTGAATAACAATGACAATGACAACAACAAAAAATTTAATCCTAGACTCATTTATTGAATCTTGATGGTGACTCAAAGGCAGATGAGAACCAGGATTTTGGTGGTGTGCTATGGAGAAGCCAAGAGTTTGGGAACTGAGAGCTCTTGGTAATAGCTTTATTGGGTGTTACACCAGCTCTAATCCCCATTGGGGCAGCTAGGTGGCACAGTGGATAGATAGAGTGTTGGGCCTAGGTAGGCCATTTATCCCCCACCCCCACCCCCCCACCATATCACTCCTCTGAGCTGGGTGAGAATTTATATGATGCAATGTGTGTCCTTGGTGGAAAGCCTTATAGGTTCACAGGAGCCTCAAAGGCAATCTAGCTCCCTCTCCCTCTCCTCCATTTCATAGCTGAGGAAATTGAGGCCCATGAAATCATGTTGAGTGACTTGCCCAAGGTCAGTGACAGAGCTGGGAGTTGGACTTATATCCTCTGAATCAGGGCCTAGTGACCTTTCCACTGTACCATGCTTCCTCCCAAGGACACCTTGGACACAGATCAGCTCAAATAGTGAAAAACTGGCAGCAGGTCTGAACAGAATTGCTGGTAATTGCTGTGGAACTAAAGGGACAGAGCACTGGCCTGGAGTTAGAATGAACAGAGTTCAAATCCTGACTTAGACTCTGACTAGCTGTGTGACTCCCATTCAGTCTGTAAGATGGGGATAATAAGAGTACCTGTTTCACTGAATTGTTGTGGGGGTAAAATAAATAGTATTTATAAAGTGCTCTAAAGCTTAGAGTAGTATATGAATCCTAGTTATTATTATTTTAACTGACTTGAAGGGGGTAACTTACACTTTTGGCCTATTGCAGTTAGAAATCTTGTAGGCTGTTCCACCCCAGATGAGGGGTAGGCATTAACTTTATCCAAAGGACTTCTCTAATAGGCTTCTTTAACCCTGATTAAGATAAAATTCCCAGTAAAGGGCTAGCCAAGGGTCATGAAAAATTTGAAAAGGAAGAAGGAATTTCTTTTAAGATCTCAAGAAATTTTGAGATTCACTCTGACACTATAGAATTACCTCTTTCCTCCTACCTCACATAACATAACTACACAGTTATGGTCATGAGTTAGATCTGCTAGAATAGCAGCACCAAAGCTATGGAAGAAATCAGTAGCACTCTCCCAATAATAAATTTAGAACTGGACTGGACTCTGGGGTTCACTTAGCCTAACATCTTCATGTTGGAAATGAGGAAATTGAGAGCTAGGGAGATTTATATGACTTATCCAAAGTCATACATAGAGTAAGCATTTGCAGGTGGAGGAGTGTGGTGGTGGTGGTGGGGGGGGTTTGTTGGGGGGGGGGGGGGGTGGAGGGGTGGTAATGGGGAGGATTATGAATACAGCCTAGCTGATTTCTGAGTGCAGTATTCCCTTCCATTTAGAGAGGACAGAGACAGACTCACTTACCTATCCTGTTTGTAATTATATCTGAGAAGATTTAAGTCTACCTCATGTAGCCCAGAGCAAAGGTTAATGTTGATTCTACAAACATATCTTCGAAACTAGCCACAGCTGCAGTTATAGGGATGAATGGATAGAATGCCGAGTCTGGTGTCAGTGGATTCCTTGATTTGAATCCTGCTTCTTATTCTGATTAGCTGTGTTTTTCCATTTGCATAATGGGATAACAATACCCAGCTTAGAATATTTACTTTGTGACTGTTGTGAGGACTAAAAATAATATAAAAAATAAACAAAATAAAAATAATTTTAAAATAGCAGCTAAGTTCATATAGTGCTTTAGGGTTTGTAAAAATACTTTACATATGCTAATTTGATTCTCATTTTCCACATTATGTAGATTAGAAAACTGAGGCTGGATGAGGTTAAGTGATTTGCTCAGGATCACTGTTAGTGTCTGAGGAAAGATTTTAATGTAGGTTTTCCTGAATCAAAGTCTAGTATTCATGTATAGAAAGCATTTTTTTTCAGTTTGAAATGTTTTCCCCCAATTACATGTAAAACAATTTTTAACATAAATTTTTTAAAATTTTGATTTCCAGGGCAGCTAGGTGGTACAGTGAATAGAGCACCTCCCTCAGAGCCAGGAGGATCTGAGTTCAAATGCGACTTCAGACACTTAACACTTACTAGCCATGTGATCTTGGGCAAGTCACTTAATCCCAAATTGCCCTGCCTCCCCGCCTCTAAAAAGCCAAAAAAAAAAAAAAAAAGATTTCCAAATTCTCTCCCTTCCTTTCTCCCTCCCTGAAACAGTAAGCAGTTTGATAGAGGTTATACATGTGCAATCATGCAAAGCATATTAGAAATAATTTAAAAAAATTTTATGTCTCAGATGTATCAAAATGGGCCACACTGTTTATGATGAATATATAAACACAGTTATGCAAAAGGCACCATCATATCATATTCAGTAGGTTGCAGACACACCGCTATGCCAGATTAGCATACTTCCTTGATGAATACCAGGCCCTGGAGACCTTAATTAATCTTCATAAGCCACCAGGACACCATGGTGAGCAGTAGAGCAGCCTTTCCCAATTAGGATATGTTGGCCAATGCCGATGCATCCCATGTGAATTGCCACTGCTTGGCTATGAGTTCTGTACCCCTTATCTTCCCCTACCTTCTTGCCATTTCAGGTCCCAGCCTTCATTCCCCACCTCTGTGACCTAAACCATAAACAAGAATAGGTTCACTTTCCACTCGGGTGAGTTGTGACTCCCACTCTGAGGCTCCCTGATTTTTTAATGTTCAATACGCTTTAAGGAATATAATTATCTCTGATTTTGCCTCTCTTTATTATAATAATCAAGTAAATACTTTTTTCTAACCTTTCTTGACCACAAGCAAAGCTACTCCCTTTCTACCCTTTCTCCCCATCCTAGAAACACCAATTCTCATTACTTATAAAACTTTTAACTTTTCTTAATGGCTAATAAAATTAGAAATTTAGAAATGATATATAGTAGTGAAGAAAAAAAAAAACTAGGTCTGGAGAATGCTGTTGGTTTTACAAGGACCTCAATTCCTAGCTTTACATTCATTCATAGGACAGGGATAAGAACTTAACTTGTGCTTTCTTTGATAAAGGGAATTCCCAGGTGAGTAACACCCTCTACCAATTCAGACTGGCATCTTCTCTGCAACTTTAGAAAACTGCTTAAACTACTGAGAGGATAAAGTGACATGGCCAGGGTCTAGTACAACTACTCTTTTAGGGTAAGGCCATTTCATATGCTCACTTAGAGTGGGGTAACGCCCATTCAGTGACTAGGCCTCTTTAAGAAGTGAGTCAAGATTGGGTGGCTAGGTGGCACAGTGAGTAGAGCACTGGCCCTGGAGCCAGGAGGACCTGAATTTGAATCCGGCCTCAGACACTTAACACACACACACACACACACACACACACACACACACACACACACACACACACCAATTGCCCTCCAAAAAGCAAAAACAACAACAACAAAAAAGAAATGAGTCAAGGGATGCCCCCTTTAATTAGGGGAAAAAGAAAAAAATAAAAAAAAATCAAGCTGGGAGGGGAAGACCCTCTGGTTGCAGAGAAACAGTTACCACTGACATTCACCATAAGCCAGGAGGGCCCAAAACACAGGCATTAAGTGGAGCTTGGGCAGGGACCTATTGTGGTCCAATATGAGAGTTTCAGAGTACACTTCTTAAAGAGGCCAATTCACTGAATGGGCATTACCTCAATCTATGGTTGTTTTTTTTTCTTTTTGGAGGGGGGAAGGCAGGACAATTGGGTTTAAGTGACTTGCTCAAGGTTACACGGCTAGTAAGTGTTAAGTGTCTGAGGCTGGATTTAAACTCAGGTCCTCCTGACTCCAGTGCCAGTGCTCTATTCACTGCCCCACCTAGCCACCCCTAATTACCTCACTCTAAATGAGAACCTGAAAAGGCCTTGGCCTAAAAGGGCCAGGGCCTCCCATTGCATCTCCACATCTCCAGTTGTCTTGATGAATATCTGTTCACTGGACCCAGATGTCTCTGGAGGAGAAAGTGAGGCTGGTAACCTTGCACAGCCCTCCCTCCCTTTGATTCAAATCAAAGTCAACTACAAGTCATGTCATCATTTCCCTGATGTCACAGTCCTCTTCAAAAACAAGGGACAAACACAACAAAAACAACTTGTATGTATCATAGACAAGACTTGAACCCAGGTCTTCAAAAGCCAGGTCTTCCTGGCTTTTAAGTCAGTTTCTTATCCAGTATCCACACTTCTTTATTCATACTGGTCATGTGTATACACACATATATCTACATATAAAGATATTACATATGATGAATTTAATACTTATATTTAACATGTGAATTGGATCTATATGCAACAATGAATGTATATCTATACAAATACATATGCACATAATGTATATATTAATGCACGTATCCCTATATATGTATACACACACCAATACATGTATGTGTGTGAATATGAACATATGTGAATGTGCTTATATGTGTATGTCTGTATCTGTCTGTCTATCTATCTGGTATGATTATGGCTAGTCTGATAGGTGCAAGGCAATTAGATATAACCAGGGACTCTGTCTATTTATCTAGAATGATTATGGCTAGTCTGTTATGTGCAAGAAAATTCGATATAACCAGGGACTTGCTGTTAAATGTTTAACAATTGGTTCTCCAGGAAAAAAGGTAATCACAACACACTTTTAAGTTTAATATGCATTAACATTTTCTCTATCACTTTTTAAAGTCTAGACAATCAACAAAATAATAAATCAAGCCCTGATTTGTCATTTCCAAGGTGTAAATGCCAACAGTGAAAATTTAACAATCAGAAGCAAATTTAATTTGGTCTTATGAACAAATAGGGGCTGGTACCAGCACATACACAGATATAACAAACATTTTAGACACCTACTCAAGCAATGGGGAGATACATTTGGTTTGTGCCCTTAGGATCTAGTAGGGGGAAATACACAGACACATGCCAACGAGTGGATGCTTAATCAATAGGTGTCAAATTGAACTGAAAAGTTAGCTTTCTTTGCTGGGTCTGTGATCTCATTCATCAGAATAATTCATTCTATGTGATTCTTGTCTGTCTTCCCATAAATCCTGCCCAGAGAATTCACCCTATTCACTTGAAAACTCCTATTACTTTTTTTTAATACCATGAAGGTTACCAATGTAGCGCACAGACCACCCAATTATCATTTTCCTTGTATTTGTCCGAATCTTTTTTGGATAACCTATATCCTTGTAATGTCTTTCATGATACTTCCTGCACACAGCTAATCTTTGGAAATATACTTTAGTCTTCAGATACCTCCTATGCATCTTTGGAAGGCCCATAATTTTGATTCTTTTGATGTTCCACTATCCATAGTTATGTAACATCATCTGGAGAATATGGTAATTAAAGTGGTAGGTTTTTATAGAAGTGAAATGCTTAGGATGACTGAAAACACAATGCAGTTTTCCATATGTGATTCTTCTCATCTCTGGACTAACTCATTATACACTGATCAATGTTAAATATGCATGAATGGATTAAGTGGGTCATCTTTCTAGCTGTATGTCATAACTAAGACATCCACTTTGTCATTTCTGTGTGCATGATTAAACTGATCGTCTTGGAATAATTATGGATTTTTCTCAAGGAGGCTTTGCATCCTTCTGAGCCTCAATGTAGTGTAATGTTACATAAAAATAGGAACATATGGAGAATCTCAACAATAATAAGATATTCTTTTTATGCAGATTCATGACAATGCCAAATGCCTTAGGTAAACATCTCTTATAGCATCTTGGCTATTTTAATATATGCATTGAAGACACTTTGGTTGAGAAGAGCCTTTAAAATAGCAATTTGTCCTATTCAGTCAAATACTTTTAAAAAATCAACCATTGATGCTATATGGTTTTCTATCATCTATATCTCTCAGTTGTATAACTGTAAAGATGTGTTTATATATACATGTATATATAAAATATATGTATGTATGTGCATATACACACACATAGATATACACACATATTTAATCTGTAAAAGCATGCCTGTGTACTGCATTTTTTTCACCTAGTTTACCTTCAATGTGGGCCTAGAACATTTTCAATACATATAAAAGATAAGTAAGTAAGCCTATGGCATAGTTGCTAATAATTCCTCAAAAGTTGCTTTGAAAAATAAAGCACAATATGTGATCTTACATAATTGTTTCCATTTTTTCAGAAACTTCTCCCTTTGAAGCACTTTGAAAATTTCCTTAAAAGTTTTAGAAACTTTGCTGTTCCAACACAAAATTCTTTTGTGTGTACTTAATCTGGTGCTGATGAAAAATATTTCCCTTTTGGGGGGGGAGGGGTTAGTGATCTTAAGCGGGATTCAATGGGAATGCTATGATAACAATGTTCTTATGTCTTCAATTTTAGTATTTACTTTGCTCTAAGTCATTGATCTGATTGCAACCCAGACAATTGATTCTCAAATGACTCCAACAAGTCAGCAGCCACACACTTCCTCTCTGTTAGGATGTGGCAGGTTTCAGTAATTATTATGATCCTGTTTGGTGATTACTGTATCTAGTACCTCTTGACCTTTCTCAATGAACTCATTCAAGATATATAGGCAGGAGACTTCTGAGTCATTTGTAAACCTTTGTCTTCTTCTGTTTCTTGACTTGATTCACTATTTTTGCTGTCCTGCTCTGTGCCTTTCTTTTTTTTTCTTTTTGGAGGGGGGAAGGTAGGGCAATTGGGATTAAGTGACTTACCCAAGGTCACACAGCTAGGTTTTTTGTGTGTGTGTGTGTGTGTGTGTGTGTGTGTTTTGTGTCTGAGGCCAGATTTGAACTCAGGTCCTTCTGACTCCAGGGCCAGCACTCTATTCACTGTGCCACCTAGCCGCCCTCTCTGTGCCTGATTTCTCATTGACATGACTCACTATCAAAGTTTTTATGTGGATTTTGTGTAGATAATATTGGCAATGGCTTGATAGAATTTATTTCTTCACCTTGTGCAACTATGTTCATTATCTTCATGGTTATGTTTGCTTCTACTGACTGTGATTGTGATTGTGATAAGGTGAGATGACCAAATGTCCTATGTAATGATGTGTCTTATTATCTTCAGGCACATAATGAGAATGACGTGTTGTGAGAATCAGTATTTGTAAAGAGCTTAGGACAGTTACTTGGAACAAAGTAGGCACTTAATAAATACTTATTACATTTCATTCCACTCTAACGAAACCAATTTCACCCTTATTCACTTTTCCAAAGTGAACCTGTGAGCCTTCTTTACCTTCAGCTGTAACTTCTTTGTCTTCTGGTTTCACTCTCAGTGAGAACATCAATATTGACACAGTTCAGTTCCTCTAAGATTGAGCCAGAATTTCTATGTCTTCTCCTTCCTTTTCCTTTTCCCTTTCCCTTTTATGTGCTCTCTTCCTCTAGAGCAGAGCTATCTTGCTTATTTCTATCTGCATCCCCAATGTTTAGTAGTGTCTGGCACATAGTAAGCACTAAATAAATGATCTATCTTATCTATCTATTTAAAACAGAGTACCCTTTCCTAGCTATCACTCCCCTTCATTGCAATAGCCTGCTGGTTGGTCTGCTATCCCAAGTCTCTCCTCACTCCAGTCTATCCTTAATTTAGGTACCAAAGGGATTTTTCTAATGCATGGGTTTGACCATGTTATTTCCATATTTAATAAACTCTAGTGCTCCCTGTAATAACCAGAATTAAAATCCGTTTGGCATTCAATTGTAAGAAAATATATGTGTGTACTTTGTAGGAGTAAATGATGTCATCAGGAAAAATGCATGATAGAAAAAAGTGGACTAGTCACATGGTGAATTGCCTACATGTCTCTTAATTACTTCAAGTCACTTGAGCCAGGTAAATCTGCTTGAGTACTGAAAAATAACCAAAAAAACTGAAATTGATTATTGGATTTTTTTTTTTCTTTTTTGGAGGGGGAAGGCAGGGAAATTAGGGTTAAGTGATTTGCCGAAGGTCACAAGCTAGTGTTAAGTGTCTGAGACCGGATTTGAACTCAAATTGATTCCAGGGCCAGTGCCCTATTTGCTGAGTCACCTAGCTGCCCCAATTATTGAACTCTTATTAGTGATATATGAAAGATCATGGACAATCTTTTCCGTTGCAATCATTGTGTATTTTGTTCTCCTGATTGTGTTTACTCTCCTTCAATTTTTTCATATACTATGTATATTTTCCCAGGTTCCTTTGAATCCCTCATATTCTTCATTTTAAAAAATGTTTATTTTAAATATTCATTTAAAAAGAATTTGTGTTCTGTTTTTCCCCTCCTAACCTTCCCCCACCCAGTGAGAAGGCAAGCAGTATGATACCCATTATACATATGAAATTATATAAAACATATTTTCATATTAGCTATGTTGTCAAAAAAAGTAAGAAAAATAAATTGAAAAAATTATACTTCAATATTAATTCAGACTTCATCAGTTCTCTCTCTGGAGGTAGATATCATTTTTCATCATTAAGTCATTTGGGATTGTCTTGGATGATTGTATTGATCAGAATAGCTAAGTCATTCAGAGTTGTTGACCATACAACATTGCTGTTATTGTGTACAATGTTCTCCTGGTTCTACTCATTTCACTTTGCATCAGTTCATATATGTGTGCCCAAGTTTTTCTGAAACCATCCTGTTTGTCATTTCTTATAGAAAAAATATTATTCCATCACAATTATATAATACAACTTGTTCAGTCATTCCCTGACATCCCTTCAATTTCCAGTTCTTTGCCAGCACAAAAAAGCTGCTTAAATATTATTGTACATATATTTAATTTTCCTTTTTCTCTGATCTCTTTGGGATGCAAGACCTAGTAGTGGTATTACTGGGTCAAAAGGCATGCATAGGGAGGCGGAGCAAGATGGCAGAGCAGAAGCAGGACCTCCAAGAGGCTCCGGCTTCTACCTTCCCCAATCTATGTAAAAGGGGACTCTTAACAAAGTTTGGAGCTGCAGAACCCACAAAATGACACAGAGAAGCTAATCTCCTACTGAGGACAGCCTGAGAGACTGGCAGGAATTGGCCAGCTCAGCAATCTGGGAGCTGAGCCAGGCCCCACACTGAGGCTTTAGCCCCAGGGCGGGCCTGACCAGCAACAGTGGGAGGGACTTCAGATCAGCAGCAGCTATGGCCATTAACAGATTTATCAACACAAAGATGCGAAGGACAAAGTGAGAGGTCAGTGCAGTCTGGACTTTAGGTCCCAGTAAGTGGGAGTGCGTGACCTTTGCCCCTGGGGCGAGAAGCCGCTAAGACGCCTAGCACAGACAGCCAGTGCAATGTGGCAGCTTCAGCTCCTGGCCTGCAGAGTGTAGGGGGACCAAGAGACCCGTCTGAGGGGCAATTGCTCTTGCTTTAACCTGCTTGGATCTGGATTGCATCTAGGGTTGAGGTCCTAGGGTGTGTATCCAGCTTGCCAGAGCCCATGGAGGCCTCAGAGAGGGCACCCAACTAATACTTCTAGAAGCTGAGAAAACCCCAGTGTTTGGGACCAAAGCTCCCCTGTCTGGTGGCAGAGTCCTACTGTGGCAAAAAGCCCAGGGGTCAAGTGATTGAGGGGCGACATGACCAGGCAAAGGAAACAAAGCAGACAGAAGATTCCAACATTAGACTCCTATTTTGGGGACAAAAAGGAGCAAAGCATGGAATAGGAGGAAGACAGTGAAGTCAGAACTACTGCACCACAAACTTCAAAGGAAAATACAAGCTAGTTACAGGCAATAGAGGACCTTAAGAAGCAGATAAGAGAAGTGGAGGAAATATTGGGAAGAGAAATGAGAACAATGCAAGAAAATTACAAACTGAGAGTCAACAGCCTGAGGAAAATCACAGCTTAAAAAATAGACTAACTCAAATAGCAAAAGAGGCTCAAAAAAGCAATGAGGAGAAGAATGCCTTAAAAAGTCGAATTTGCCAGATGGAAAAAGAATCTCAAAAGCTCAATGAGGAGAATCATTGCTTCAGAATTAGATTAGAGCAAATGGAAGCTAATGACTTTATGAGAAATCAAGATGCTGTTAAAAAGATTCAAACAAGTGAAAGAATAGAAAGCAATGTGAAATATCCCATGGGAAAAACCACTGACCTGGAAAATAGATCCAGGAGAGAGAATTTAAAAATTATTGGACTACCTGAAAGCCATGATCAAAGTAAGAACCTAGAAATCATCCTCCAGGAAGTTCTCAAAGAAAACTGCCCTGATGTTTTAGAACGAGAGGGCAAAATAGAGGTTGAAAGAATCCACCGATCACCTCCCGAAAAAGATCCCAAAAAGAAAACTCCTAGGAATATTATAGCCAGGTTCCAGAATTCCCAGGTTAAGGAGAGAATATTACAAGCAGCTAGGAAGAAACAATTTGAATATTGTGGAAACACAATCAGGATAACCCAGGATCTGGCAGCTTCTACACTGAGGGATCGAAGGGCTTGGAATATGATATTCCAGAGGTCAAAGGAGCTGGGATTAAAACCAAGAGTCACCTACCCAGCAAAACTGAGTATCATGTTTCAGGGGAAAATATGGTCATTCAGTGGAATAGAGGACTTTCAAGCATTCTTGATGAAAAAACCAGAGTTGAATAGAAAATTTGACATTCAGATACAAGAAGCAAGAGAAGCATGAGAAGATAAACAAGGAAAAGAAATCATAAGGAACTTATCAAAGTTGAACTATTAGCATTCCTACATGGAAAAACCATAATTGTAACTGATGAAACTTTTCTAAGTATGAAAATAGTTGAAGGTAATAGAAATATATATATGAGGGTATATGGGCATATGAATACATATGTGAATGTGTGTATATATGTTTACAGGTATACATAGATAGAGGACACAGGACCAATTTAACAGGAAGGGATGATTCTTAAAAGGTGAAATTAAGAGGTGAGAGAGGAATATAATGAGAGGAGATGGGGAGAGACAAAATGGGGTAAACTATCTCATATAGAAGAGGCAAGGGAAAATGGTTACAATGGAGGGGAAGAATAGGAAGGCAAAAGGGAATGGGTCAACCTTATTCTCATTGAATTTGGCTTGGGGAGGAATGAAATACACACTAAATAGGGTATCTTACCCTACAGGAGAGTAGGGGGGAAGGGGATGAGAAGGGGGTGAGAAGGGGGATGATGGAAGGGAGAGCAGGCTAGGGGGGAAGGGAAGTTGGAAGCATGCACTTTTGAAAAGGGACAGGATCACAGTAGAGAATAGAACAAGTGGGAAGTGGGATAGGAGGGAGGGAAATATAGTCAATCTTTACAATATATCTACTATGTTATTGTTTTACATTAGCTACACATATACAGCCTATACTGAACTGCTTATCTTCCCAGTAAGGGTGGGTGACAAGGGAGGAAGGGAATGAATCTTTATTAAAAGAATGAATCTTTGAAAAATGAATTTTTCAAAGTTTTAAAATCAAATGTTTAAATTATGTATATATATTTATATATATAAACTATTATTAATACTATTTTACATGTAATTGGGAAATGAGATATACAGGCTCTGGGGCATAGAGATCTACCATGCCCTACTGGAAAAGTCGAAAGGGGTATGGGAGAAAATATGGGAGAGAGCAGATTGGAGGAGGGGATATCCTGTGGGACTGCTATTTTGGGGTGGTGGTTAGGGGAAAAATGGGGAGAAAATTTGTAATTCAAAATCTGGCGGAAATGAATGATGTAAATCAGAAGTTAATAAAGCATTTGAAAAATGAAAAAAAAAAGGCATGCATAGTTTTATAGCCCTTTGGGCATAGTTCCAAATTGTTCTCCAAAGTGGGTGAACTAGTTCACAACTCCACCAACAGTGCATTAGTGTCCCAATTTTTCCACATCCCTTCCAGCATTTGTCATGTTCTTTTTCTGTCATGTAAGCCAATCTGATAGGTGGGGGATGGTACCTCTGAATGCTCTAAATAGTGATTTAAAGCATTTTTTTCATATGACTATAGACATCTTTGATTTCTTCTGAAAACTACATGTTCACATATTCTTTGACCATGAGGAGGAAGAGGTATTGTATCTTAAGGTGTAATAATACTCTCTTTCATTGATGTATCACAATTTGTTGAGCCATTCCCCAATTGATGAGGCCCGCCTTTTTTTTTTTTTTAACACCTATATTCTACTGGTTTCAATGTATGGTTGCAAGACATGAAATTTGACAATCTCCAAATAGGTGGAAATGAGTATCACACAGATAACAATAGAGAGGTGCACTGTGGGTGTAAGCAACTTGCAATATATAACAAAGAATAGGTTTGTAAGATGTTATGAGGGAAATAAAGGATAGAAAAAGAAGATGGGCTGGTCATTTGATGAGGGTGAAGGATGACTGGAGGACAACCTCAGTGTTCACCTAATGTCCTTGAGATGCCAGGAGAAAATGAGGAAAGGTAGACTCCCTCTGTAAAAACTTATGGGACAACATGGACAAAAGCCACACAAGATGGACATGCATGGATGGGTTGAGATCCTCATCACTGCAGGAAAAATCCAAATGAATGAGATCTCAGAGGCATTAGACTGTAAGCTCCTTGAGGGCAAGGACAATTTTTTTTGTCTCTTTTTGTATCCCCAGCACTTAGCACAAGTACCCAGCACATAGTAGGTACTTAATATTTGACGAATTGATTCATCTGAATATTTGAGGTAGACTGAAATGCAGTTAGAAAAGCACAAGTAGGATGGGGAGGGTCTCCAGTTCTTGCCACATGAAGCTTGAAGAACATGTGCATGCTTAGACTAGGATATAACTACTATATCTTCAACTATATGAAGAGCTCTTCTGCAGAAGAAATATCAGACCAAATATCTATTTGGTCCCAGAGGGCAGTACTAGGAGCAGTGGGCAGATCTTCTGAAAACAGGGACATGAGAACTACCTAAAAGTGGAATGGAATGTTTTGAGAGGTAATGAGTTCCTCTCACTAAAGTTCCTGAATTAAAGGTTAAATGAGCATTTGGGGATGTTGCAGGTGGGTTCTTTTTTTAAAGGTGGAAATAGAGTTAGAATTTGCTAGACCATCAGGTCCCTTCTGACTTGGAAAATCTGTGATGTGTTAAGAATTAAAAAACACTGGGCCAGGTGGTGCAGTGAGTAAGAGCACTGGCCCCAGAGTCGGGAGACCTGGGATTGGTTCTGGGCTCAGATACTTAACACCCACACAAAAATAACTGGCCATGTAACCTTGAGCAAGTTACTTAACCCTGATTGCTTTAAAAAAAAAGAATTAAAAAAACCATCATGGCAAAGTGACCAATATTTTCTATCTCTTGGGGAAAACCTAAAAATACCTGTAACCACATTTCTTTCCATTCAGAATTATGTCAACCAAGACAAGCAGTAACATTTGAGCCTGATCTAGGGTAGTGGCAGCGGGAAAACAAAGAATTAGATGCAAGAACCATTACAAAGGAAAAATTAGTAGAATTTGGTATGTAGATATTGGATAGAGAGACAGAAGACAAAGATAACTCAAGATTTAAAGCCTAAGACTGAAAGGCTGCTAGTACCTTTTCTTGTTTTCATATCATCTCCTCTAGAATGTAAGTTCCCTGAGGGAAGGGCTGCTTCAGTTCTGTTCAGAACCTATCACATATTGACAGTTTAATAAAGCTTGCTGGTTTGTTAGAAGAATGAAGATGGCAGTGACGGTGCATTTTTAGTTATTATGGAGATGTTGAGTTTTAATTTTTCAATATTGACTTCAAATTGATAGCAGGTCATTTAGATGAT
This sequence comes from Petaurus breviceps papuanus, assembly GCF_028583685.1. Taxonomy (NCBI): domain Eukaryota; kingdom Metazoa; phylum Chordata; class Mammalia; order Diprotodontia; family Petauridae; genus Petaurus; species Petaurus breviceps. The sequence goes on from NW_027187302.1 coordinate 1,369,667, forward strand.
GACCAGTAGCAGCTGGAGATACATGATTAATGCCTGAAAAAGTCTTGAGTAGATCAAGATACTGAGATTTAGGATTAATTTTTATATATTTAATAGGCTATGGGGAGGCATTAGATCTCCAAGAGAAATGAGTGAAGGATTCTGCATTGTATCTTTGGCTTCTGACTTGACAAGTGTGTACACTACCCCAACCCCAGATTGACTGGAAGATGCCCAGTAGTTGCATAAGAATAGCATTTTTGATCTACTTCTGATTACCCAATTGTCTAGGTATGGGAGTACATATTGTCCTCGGGTTATGTGTGGACTTTGCAGAACTCCCACTACTGTTAGCTTGTTTTAAGAAGATGTAATTTGTTTAAATAAATAGGGGCTTCTCTTCTCCCAAGTAGCAGGTCAGGTATTCTAGAAAGTGATATTGGGGCACAGATGAAGGAACATTGGCAGTAAGAAGGGCATGAAGCAAAGGGGCCAAAGAAAAGGATAAAGAACATCTTTCAGGGTCTGAGAATGAAGCTTTAAAAGAAGGTGGAACCCAACTCTAATAGATTTAGAGCTGGAAGGGCCTTTAGTTCAGTCCCTATAATTTTATAGACAAAAAGAAAGGAAAAAGGATAGATACTCCAAGTATCTGACTGTAGACCTCATGCAAAAAGACCTGTTGTTGTGAAAAATAAGACCAGATTAGAAATCCTTAATGTTTCCAGGTAGAAAGGAAACAGGCAGTGGTGGCAGGGTTACTGCTTCTGATTCAGAGGGTCTTGCAAAACAGGACCCCCACCACCAGGGTTTTTGTGGCTGGCTCAAACTCTAGGTTCAAGTGGAGTACTAGCTGGGAAGACTCTCTTTTGGTATAAGATGAAAATCAGAACAGTCACTATGATGAAGAGGAAAGAGGTCTCTTGGTGAACCCAAAGATGAGGTATTTCAGATATACCTCCTACTCACAGTCTTTCTAGAACCTCCCACCCCATTTTGCATTATTCATGAAGCCAAAGGTAAGTTCAGTCCCCACAGGGATCAAATGCCAAAGGTATTTGTTAAAGAAGCCTAGGCTGAGATTGGTCCAGTAGCTCTCTAGTTGCATGAACTCCAGACATAGTGTCTTTGCGGCACTGAAGCAGCCACGTTTGTTCTTTTGGATGACCGTGCTAAGTGTGGATTGGTAGGCCAATAGGCAGAAAGGCACAAACATATAGCTATGTTGATAGATGACTTTGTAGACAAAAACATGCCTCAGAGCTCATACCAAACAATAACAAAAGTAGAAAATTTTATTACTTCATGGTATAATTCTTTCATACAAACATAAATAAAATGATAAATTATAAGGCTCACAACCTCTTCTTTTGGAAAACAATGAGACTAATATATACATACTTCTCATTTTTTCTCTGCTTCCAAATGTGCACATTTTATCTAGTTTTCAATACACACAGTGTTACCAAAAATTCAGTTTAAAATTAAAAATCTCTTCTTGCAAATGAAAAGAAAGTTTAATATAAAGACACAAATTACTTGAATTTGAGGCTTCCAGAATCAATCTTAGCTTTATGAAATGCCCAACATCATGTTCCATTTGAATACGCACAGCTAAATTTGAGCTTGAATATTAAAAATAACCATGAAAATGGATATTGAAAAAATTTTCACATACATCTTTTACATAATTTAAACCAAGATCTGCCCTTATGGACCACAGAAAAGTGCTATTTTGTAATGCTTGTTCTAGAAAAGTTATTAAGTTCAACTGCGACGGCTTTAATTTATTTATGAAGCTTACTCCCTTCATTCATCTATCTCCTGACCTCAAAAAAGGAACTGCTAGAAATGATATAAATGGAACTAGTATTTGGGATTTGTTTGCTTAAACACAATCCCATGTTGCAAAGTCACAGTTTTAAACAACTGATAGATTTAACTTCTCTTTATTCTGGAAGGATACCAGGTGTGGTGGGAAGAGCCACCTCAAGGAAGGATGAAGGTGAAACTGGGAAAAGAAGAAAAATAATTCTGAACACCGTGAAACAACTGTTCTCTTTCAAATTGCAGGGGGAGCTGCACTACCTGACCTGAACAATGCCCTCTGACACGACACTCAGGTTACTCCCTAGAGAGTTTTATTATAAGAAAAACAGAAATTGCTTTCTTGGCACAAAGAAAGTGAGTCTATGTTAAATAACAATGTAATCATACAAGCATTTTTCTACAGTCTTTCCATTTCTGTTACATAATAAATTGTTACTTATAATCATTCAATTCATTCCTCTAGATACTTTTGTATTAGTTGACATTTTCTCTACAAACACAATGTGGCACCATCTCATTTTTTCCTCTTTTCCATCAGAGATAGTTTATCTTCTATAGTCCTTGCTTCTTTTGAATAATTTGTGCAAATCTTTTGGCTGTAGGCTCCCTGTCTTTCTTCGGCAAATCTGCTTTTTCTCCTCCTCCTCCCAGGCATCCCCACTCCCTTCCTCTGGAGCCCTAATATTCAGGGACGTTCAGTCCATCTGAGAAAGGAACGGAAACAACAACTCCCTGTTGGTGAAGCTCTCGGAGGACGTCTAACATGGAGTCTAATTCCACACGGAATCTTTCTAGCTCCTGATTCTTCAGCTGTGCCAGCCTTTTCCATTTCTCCACTTCCTTTTCTTGCTCAGTTTCAACCACCTGGCGTGTCTGTTGTATTATCTACAAAGGAAGCATTTCCAAGTTATATCCATTGTTCCAGAGGGTGACAAACAAATCTTTCAGGCTTCTGGATCACAAAAGCAAGCAGCACATGATACACAGAATCTGCCATCCTCCTGGCAGTAGGCAGATGGGGAACCTGCAGCAGTTCAAAACTGATAAATGAATTTCAGCTTTCCTTAGCAAATCCTATCAACCCTATCAAAGCCTTCAGGCTGTGATATTTACTCTTATGTCACAGACTTGTGGGGACTTAAACACTAACTTGCATGGAAAATTATCCAGCTTCCTGATACAATTTAAGAAGTCACGAATTGCTCATGTGTTAGGGCAAAATTCTCTGCTTTTCAAGAACCTGAATAACTTGATAGGGTCAGCAAGCTAGGGAAGGAAAGAAAAAAGAATAAACATATATTCAGTGCCTACTATGTGCCAGGCACTGGGCTAAGTGCTTTACAAATATCTCATTTGATGTTCACAACAATCCTGGGAGATAAGTATCCATTTTACAGTCGAGGAAACTGAGTCAAACAAAGTTTAAGTGACTTGCCCAGGGTGTCACACAGTAATTGTAAATAAAATGTCACACACATGTGTAAATAACATTTTACTCTATTTAAAAATGAAAAAAAAAAGCCCTCTTCAGGCACACACAAAAAAGTGGGGGGCAGATTTAGCCTTTAGGATGTAGTTTATCAGTCTCTGGACTCAGAAAATGGTAGCTACTGCTTTCTGTGAATATACTGAAATGTAATTAACAAATGTTTAGTAGAATGACTACACTAGGCATTTTCTAAGGATAAGATGGATCTCTGTTTTCTCCTCTGCAAAACATCGATACTAGATTAGATTATTTTTAAGGTCCCTTTATAGTTGTGATATGTTACCTAGTGACAAGGGGGCACAGTATTACTACTTAGCAGCTGCAAAATGCTTTATGATAATCAAAAACTAAACAACACACATATTACCTACGTAAGAAGCTTGGCAGAGGAAATCTTCCCCAGATAAAATAACAGATATTCCTAAACATGACATACTCTAGACCTGCCAGGGATAGTTTATGTATGTTTCCCTGGATTCTGATAGCTGGACTGGATAATTCCATTACAATTCTTTCAATGCAATTAAGTCAAATCAAAGTTTATTTTTCCAATTGCTGTTTGCAAAGGCACCATGTTAGGTGCTGTGGTAGACACAGAGAAACATAAAACAGGGCAAGATGGAACTGTAATGTTTTTATTTATAGCAAATGTATTTTAATATGATATTTAAATGACTCATCCAAGATTCGGTATTTTCGTTAATCAGATTTAAAAGCTTTAAATATTTAATATAAACAGGTACAGGGTACTCCTCTGGATTCTCAGGCTTGGTAAAAACACAGGGCAACGTTTCTATGTGGTTGGGTGCAGTCCTGAAAGAGCTGTAATATGAGGCAGAGGAAGCCAATGAAATACAAATCTCTATTTAGATTCATTTAAGTCCTAATTCAGGAGTTCTTGGCTGGTGACTGTAAACTTGTTTTTTTTTTTAATGATAATCATTTCAATATAATTGGCTTCCTTGAGAATTTTCCTATGTATTTTGTACATTAAAAAAATTATTCTGAGAAGAGATCCATAAGTTTTGCCAGACTGTAAAAGAATTCCATGACACAAGAAAGACTAAGAATCCTTGCTTTGATTTTATTTAAATCTAGGTCCAGAATTAATTTGGCATCTTCATCGTGTAGAGGATTTCTAAAAGTCTCTTCTGGTCCTTAAATTCTACAACTATATGAAATATTTTGAGCCTATTACTTCTTGCCTCTTGTTTTAACCAAGAGTCCAAAAGTCCTGTTTTTTGGCTACAAGTACCACATTTAGAGCATAGATTCTTTAGCAATCAACATGTTTACTTGTAATGAAAACTGTGATGTCAGAATGTAGGCTAAGGAAGCAAATGTTTCTAATGTTCACCATCCACTTGGATATATGATTGACAACACTACATCATAGCATGGCATGCTGGAGCTTTCTGGTGACATATCAGTGCAACTAATTCAATGGGATACTCTAATGACACAGTGCTGATGGGTCTTCAGTCATAAGGTGATTTCTGTGTACCTGAGAAGGAAGTCTAACAGTATGAGGAGAACAGGGCAGTGATTCTGTATTTTTTCTTTTTCTTATCCATATTCCTGAATTTTTTCTTAGTTCTTAGATCACTGAAATGCCCAAATGTTTGATTTTGTAGTACCATTTGCCTCAATCTTACCATGTAAACTTCAACTAGTCATACATGTATGATTCTGCCAAATTACAGCCATGTGTTCAATGGTTTTGTATCTAAGTAACATTTTTATTATCCATTAGCACATTAAAAATCTATGTGAATATCAGATGAAATTCTATTTTAATCCACTTATAGTTACTATAATCATATGACACTGCTACTCATGATGGTGGTAAACTAGTAGTTGTCATGTGGAAATGTAATATTTCAATCTAGTTTTTAAATGCTTTACAATGTTATCATCATCAGTATGATTCTCACAAAATGGCAGGTGATATTATTATCCCCATTTCACAGATAAGGAAATTTAAATAAAAAAAAGAGTTAAGTGGCTTGCTCAGGGTCAGGAAGCAAGTTAAGTATCTGGAGTAGAATTTGAACTAAGGCCTTTCTGACCCCAGGTCCAGTGTTCTAACTACTGTACCACCTAACTGCTCCTAAATCTGTGTGTGTCCAATCTACATTCAGACTGTGCATACATTTTACTGAAGCAACGTGTATGTGAACTGTAACAATGGCTGTGCCCATATGACTGATTTGTACTGAAGGAGGACATGAATAAAAATGGCTGGTTGTTAAGAATGGGCAAAATGATGCAAATTGTTCCTTGACTCCTCCAAAGAACAACTGGACTTGCACACTTCTGCACTTTATCTAGTGATACACTGTAAAATGAAATTATTTAATAACAATCACATCAATTTGGGGCTGCTAGGTGACACAGTGAATAGAGTACAGCTCTGGAGTCAGGAGGACCTGAGTTCAAATCCAGCCTCAGACACTTAACACTGACTAGCCCTGTGACTTTAGGCAAGTCACTTAATCCCAATTGCCCTGCCCTCCCCCCTCCAAAAATAAAAAAGCAAAACAAAACAAAACAATCACATCAACAAGAGAAATTCCCCTCTGGCCAGGCAGGCCAATTAGGACTGCTTTTATACAATTAGAGAGACCTCTAATTTTACCTGTTGAAGCTCTTGCTCTCTTTGCACATGCCTCATTTCCATATGTTTGATTTTCCTTTCTAGACCCATGAAATGTTTCATCTCTGGGGTATGGCTTTCTTTGGCCTCTCGCAATTCTTCCAAGAGTTTTGAAATCTACAATCAGAAGTGCAGACCAAATAAGTGAAATATTACTTTCTCACGTTATATCTAAAAGTTGTTTTAATAGCGCATGCTCCGAAAGAATGAAGAAGTCCCTTTGATCTTGTTTCTTTTTAAAATATTTAAGGTCAAAAAGTGCCTTCTTTTTAACAGGGTAAGTGTGGATTTACTGAGGTAACTGATACTTTCCTCTTTCTCCATCCACTCGCAGACCCTTGTCTTGGGGTGCCCAGCCATGCCTTCGGCCTTGAGAGTTGGCAGTACAGTCAGTATATGGAACCATGCCGGTTCTGATGCTTGCTTTGGTGGAGTTTGCTTGACCACAAGATTTCCCCTTTTTCGATAAAAGTAGTGGGAAGGCTATACATAAATTATGACTTAGACTGAGGTTTTCTACATCAGGAGGCTTAGAGATACTGTCCTTTATTTATATCTACTTAAAAACTTATGCTCCAGAGTAATTAGAAAGTTGAGAGGATAAATGTTGAATAAAGTTAAAACAAAAAATACACAAGTGTGAAAATGATGTATTCCTCAGGACATACCTCCCAGTTCTGTTATTTTAATAGTGAGAAGTTTAAGGATCACGGGCATGAAGAACATCATTAAAAGATGCCTTGTACATAGTAGGTACTTAATAATTAATGCTTCTTTTGCTCTTTAAAAATTAAGTATTTAATAGAAGTATAAATTGAATTGAGTACAATCAATTAAAAATATTTTTTCAGTATTTACTATCAACTAAGCATTGCAGGTGAGATGGGGGGGAGTATGCATGTCCTTAAATAGCTTACATTCTAGATGGAGAGACATCATGTTCATATATAGGCACATACCAGATTCACATGATGAGACAATGAGGACTGAGGTCACTGGCTTTGGCAATTAAGAGATCAGTGGTGACTTTAGAGAGATGTTACAATAAAACGATGAGGTCAGAAGCCAGATTTCAGAGAGTTAGAAATGATTAAGGAAAGGAAGTGGAGGGGACCAGCTATATATGCCTTTCTCATGTTTAGCTGAGGAGGAGATAATAAGAGGATACCACTAGCAGAGATGGTGGGAGTGGGTGAGGATTTTTGTTTTTCCCTTAGAGGACATCCTTTTCTAAAGGATAGGGAGGACATGAGCATGATTGTATCCAGCCCGGAAGGAGCCAATACATAGGAAGTAATTAAAGATTAGAAAGAGAGTAGGGGACAACCCGTTGGAGAAGTTGGGATGGAATCTAGGATGCACAGAGTGGGCCTTACTTTGGCAAGAAAGGCTACCTCTCTATGACAGACTGAGATAAAGGAAGAGATAGTGGGGAATATATCTGAGTGATTTGAGATGAGATGGAAGGAAGAAGAGGGAGTTCTCAGGGATTACCTTCAATTTTTTCATGAAATGTGGCAAGGTCCTTAGCTCAGAGGATGAAAGTGGGTGCTGGAGGCTTGAGGAGGGATTGAAATGTTGAGAATAGCTGTTGTGGTGAAAGGGAAAGGGAAACATTTAGGGATCTGTGATAGGTTTGCCTTGCTGAAGTGAGGGCCCAGTTGAGCTATGTAGTGGGCCAACTAAGCATGGCCTCGTGACCCCCTGTTTTATTCAGCAATATGTGAATAGGAGCGAAGGTGATGGATGGGAGCCATCCAAGGTTGGGGTCTGGCAAGGCATGACCAGTGACTGGACAAGAGGGTAAGGAATTTGAGCATAAAGGATAATGTAGCTTCTAACTGATTCACCAAAGTACTGGGATAAGGAAGAGAGGAGTATGGTCAATGCAGGGATGATGGCCTGAAAAAGAATGGAGGGCTGGAGGGACTTAAGAACCATGTTTAATGGTCATAAGGAGAAGAAAAAAATGAAATGACAGAAGATTATGACCAGATAAAGCAGATTTGTTTTTGTGACCATGGAAGTGGATCATTTGTGAATGAAAACAAGATCAAAGGTATAACCCACACAGAGAGATCTGTGTGTGGCTGATGTGAAGTGAAGGAATAGTTCATGGGAAATGAGCAGGTTGAGAACTGGGAAGTTAGGGTATTTGAGGGAATATCAATACACATATTCAAGTCTTCTGATATGAGGGCAGGAGTTGGGGGGGCACATAAAAACTGTGAGTTATGTATTGAACTCAATGAAGGAGAACATTTTGGTGACAAATCTAAATAGTGTGAACCTCAAAAGAGGAGATGTTGCTAAGTTGGGAGAAGAGGGTCTGGAAGTGGCAATGGGAAAAGAGGGTGTATTCTGATTCCTTGACCGTGACCAGGGAGTCAGGGGGTTTAAGTGAAGGTGCAAACACAGTACTGGAAAAGACTGCAGTGTCATCAGGAGGGAGCTAGTTCTCATGAAGTATTAGAAGACAGGAGAAGTGAGAAAGGCAAAGTTTTAAGATGAAATTAAGTTTGCTATTATTCATCAGTATTTCAGAAAGCACAGAGGAAAAGGATGGGTAGATCTGGAGTGGGACACGTGGGAGGGTAAAACTAAGGGGGATGGGAGTGAAGGGATAGGTAGTTGAGGAAGGAAACAAAGGAATTTTTTTACTTCAGCAGCTGAGGATTCAGAGTGTATCTGAAAGTATGCAGATGGAGAAAAAATAGAAACCTTCCTGAAAATGAGAAGTTATCTGCAGAGGCAGTTGGTTGGTCCTCCCTCATTGGAAGTCTTCCACAGCCTGGATGCCTGCTGGTTAGGTATCATATAACAGATTCTTTTCAGGTATGGGTTTGAGCTTAGGTTTCTTCTATCTCTCAAATTCTGTAATACTTCTATTTGCATGCAAGGTACACATGTTTGTACAAACAGTATGGTAAAGATGATAACCTTGTTTATCTTCATTGGCATTTGTTTCAATTTTTTAAAGGGGGCACATCTATTTTATTGTTCCAATTAGCACTGAATAATTAAGTCACTTTTTAGTTTCTTATGTACTGCTAGATTCACCGGCAGCAACAGAAAATGCCTTAAATGCAAAATGTGTACCTTTTAAAGAAATGAATTGTGCAGAGTACAAATTGAAGTTGTATACATAAAAATAATTCACTTTTTTCAGGAAAATTTACTATGTCATCCTGATTGATCACTTAAATTACGTAAACCATAATCTCTTCCTAAAAATTTAATTAAAATACAAATTGCAAAGAGGACTGGGATTTAAGGTCTATAGCTGGTGGTTTCTCTTAGTTTCTTCACTAGCAGAACACTTTTAATATCCATTCTCTTGATTCTTAAATTCAGTGAAGTTCAGATTTTAGGTACAGGACCAAACTGGGAAAAACTGGTAGAAGTTCCAGAGAGGCAGATTTTTAGCTTAAAACATGAAAAACTTTCTAATAATCATAGCTACTGAAAAAGCGAAATGTGTCTTGCCTCCCATTGGAGATAACTAAATGAAAGCGAGGATATGTAAAAGGAACTAGTATATTGGTAGGTATGGATGGGCTCTTCTAGTTCATCCTTCCTTCCAGTCCTGAGATTCTGGCATTTTATGATTTAAATCCATGTGCTTTATGATTTCATAATACCTATACCCATTCCTAAATGAGCCAACTGTCATTCATATACTGGAGTCTGCCTACCAATGGCAATTTACAAAGATATACATAATGAGTCAGTAAGGAAGATGATACATGTACCTTCTAAACTGTGTTTTGAAATTCCCTAAGTATTTTGACTTCTTACTTAGTAATGAGAAAAATAAATCTTAAGCCATAAAAATAATTCTTTTAGTTCTTAAAAATCTCATATTTTAATGAACTATGGCATACTTTCTGCTACTGTTAAGCATTTGCAATTGGGGAAACAATTAAGTTTAATATCTATTTTATATGGGAATACTCTTGTTCATCCAATCATTAACGTTTTGTGTGTAGATTGGGAAAAGAATATTAGACTTCAGTTCACACATGAATAATTTGCCGAGACTCTGACATGTGCCTGGATGATTCTGGCTACTTCTATTTAGCTCTTTGTTTAAAAAAAACAACACATGAAAACAAGAATTTGACAGATATTGCAAAAATAACTGAAAATCATTATAAATCTTTTCCATCTCTTACCTCTTTTTGAAGGATTTCCTCTCGAACTTGAGAAATTGCTAAGGATTCTTTATTTCCTTGTAGCTCACTAACTTGTGTTTGAAGATGTTTTATAAGGACCTAGGGAAATGTACCAAATATGTTACATTTAAAAAACCTCACTTTTGAACAGTTATTTGAAAAAATACGAAATATTATTTCATGAGAATTCTGATTACTACTTACATTACTGCTAATTTGAGGGGTCAAAATTAAAATATACAATTTTCTTGTGAAGGAAGGTGAATAAACTGACTGAAAAGGGATATTCTTTTCCTTACATCTAGTACTTTAAAATAAAATATACTTTAAATACAATTTGGAGCCTCTGAGAACATTTGGTTTCTACCAGTGTTTTGAAGGTCTCAAACTCTTATTACTCTAATGGATTGATGCTAGGCATTTTGAAATGGCATATGTCTAAATCTAAGCATTATAAGCTGAATTGTTTATTATTGTTAGTTACAAAGCAATGTCATTCTTCTTGCTTTGATTCTTCTGAAAGTTAAAACACAGTTAGAGTTAGTTTTACTCAGATTCTACTTTTAAAACTTGCTAATACACATAAGCCATAGAGTGGGGCATACTGGATATTTAGTAAAGCATATTTCAACTGAAATAAGAGACAGTAATATAGAGCCATATTGTCATAGGCTTATAAGTTGTCAGCATGTTAAATCATGATTACTAGAAAAAAAGGTAATGGGGTCAGACTAACGAATAAATGATTTTTCTTCCAAAAGAAAAGATGACCTCACATCTAAGAGTTTAACTAATATCCTAAGCCCACTAGTCAAAATTGTATCTGCCATGAATTCACTATAAATGTATAGCAAAAACCACTTAAGGAAAAGTTTATTTGGGAAACTTGGGGATAAATCTGCACAAAACTATGGTATTGGCCCATATTTAGATTATGCCATAAATATAACATGTCTTTGAAAAGAAAAAATGACAGCTGTAATAAAAATGACAATTTGTTATTAAAATGAATGAAATGAAAAATGAAATGAAAAAATGAAAAATAACAATCACTTAAGCCTGATTTTTTTTGGGGGAAAAGTACAGACTATATTGAGACCAATGCAATTTTTACAGGGTTTTAAAAAAATAGGAAAGTTAAAATTGGAGTATTGCCTTCCACAAAAAAACCAATAATTTTCCATTACTATTCCACAGGCCAAAGTTATTTTTCAATACTTCAAAAATTAAATAGTGCTTTGTAAGTAGCCACTAAAAAAGTCAGAGTTGGTAAAGTAAAAACAGAATTATTTTCATGTACCTCTTGTGTTGAGATTTTGCGATTTAGCTCAGCTACTTTGGAAGAAGAATTTTCTATAGCATGTTGGCAAAGAAGTTTTTCTACTTCCCGTTGGTGAGAGGCTTTGAGGGCAGCAATGCGCTCTGCTGCATCTTCTTGGGTTCTAGAAAGATGAAAAAAGGAAGCTTGGGTATAACTACTTCTTTAGATTCTACCAACCCTGAATTAACAAAGAATTATTTCAAGGAACTTCATATTATCAAAGGGATTATCTTTCTGTCTCAATATGAAGCAAAATTCCTAACCTCTAGTCATTTAAAATGTACTTAAATCTCTTGAATGGATTCTGAGAAAAATTAAAGTTTTTATCTGCTTGAAGTTCTCAATAATAGTGGCTAGTCTGTATGTATTTCTATATATCGCTTTAAAGTTTGCTAAGAGCTATACATATGCTATCTCATTTGATTTTCACAACAAGCTTGAGAAGTAGGAGGCATTATCTCCATCTTACAGACAAGGAAACAGAGGCAGACAGAGGTTGTGACTTACCCAGGACCATACAACTAGTAAACATCTGAGACAGGATTCAAACTCAAGTCTTCCTGACTTCAAGTCCCATCCTTTATCCACCGTTCTACCTACTTGCCTCAACAGTCTTTATTACAGTTTTTAATAGAGGCAGTACTCATCACTTTTTGTTCCATAATTTCTACCTGTGCTACACTAGAAATAGATTCATGTTTGTGGAGGTAGATTGATTTTTACACTAATCATGGAAGCTACTATTGGACTTTTACTTTTTCTGACTATGAGGGCAATGTCAGAGGTAGTTTACTAAATGACATTATTGTCAAAGAACTGATGATGCCCTTATCATAAACAAGTTAATGGTTTACTATATTATTAAAAAGTAAGCATAAAGAAGGCTAATGTAAGTGAAAAGTTCACTAAAAGGTCTCAGATTCTCTAACTTATTTCTAGTCTTCTGATAGCATTCTAATTTAGTGTTTTACAAAGTTCACTTGTTTACCTTTTCACAGTACTTTCAGAATGGGCTAGTGCTGCTTCAGACTTGACCCTCTGCTCACTCATTTCAGAAGTCAGTCGTTCCAGCTCATTTTTTAATCTGGAGTTTTCTTGTAAAACTTCTGATATGTGGGAATCTGCAAAGGCATGTGGTTCATACAGTTTGCTATCCAAGGTTTCTGGGAAGGATTCAGCATTCCTTTTACTGGAGATCAAAAGATCCTTCTTCACCTTTTTGTCAGATCTTTCCTCACTTCCAGGTTTGTCAGCTGAGTTCTGATTGGACAACATTAATCGTCTCTCTTTTTGAAGTTTCTCTATAGTTTTTGTAAGATCTTGTATTTCTCTTCCTTTTGCAGCCAGTTCCTGATTAAGTCTTACTAATCTGGCTTTTGTGTGAGCCTGTTCCACTTGGAATTCTAAAGACTGGAAATCTTTATCATTTATTTCATTCTTCTTGAGTTCTAACTGGGCATTTTGATTTTTAAGAATTTCTATTTCAGCTTCCAGGGTTTTTATAGTGACCCGATGGGCCTCTTTCATGTCACAAAGTTCTTGCTCCAGGGCCTTCATACTGGCCGAGTTTTCGTGTTTCTTTTGCTCATCTGTTAATTTACTGGCAAGACGCTGTTCAAGCTCCATCACTTGCTGTTCATATTGAATCTGGAAAAAATTAACATAATGTCCAAGAGCTCCTCTAAGTTCATGAAAGCACTTAATACAATGCTATAGCCTGTTCATTCAAGATAAAAACAAGAAAATTCCCCTTATGAAAAAAAGCACTGTGAACTCATCTACTCATTCCTCTACCTATTATCTGATAGGCACATAACACCCAGATCAAATAAGTCTTGCTTAGGACCCCAGGAGGCAGGAAACAGTTAAATAAATAAATATTTAACAGTATATTGTACTCTGAATACTTGTTTCATAATTGCTGACATGCTGCTTCCTAAATTGTTCTTTCAAGTCTCCTCAAAGCAGATTACAAATTCCTTAAAGGGAGTGATTAATAGATCATCATGCATAGTAAAGGCCTTTGTGTACAATATTGGTTGAATAAATAACTATCCCATTAGTAAGTACTCTCTGAGGGAATCTGGCCACTAATTCTGTTATAGAAATTAGGCTATCTTGGGGCGGCTAGGTGGCACAGTGAATAGAGCACTGGCCCTGGAGTCAGGAGGACCTGAGTTCAAATCCAGCCTCAGTGACTTAACACTTACTAGCCTTGTGACCTTGGGCAAGTCACTTAACCCCAATTGCCCTGCCCTCCCCCCGCCAAAAAAAAAAAAAGAAATTAGGATATCTCATAGGAGGGAGAGAGGTCAGCTGTCTGGCATAAACATGTCAATTTTGAAATGAACCCCTCTGTATAAACTCAAACTTGTTTGGACACCTACTTTCTTGAATTCTTGCCTGTACCAATAGGCCAAGTTTTACTGTTTATACTCTTGCATTTCCACATTAAATGGACAACGCTCACCTGCACTTCTGAACCTTGGTTATGCCTTCTGACTGTGGTCTGACTTACTGGTTAACTCAACCTCCTCACTACCTGTGACATTACTGCTTCATATCATTCCATCCAGAGCAGGCCGGCCTGCCATGAGGGACTCTTGGGCACAGCCCCTGGCTAGCCTTGGCCCTGCCTGGATGTGAGGCCAGGAGGAACAGCTCTAAGAAAAGATCTAAAGACAATGCTGACAACTGCGACAAGAGTTAGGCAAGATGTTTAGGTAATGAGAGGAAATACTAGCCAAAATAAATGTTAGGAGTCTCTCTTCATCTTCATTATCTGTACCATCCTACTGTCCTTTTATCAGAAATAACATCTTCTTACCTTTATTTTTTGAAACTGCTGTTCCATAGTACGAAGACTTTTTTTTGCTTCTTCATCTTTACCCTCAAGCTCAGCTTCTAATTTCTTCATGCGTTTTTCCATAAATTCAACTGTATTTTTAGGTGAAACATCTGTATCACCTGCTGCTGAGGCAGCCAATATTAAAGCAGGTATAGAATTAGGATACCTTCTTTTTATAATTCCTTCCATTTCTTTAACCTATTGAAATATAATTGGGAACATGGAAATTAACAAGTATAGTGAATTACTTAACATATAACCTTATACAGCTTGGACTATAAGCCATCAAATCTGTTTTTACAAAACTGCCACGGTTAATGCTTGCATCACACTCCTAAACTGTATCAAACAGAAAGTACAGACAGTTCTTGCTTTACATATGTGTACTGTTCTGCAGGCCTCTACATATATCAATTTTTATGTAATAAGAGTTTGTTGTGAACTTGGGGAAGGGAGGGAGGGAGTTGGGAAGGGTGCTGGTACATGACTCAAGGACAAATATGGGATGGGGGACAGGCGGCTGGAACCAAGAGGAAGAAGACGTGGAGCAGCGGGGAGGGGTGACAGAGGGGCGGACATGAGGGAGCCAGACACAGACACAGAGACCGAGAGGAGAGGACAAGGGACACGGGGGGCTGGGGGCAGATGTGGTGCCCAAGGCAGACATACAGATGGCAGATGTAAGGAAAGGTGCTGGAGCAGGCAAAGGTGTCCTCTTATAACACTGGCAGTCTCAAGTCAAGCCCTGAATCTGGCTGTGGGGGCTGCCTCTCCCCCATCCCTTCTCTGGCTTTCACTTGGAGGTTTTTGTTGGGGGAGGTTGGGGAGTAGGGGAGGCCATGGAACACCAAGCCAAGGGGCAGGTATAGAGAGGGAGAGAGAGAGACAGAGAGAGAGAGACAGAGAGAGAGAGAGAGAGACAGAGAGAGAGAGAGACAGAGAGAGACAGAGAGAGACAGAGAGAGACAGAGACAGAGACAGAGAGAGAGACAGAGAGAGAGAGACAGAGAGAGAGAGAGAGAGAGAGAGAGAGAGAGAGAGAGAGAGACAGAGAGACAGAGAGAGAGACAGAGACAGAGACAGAGAGAGAGAGACAGAGAGAGACAGAGAGAGAGACAGAGACAGAGAGAGACAGAGACAGAGAAAGAGAGAGAAAGAGAGAGAGACA
Source organism: Petaurus breviceps papuanus (assembly GCF_028583685.1). NCBI lineage: Eukaryota > Metazoa > Chordata > Mammalia > Diprotodontia > Petauridae > Petaurus > Petaurus breviceps. Next base: position 1,385,133 of record NW_027187302.1, read on the forward strand.
GAGAGAACACAGTACTTTACAGTAAAGTTAACATGGGTGTTTTTTTTTTTGGAATGTGGATTTCTTTCAAAATTCTTTACATAAAGTTAAATATGCATAATGTGAATTTATGTAAAATGAGAACTGTCTGTAGTATATTAGAGATTACACTGACCTTGTTCCCCTCAGAGATGATGATTTAAGAACTCTAGCAATTCAGACCCTAAATTATTCAAATACCAAAGAGAGAGCAAGTGTGGTAGTGAGAAACGTTTGGAATTTGAAACTAGAAGATGAGTTCAAATCCTGGCTTTACCATTTACTTCTTGTGTGACTTTGGTCAAGTAATTTCAATTTCATGGGCCTTGGTTTGCTAATCTGTAAAATGAGGAAACTGGACTACATGGATGATCTCCAAAGGCTCTTTCAAATCTCTATCTGTAATCCTACTGCATGAATAGAAACCATGTCTAACATTTTCTCAAATTCATTATGGTAGCAGCAGTAAAAATACTTTACATTTACCTCAAGCTAAATAGTTTATAAGGCAGTTTCATATCTATTATTCTCTGCACTGCCTTTGAAAATTCACTAACTTCTACTGAAACTGTGACAATTCAAAATGTCTTTCATTTAGGTAGAGGAAGGGAATGAATGACACTTAAGTCATCTTCATAAAAAGCTATTTTCAATTAATTTATAGGGTTTATGCAAAGATCATACTCTATTTTCAATTAATTCTGTGGAAAAGAGAACTGAAAACAAAAGTCACATTAAGAAAGGAGCTAATTTAAATTAAAAATGCATACACATGTATGAAAACAATGGATTAAAGGAACAGCATAAATGGCATGTTTTTATATTCTATGTTAAATTAAAGTTTCAAGAAACAATTCTATATTCTTAATTTTAGAACAAGTCCTATAATTATTTGAAAAATCTGTTTTTATAGTATATTCTTCAACTTTATACCATTTTTATGTTTTGCTTTTTACTCAATGACATCTTGACATTTAAGATGAGAAAGCAAGACCCAGAAAGGTAATAGTACTTGCCCAGGGTAAGAATTTATTTTAAAATGGACAGTTTTTTCTTAAATGTCTAAAATGACATGCATGGTGCTATTTGCATCTAACTAGTTTCTTTTTCATTGAAAAGATGGAGAAAATTCCCCTGATTTCATTTCCATGTGCATCAAAATAGCACCACTTGAACTTCTGGCTAAGTAAAAAAAAGTATTTTCCCCCATAAATAATTTAAATTTGTTGTGACCTTCACTCCAGTAAAAGTGTGTAATAATGACTATATTATGATATAACTTACTAACTGTAAAATACATGTCAATTTTAGATTAATTTACAATGCATCTCTATAGAAAAAATCAACAAGATTAGAAATATACAAATATATAAAGTATAAAAAAGTAAGAAAATGATGAGTGTAATTTTTGAAAGGAATGATGAAAGACAAAACAAAATTTTGTGAAAAATGAGAAATTCAGAGTTGTATATTTTGTATTACTAGCTATAGTTTGCTATTTTCAACCTTCATTTTGTTATTAGAGATAAATTTTAAACACAACTATAGTTATTAATTTTTTCCTACTTGAAGATAATCTCATATAATAATTATAACTGAATATAATGTTCTTCAATTTGTATTTTGCTTAACATTCTGGTTTGACTTGATATAGCTCAAGTAAAACAAACTCAGAGAACTGAAACCCTCCATGTACCTTTGATACCTTATCATGGCCTGGTGGAGAACATAGGTTTGCAAAGGCTAGACCAGTGGAATATAAATTCTGAAAAGTACTATGATGCTGGAAAAACTTCAAGCACAATTCTAATAATAGATGATTATATGTTCTTTCTGAGGGCCAGCTAAGCTAGGCAGAGGAAACCTTATCAACAGTAAGATTGAACACCTAAGTGATGAATTCTTTGGCCAGAGGAATCCATGACACAAAGAAAAATATAAGATATCTCTCAATTCTATGGAGCCCTCTTGTACTTCGGTAGTGATAGAGTGGTGGAAAAAGAGTTAGAGAGTGCTAAGAATTACATAGTTTTAACACATCTATAAACATTAATTCCTAGAACTCTAATAGGTAGAAGGTAGAACCACAGAGCTATTTTAATTAACATTTTTCTTATTTTTAGTGATTTGGAATTGTGATTTTTTTACTATGGCTGTGGATAGCCTGCCTTTCTTCTTTGAGAGCTGTTCTTATCCTTCAACAAATGGTATACTGATGTAATAGAATATTATTATGTCCTAAGAAATGACAAAAAGGATGGTTTCAAATACACCTGGGAAGACTTATATGACCTGATGCAGAGTGAAGTTGGCAGAACTAGGAGAACAATTTATTTAACACCACCACCTGAAAGGCAAATGGCTTTGAAAAACTTAAGAATGCTGATTAATGCAATGAGCTACAGTGAATCCAGAAGACAGATGATGAAGCACATTACCCCATCTCTTGACAGAGAAGTGATAAAAATTAAATTATAGAATGAGACAGATATTTTTGGATAGAGATTTCTTTAGCTTAACTATTTATATTTGTTACAAAGAAAAATTATTTTTTTGAATGTTTGTTAGAATTCAGTTGTAAATCTATCTGGTCCTGGGTTTTTTCTTTGGGAGTTCCTTTTGTTCAATTTTTTTTTTTTGGTATTGGGTACTTGAATTCTTTACTTCTTGTTCTGTTAATCTAAGTGTTTTATATTTTTGCAAACATTCGTTTCACTTATTACTTCTGGGGCGTAAAATTGGGCAAAACAGTTTCTAGTTCCTCTACCTTTGTTGTGACTTTTTTCATTTTTTCATATTAGTGATTTAGCTAGTGCTTTATCTCTTTTATAAGTTTTTTTTAAACAACTTTTTTATTCAATGTATTTTTTGTTTTAAATTATGGCTTTCTCTTTGATTTTCAGAATTTATATTTTTGTGTTTGGTTGAGGTTTTTTGATTTTTTTACTTTTCTAATTTTTTAGCTGTATTCTCAATTGGTTGAATTGTTCTTTCTCTTTTTTGTTAATGAAAGTATTGAGTTAACTTTTCTGTAATAACCATTTTGGCTGAATCCCAAAAGTTTGGGCATGCTATCTGTTGTTAATTTCTTTTGTGAAATTGTCTGTTGTTTCTATTTGTTTTTTGATCCACCAATCTTTTAGGATAAAATTATTTAGTTTTCACCTTTCTTCATATATCACTCATTTATTATAACAAGTTACTTTATGGCCAGTAAGGGAATATTTAATATTTCTGTTTTTCTGTACTTGTTTCGGGAGTTTTAATGCCTTAGTGCATGGTTAATTTTTTGTAATGGTGCTGTATATAGTGGGGAAATATGCATACTCTCTTCTATTCCCTTTTAACTTTTCTAAAATCCTACTCAGGTCCTTAACTTCTTTCTTGCTTATCTTTTTATTAGGTCTGTCAATCAATATTTCTTGGCAAAGATACTGGAATGGTTTGCCATTTCCTTCTGCAGTTCATTTTACAGATGAGGAAACTGAGGCAAAAAGAGTTAAGTGACTTGCCTAGGGTTACACAGCTAGTAAGTCTCTGAGGTTGGACTTGAGTTGAGGAAGATGAGTCTTCCTGAATCCAAGCCCAGCACTCTATCTACTGTGCCACTTAGCTGCAAGCATCTACTATGTGTCAGACACTGTATTAGGTAGTAGGGCTATACATAGAAAAAATAAGCCAATATCTACTGGCAAGGAGCTTACATTCTTTTCTTTTTCCTTTTTTTTTAGAATTTTAATTTTATTTTTTCTTATTTGCATGCAAAACAATTTTAACATTCACTTTTTTTTATAACTTTTGAGTTCCAAACTGCCTCTTTCTTTCTCTTCTCCCCTCTTTGAGAAGGTAACCACTTTAATATAGCTTATATATGTATAGTCATGTGAAACATATTTCTAAATTAGCCATGTAGCAAAAGATAACAGATGAAAGAAAAGGGAAAAAACTAAAAAAAAAAAATAAAGTAAAAAAAAGTATGCTTGATCTGCAATCAGACTCCATCAGTTCTTTCTCTGGAGGTGGATAGCATTTTTCATCATAAGACCTTCAGTATCACTGCATTATTGAGAATAGCTAAGTCATTCACAGGTGGATTATTGTACAATATTTTTTAGTACTTTGTACAAAGATTTTCTGGCTCTGCTTACCTTACTTTGCATCTATTCTTATAAGTCTTCCCAGGTTTTTCTGAAATCATCCTGCTTGTCATTTATTATAGCACAATAGTATTCCATCACAATTTTATGTCACCTGTTCAGCCATTCCCAACTTGATAAGCATCCCTTCAATTTCCAATTCTTTCCCACCACAAAAAGAGCTACTATAACTATTTTTGTACATATAAGATCCTTTCCTTTTCCTCTGATCTCTTTGGGATAGTAGTGACGTTGCTGGATCAAAAGGTATGCACAACCTTGTAGTCCTTTGGTCAAAGCTTCAAATTACTTTCCAAAATGTTTGGATCACTTCACAACTCCATCCACAATGCATTAGTTTCCTAATTTTTTCCACATCACCTCCAACTTTTATCATTTTCCTTTTCTGTCATATTATCTAATCTGATAGGTATGAGGTAGCTTCTCAAACTTGTTTTAATGAGCATTTCTCTAATGAATAGTGTTTTAGGACATTTTTTCATATGACTATAGATAGCTTTGATTTCTTCTTCAGAAAACTGCCTGTTTATATCCTTTGACTATTTACCAATTGGCAATGACTCACATTCTTATAAATTTGACTCAGTTCTTTATATATTTGAGAAATGAAGCCTTTATTAGAGAAACTGTTGGAAACCCCCCCCTCCCCAGTTTCCTACTAATCTTGGCTACATTTGTTTTGTTTGTGCAAAGCTCTTTTCATTTAATGTAATCAAAATTATCCATTTTATATCCTGTAATGTTCTCTGTTTTTTATTTGGTCATAAATTCTTCCCTTATCCACAGATCTGACAAGTACATTTTTCCACGCTGCCCTAATTTGCTTATAAGGACCTTGCATTCTGATGGGCAATAAATATAAAGTGATTAAATGAAAATCAGTTAAATACACAGTAGTTTGGGAGGGAAGGCACTAGTAGTTCAGATAATTAGAAAAGGATTCATGATGCTTGAGCTATGTCTTGAAGAAAAAGAGAATATGAGGTGGTGAGGAGGTAGAACAATGTAGAAATGGGATCTGGTCAGTGTAAAAGCATGGAGATGAGAGGTGGGAGTGCTATATGAGGAACAGAGAAAAGGTCTATTTAACTATATCACAGAGTGCAGGAAAGGGAGTAAATAAATTATTTATAATAAGTTCTGCTGATTTAAGTCTGTGTAAAACTATTTGAAATTGGGGTACCTAGGTGGCGCAGTGAACAGAGCACTGGCCCTGAAGTCAGGAGGACCTGAGTTCAAATCCGACCTCATACACTTGTGTGACTGTGGGCAAGTCACTTATCCCCAATTGCCCTGCCTTCCCCCCCTCCAAAAAAAAGGTGTTTAAAAATGCATTTCTTGTAAATGATGTTTTTTTGGTTGGATTTTACTTTCTAATCCATTCTGTTATTTTCCTGTGCTTTATTATGATAATGAATTGTGCTTTCCTCCATTATCATCTCACACTTTTTTTCTTGTTCTTTCTACTCTTTTCTTTACAAAGAATAAGTAGATGGAGAAATGGAAGGAATATGACCAACATTAGAAATCTATAATTGAATTAATCTGTTCCTACTCTTCTGTTCCAACTCTTTACTCTCTCCTTCTTTTACCCACTTTTCCCCCTTCTCTATGATCTTACCTGTATCTCTGTTAAGTTAATGTATTTCTACACCAAATTCAGTTTTTATATGTGATCAACTCTCATTTATCTAGCTTAGATAAAAAGTGAGGCTACAATATACCTGCTTTCATTATACCTTCCTTCATATTTATATGCTGTTCTTGTCATGCATACCATTTATGGAAAATAGTTAAGTTCCTCCCCTTTCTTTTCATTTCTTCTGTAGTGTATTCCTTTTTGCTTCTCTTTCCAGTCTTAAAATCTAGGAAACAGAACAAAACTACACACAGGTGCTAAATTTATCTCTTGAAGACATTAGGATTCTGAAGGGATATTTGTATCTTCTATTATAATATAAGTACTTTGTCACCATTTATCCCTTTACAGTTGCTCAAATGCATTTGCATTTCAATGTTTCTGCTCTGCTCCAGTCTTTTCATCAGGAAATCTTGAAAGTCCTTTTATATTAAAAGTACATTTGACCCTTGTAGATTATACTTAGTTTTGAAAGGTAACTTATTCTTGGTTTTAAGTTTTCATCTTTTGCTTTTTTTGATTACTTTATTCAAATTTTTCTTTTCCTTTATAGTAGCTGCTGCCATCTTATGGGATTCTGACTTTGGTTCCTTAGTCCTTAAAACTCTTTCTTTTTGGATGCCTGAAGTATTATTTCTTTGACCTGGAAGCTCTGAATTTGGACTATAACATTCCTGGGTTCTAATAGATCTGGGCATAGGTTGTTTTTTTTGATGATTTATTGAAATATGATGTCTAGGTTTTTGTTTGGTCATATTTTTCTGGGCGTCTGATGATTCTTAAGTTATCTCTCCTCACTCTGTTTTCTTGGTCCATTTTTTGCATAGTGATACTTTATATGTTCTTCTAACTTCTTAGTCTTTTGGCTCTGTTCTAATATGTCTTGTTGTCTCACAAAATCATTGTGTTTTGTTTGCTCCATTTTATTTTTCAGAGTCCACTACCTGGGTAAGATTTCCTATCTTCTATTCTAAGTTATTTATTATCCTTTCATTTTTTTTAAAGAGCTCTAAATTTCATTAAAAAAATTTCTTGCCTTAAGCCATTCTTTTCTTTGAGATTCTGCTTGTAATTATATTATCAGTTCTTCTGGGTTTACCTCTTATGCTTTTCTTAAACTGCTGTATTTCTTCATTGATTTCAGTGTTTTCTTCTCTTCATTGATATTTGTATCATTGTGTTTTAGATTGGGATTTTGTGTTTGGACTTTTTTTTGGAAATCTAATTTTTACAGAACATTCATTTTAAATATACCTCTCTGTTCTCCCTTAAGCTTTCTTTAAAAAAGAAATTAAAAAAAGCAATTCAGAAAAATTAACCAACACATTAACTCTCTATGATAGTATATTCCACACATTCTCTAATCAATCAATTAATCAACTGACAATCATTTATTAAACACCTACTATGTGGTAGGTACAGTGTAATGTGCTAGGAATATGAATTAAAAAAATTAAATAATTCCAATTTTCAATGAATTTACATACAGTCTAGTGGGGGAGACAAATGCTTATATAGGGCATCCTAAAAGTTGTATTTCAGTTTATAATAATAAATAATATAGCTACTAAAGCCTAAAATTGTACTAAGGCTTTTGGGACACCCTATATAAGTATATACAGAAAAAATATAAAGAAAATAAATGTAAAAAATACAAAGTATAATATCACATAGTTTTGGAAGGATGACATAAGCAACTGGAGGGTGGTGGTGGTGATCAGGAAAGGTTTCATGTAAATGGTGCTTAAGCTGAATCTTGAAGGAGAAACTTAAGTTTCTGAAGTAGAGGTTAGGAGAGAGTACATTCTAGGCATGGGAATTATTCAGTACAAAGGCACATAGATGTGAGATGTAATGTAATTGAGATGTGATGTAATGGAGAAGAAAAGGAAGAGGGGAAAAGAGGAGGGGAAGGGATGAAGGGTGGATGAAAAAGTGGAGGGGGAGTTAGTGAGGGGAAAAAGCATCACAGATTACAAGGGGGGTTGGTATTGAAAGCTATTCACCAGGTCAATTTTGGTCATTATAATTTAAAACATCTCATACTATTTCTTTTTTTTTGTTGTATTTAGATGATTGTAGATAATGTGTATATGATATCTTGGTTCTGCTTACTTCATCGTCAGTCATTCATATAAGTCTTCCTAAGCTTCTCTGAGTTCTTCATTATTAGTCACTTCTTATGGTACAGTAATATTCCTTTACATTCATATCCCCCAATTTGTTTTCAGTGATTCCACATAGAACCTATTTTATTTTCAACTATTTTGTTACTACAAAGTGGTGCCATGAGTACTTTGGTGTATATGAAAACTTTCTAACTTTGACCTAACTTGACATATACACCAGGTCAAAGAGTATGGATTCTCCAGTCACCATTTTTTCAAAAGGATAAATCTAAACCACTTCCCAAAACAGGTAGGCCAATGTGCAGCTCAACCCACAGCTTATTAGTTTATCTATCTTAAAATAGTTCACCCAATATCCAATATTGAATATTTCTATCTTTTGTCATGTTTGCTAATTTGCTGAGTGTGAGGTGAAACCTCAGAGGTTTTAAAGAATTTGCAATTCTCTTATTATTAGCAATTTGGAACGATCTTTATGTGGTTGTTAATAGCATGCAACCTACTTCTGAGAACTGTTTGTTTGTATCCATTAACCACTTACCTAATGGAGAATGCTTCTTGATTTTTATATTTTTGTGTTAATTCCCTATATATACGTTACTACTTTATTAATATTTTCTCAACTTTTATATAACAAATATTTTTAACATTGTAGAGAGCAACATTAAAGTATATAATATGAGAATTACAGATCTAAAGTAACATTAAGTGTTTTCCAAGGGAAAACAAAATTATTTTTCCTCAGAGAGGTAAAATATACATTGATTACAAAATACTTTTAATATGAAACCAAGTCTAACACATACTTGTCGTTCAAGATCCTGAATTTTTTTAGCATCAACTGCTCTGTCTTTCTGACGTAACTTCTGTTGTACAGACTGATTCCCAGCTTCTGTTTTCAGTTTCTCAACCTGTTAAAACACAAGAAAAAGGCATACTGAAAGGCTGTTTAACATGTAAAATAAGGATGTGATGTGTGGCCCATAGGATAACAAGCATTTCAATTGGTTTTAATGGGTGAAGAGTCCTGGAAATAGCTTGCTTTATTTTTTCTCTGCTGGTGGTATATGGACTAGGTGGCAATTTAATTTAACAAGCATTTATGTGTCTACTATGTGCAAGGCATTATGGTAGGCCCTGAGAATTCAATGATGAAGCTGGACAGAAGGGCTTTTAACATAGTAAGGGAAATGAAATATACACACAAATAACTGTATTACATAGATGACAGTAAAAGAGGTCCATCAAAATGCCATGAGAAAGTCAAGGAGGAGAGATCACCTCCGGGTGAGCGACTGTGGAGCTCAGTCAAAAAGCTGGAACCTGTTTTCAGGATTGAAGAAACAGAAGGATTTCATCTAGTTGTGGTTGAGAGGAAAGAGTCTGCTTCAGGTTGAGAATACAAACAAAGGCAAAGAGATCAAAAAGGTCAGAATGAGAAGGAGAAAAAGTAGTCAGGTTTGACTAGAATGAACAGAGTTCAGAGGAATACAGATTGAAGAAGTTTGTTAAATTCAGTGAATGGAAGATCAGGAATGCCCAGGCTTAGAGTATCACACTGTAAATAGGTAAACAAACAAAGAATCCCTAAAGATTTTTAAGAAGGGGAAAAGGCCGAAGGGGGGTGAGGAGGGTGGGGTGACTGAGGCCGAGGCTGGCACATCAATTGTGTAGTGTCCGAGTGGCTGAACTTGTGGGCCTGGGGGAGTGAGGTGGACGTCATGGCGATGCTAGAGAGCCAGCTGAAGAAAATGCTGAACAAGAACAAGTACTGAGACCTAACTGTACGGGAAACTGTCAATACTGGATTCTTATGTCTTTAATGATGGCAAGGAGCTAATGAACTTTACTGGAACAATTCCTGTGCCTTATAGAGGTAACATATACAATATCACAATATGCCTATGGCTTCTGGACACATACCCGTATAATCCCCCTATCTGTTTTGTTAAGCCTACTAGTTAAATGACCATTAAAACAGGGAAGCATGCTGATGGAAATGGAAAGATCTATGTTCTTTATTTACATGAATGGAAGCATCCACAGTCTGACTTATTAGGTCTGATTCAAGTAATGATTGTGCTATTTGGAGAGGGACCTCCAGTGTTTTCACATCCTATGGTTTCAGCCTACTATCCACCATACCAAGCAACAGGACCACCGAATACTTTTTTTTTTTTTTTAAGCAATCGGGGTTAAGTAACTTGCTCAAGGTTACACGGCCAGCTATTTCTGGGTGTGGTGCTGAGTATCTGAGCCCGGATTTGATCCAGGTCATCCCGACACTGGAGCCGGTGCTCTTACTCACTGTGCTACCTGGCACCGAATACTTTCTGTATGCTAGGTATGCCAAGTGGAATGGCTTCATACCCGCCTGGATACCCTCCCAATCCCAGTGATTTCCCAGGTTACCCTTACCCACCACCAGGTGGACACAAGTTCACGATACCCTTCTCAGCCTCCTGTGACCACTGACCACTGTTGATCCCAGCAGGGATGGCACAATCAGTGAGGACACTATCCAAACATCTCTCAATTCAGCAGTTAGTGACAAGCTGAGATGGTGAATGAAAGAGGAAATAGATCATGCCCACGTAAAAGCTCAATGCCTTAAAGCATACAGAGGAGGACCTGGAAAAAGGTCACTAGAAACTGGAAGAGATGGTGACTTGCTTGGATCAGGAAGTGGCTGATGTTGATAAAAACAATGAATTACTGAAAAAGAAGGATGAAGAGCTCAGCTCTGCTTTGGAGAAAATGAAAAATCAGTCTGAAAACAATGACATTGATGAAGTTATCATTCCCACAGGCCCACTCTACAGACAGATTCTGAAACTGTATGCAGAGGAAAACACAATTGAGGATACCACCTTTTACCTGGGGGAAGCCTTAAGAAGGGGAGTGATAGACCTAGACGTCTGAAGCATGTTCAGCTTCTGTTTCGGAAACAATTTCAGCTAAGGGCATTAATGCAAGAAAGTCTGAAGGTCTCAGTGATCTCTACTGAACTCCCAGATATCAGCTAGGAACAAGCTTTCCCTATGACAAATCTTGTCTTCTCTTCCTGTCAGCAGGTGCCCAGAATAAGTTATTGCAGCATCACTCAAGTGTAAGATATTTTGAATCAATAATATATTTTGTTTTCTTTAAAAAAAAAAACTTTTAAGGAGGAAGTGATCATAATGGTGTACTAAGCTAAACAGGAAGCAGGATGAAAGATGGGATTTAGGAGAAGAGAAAGTAGAAGTAGGGATCTAAGTGAGGAGACTATTATAATAATAGTCTTGGCGAAGGTGAAGAGAGACTAAATCATGGTGGTAAGAGTGAAAGCAGAAAAGAGTAGATAGGTTTGTAAGCTTTGGTGAAATTGGAATCAACAGAAGCTGACACTGGATGGATACTGTAGGCAGGGTGAACAATAGTTAAAGAAGACAGCTGTTGAATGTGGTGGCTAGAAGGATGATAGTGCCATCCGCAAAAATGAAGATGTTAAGAGAAGGGGGAAGTTGTGGGAGATAGAGTGACAAATTCAATTTTAAATATGTAGACATAATCAGTGGGACATCCTTGGGGACATCTACTAGACTCCTGGAAACATGAGACTTAAGTTCTAAGGTAAAGTTGAGAAGATTTTGGAGACACAGGGAGAAGGAGGGGACACAACAGAAGACACAGGAGAGAGGAGGGGAAAGGAGAAAAAAGAGGAGAGAAGAGAAAGGACAAGAGCTGTCAGAGAGGCATTCAGAAAAAGTTCCTTTCTCATCTTCCCCACACACCCCTCTGCCTTTAGCTTTTATATTAAACAACTGAATATTAGTGCATTATTTTGCAAAAGTCAGTGTTACTACAACTAAGACTCATGCTCTTCAACAATTTGTACCTCACTTGAGTTAAGAATCCAAATATTTGGGATAAACATAAAAGTCTTGTTCATACCTAGCAATGACCTACAGTCTATGATTATATCCAGGCATCAAAAACTATTTTTAAAAATTAAGGAGTCAAAATAGTTATAAAACTACATGTGAATGCTGAGAAAAATGGTATATCAGAAATGCTACAGAAGCAAACTATGAATTATAACCATTACCTGGAGTTTAAGCTTCTCAATTTCTTCATTTGCCTCTCTAAGCCGAACAGCATCTTTATCCAGAAGTTCCTGATTTTCTGCATACCACTGTAATCTCTTCTGCAAACGACTGATTTCTTGTTTGTGAGTTTCTTCCATGAGCTTTATTTCATGAGACTTCTCACCTACAAAGTAAAATGCCTCTAAATGCACTGAAATCTTTCAAAACACAAAAACAGAATCATAGAATTTTACAAGTTGGAGGGAACCTCAGAGATTATGTGGGCCTTTCTAAACAGCAATCTCTCTGTAGCAAGGTTTCTTTATCTATTCCTTGAATTCTCAACAAATTATTTGTTTTGAGTGACATTTATTATCTTTCCCTCCCACTTTCCCTCTTCTTAAACTATAAAAACCATAAACCTTCATAACAAACACAAAGTACAAAACAAATTCTATGTTATTAGAGAGGATGAAATTGGTAAGATAGTTTGTACTTGGGAGTTTTAACTACAAGAGGGCTAAAGGCAATCAGACATCCAACATGGTTAGCACTAAGGAGCTACTAGGCTACCTGGGGAAGGATGGATTGACCTAAGTGAGAAACCAAGCAGGTCAAGACTTCTGGGGAAACCACAGTGGGGAAGGAGTCCATAAGTGGTTGCTTACACTTCCAGCCTGGAAGAGACAGGCAGATTTATTCTCAAAACAAATTTCTACAGTAGGGGTTCTTAACCCTTTTTGTGCCACGTACTCTTTTGTCAGTCTGGTGAAACATATGGATCTTTTTACAGAGTAATGTTTTTAAATGCATAAAATAAAATATAAAAGATTACAAAGGAAACCAATTATATTGAAATATATGAAAATATTAAAAAAAATCCCAATAACCAAGTTCACAGGCACCGGGTTAAGAACCCCTCCTTCCCATATCTCTAAGAAGTGATCATTCAGTTTCTGTTTGTAGATCTTCAGGAATGGGGGATCCCAGTGTGTTTGGAGGTATAGTTCTAATTGCTAAGAACTTTTTCTTTCATTGATCCTAAACCTGCCTGTCTGCTACTTCTATCCATTGTTTCTTTTTTTAAAAAAAAATTTAAATATTTTATTTTCCAATTACACATAAAAACAATTTTTTAACATTTGTTTTTAAAATTTTTAATTTGCAAATTTTCTCCTTCCCTCCTTCCCCTTTTTGTTTCAAAGATCCAGCAAAAATCCAGGAGACTGAGAAAGAGTGGCTGGATAGGTAGAATGTGAACCAGGAGAGAGGAATGCCACAAAAATGTGGAAAAAGAATGAAAGGAAAAAAGGGTGGTTAACAGTGTCAATGTCTGCAGAGATATCAAGAAGGATGAAGACTGAGAAAAGGCAATTTAATTTGGCAATTAAAAGGTCAGTGATAACTCTATAAGGAGTAGTTTTAGTTGAATGATGAGGTCAGAAAACAAGAGAGTAAAGTTAAGAGAGTGAGAGAAAAGGAAGTGGAGGTACTGTTTTTGGACAGTTTTCTCAAGAAGCTTAGCCACAAAAGGGAACAAAGGTATGGAACAACAGCTAATGGGAATGGATAGATTTTTTGAGGAAGGGGGAGACATGTGCATGTTTGTAGGTAGTAGCGAAGTGGCAAAATAGATTGGGAGAGATTGATGATTAGTGAGAGAGGAGGCAAACTGCTGGAGATGACTATAGAGAGGAAACATTTTTGCATGCATAAGGGTTAGTCTTGGCAAGGAGAAGGGACACTTCTTCATGTAAGACAAGGGTTAAAGAGGAGATAATGGTGGAAAGCATCTGAGAGTGAGTTCTTGATAAATGTTCCCCCAGTGAAATATTAGGTAAGCCTTTCAGCTGTGAAAGAGGGGGAGTGGTAAAAACCTATGATAGGTTTGAGGAGGGATGAAAAAGAGGGATTGTAAAAGCTACTGTGGTACAGGGATAATGAGAGTCCAACTGAAATCAAGTAAAATAAATTTGCAGTAGACCCAGTTGGCACAGTTTTGTGATTTTTTTCAACTTCGCTCATGAATAGGAGAAAAAGTAACAGATCGTGGGAATGGTCCAAGGCTGAGGTTTGGCAGGGCAAGACTGGCAATAGGATAAATGGGCAAGGGAGTCAAGAGAATGGGGCAGTGTAGAGGTGAACCAGTTCACCAAAGAGTCAAGATGGGGAAGGGAGAGTGTAGACATTGGTGGCTTGGGAAAGCACTTAAGGGTGGAGGGACTGAAGCTTGTAATGAGGATAATAAGGGTTTGGGATTGCAAAGTAGAGGGAGAGGTGGGATGACAATAGATTTTGATCAGCAGAGTTCATGAACATGGAAATGGAACACTTGTGGGTAATAGAGAAAGATCAAGGGAATGGCCATCTCTATGTTTAACTGTTGTGGTATGGAGAAGTACATGTCATGAAGAAGGAGTAAGCTGAAAAAGTGGGAGGTAAGAATGTTTGAGGGAGTCTGATAGGATCACTAACTTGAGTAGATGTGATGATGATAATGAATGATAGTGAAAAGGTTGAGCAATAATTCAACTATAATTTTTCTTTGGATTGGTTTTCTCACTAAAATGACCTGGAGACTGGGAAGGACAGGAAAAAAAAATTGTGAATAGAAATCCTTGCTAAGTACAGAGAAGTTCATTGCTAGTTGGGTAGTTAAGATTTAACAATAAAATCTTTAGCCATGATAACCCCTTGGAATAAGGAAAAATAAAAGATGGCCTTCAGTCCCATGTAACCATCCCCTCTTTATGTGTTGATGGAAGTAGAATGGTGGAAAGGGTGGCAGGCAAAGGGTACTTATACAATTTTAAGACAGTTTTATTAAATTCTTGATCTCTATTCTTGTGATAATTAAAACCAAAAGAGAAAAGGAAGAGGTAGTTAAAACAAATGATTGTTCATAGGTTCTTTCTGGAAAGGTAAATAAAAGACATGAAAGGATTTATTTTATCCTAGGTACCAATGGCAACAAGACACATTATTTTATGGAATTATTAGTCTTCTGGTATTGTAGTACTCATAGAAAGCATTTTCAAGAAGACTCTCATGAGGGTAATTGCAGCTTATCCACTAACATCTCTTGGAGAAGATGAAGAGATGGAGAAATTGTGAAAGGAATTTAAAAGACCCTTCAACCAATGGATGTTATACTTCAATATTAAGCTATTTCAAAAGAAAGATAGGAATGGGGGGAAAGCAAAAAATATGCAGGGAAACCTAGTTCAGGAATAAGAAACGAGTGAAGTCAAAGCATACAGGTTATGTATACTTTTTTTCCAGAAGAGAATAGGAAGATACTGGTCATGGGGAGTAACAGACAGACTTATAAAAAAAAATCAAACCAATTATATTCTAACAGATAGTCCACAACTGATTAACTACAGGAAAGTCATTCCTGAATCAATTACATAAAAGACAATCGTATATTATATCTCCATGGCAAAGGGCTTGATGGAAAAGTTTAAAGAAACCCTGAAAGGAATGATAAAGACTTACAGGGAAAATTATTCTAATAACTGGGATGATAAATTATTAATTACCTCATATACTATTGAGAGAGGTTGAATTCATTGAATTCATTTTCTATGAATCCAACACTTATTAAATACCTATTGTTTTAGAAAGTCTTGGGAAGGCAAAATGAAAAACATTCCAGTCTTTTCCCCCAAGTAGCTATTAGAAAAGGATAAGAAATATACAAATAAATATGATACAAGGAAGAGGAAACAACTTTCTGCTGGGGGAATCAGAGAAATCTCCATAAGCAATGTAGCACTTGAATTAAGGCTTGAAGGGAGAGGAAGATTTAATTATTAATTCATAAATTCAAGTTTACTCATAAGAAGGTGGAGGAGTATAATCACAGTTCCAGGAAGGGAAATCACAGACAGCAAAAAAACCCTTAGAATTGGATTAAGTATTGTGTCAGGGTAAAACTGAATAAAATTGATGTTGTGGTAAAGGAAAATATAACAAAAACAAGAAATTCAGGTATAATAAAAATGCATTTTAGAAGGAAGCAATAAATAAGGTGATAATATTCCTGCCCTTATGCAAAAATAATTTGAAAACCGAACTCTGCTATTTAGAAAGAAGTTATATCAACTCTTCCAGAAAATCGCTTCAGAGATGTCTTTAAGAAAACATCTAAACAATGTGAAGAACCATGTTATAAGGTATGTGACTGTTTAAGGTATGTCATATACCGTGTTTAAGGTATATAACTGTAAGGGGTCAAATAAACATGCTAATCCTTCTGGCGAATAGGATCAAATCAAAAGTTAGTTGTGGATGTTATTATAAGAGTTTTCTAGCATAGGAAATCAGAAATTTAAAGAGCAGAATCATTACTGTGCTTACTCGATGTCAAAAACATTTACATCAAGGAAATAGTGATGAAGGAATAATTTATTGTTGTAAACATTTGGAACATTTCAGCATGTGTTAAATGATATAAAAACTAGTATTATGGTGAAATTTGGTAAACAGCATTTTGGACAGAGGTCCATCATTTAGTACAAGAGGTGGCAATCTACATGATAAAACAGAAGCTAATAAAAAGCAACTAGTTGAAAATACTTGCCAACCGTATTCCATTTTGTGATAATGACAGTGCAAAACACTTAAACGTATCCATCTGCTTGAAAAATAAGGTGCTTTTACATTCCATCCAATTTCAAAAGTTTTATCAGAAAATCAATACTTGACCTAAAATTGTTAATGGATCTATAAAAACATATTACATGAAATAGTAGAAAGGATTTTATTTCCATATGAAAATTGATGTAAACGGACAATTGGCAAAACTGTATTGTATTAGGGCTCTGTGATGATTTATTAATGTTATTTTTTGCAAAACTCTGTCAGCCAGGGTAGTCTTTTGAAAGGATTGGCAGCATCTTAAGGAGTAAAATTTCCAGTCTATTAGTCAATTATCTAAGTAAACAAAAATCTGTTTAAGGTTTTACCTGAAGTATAAATAATCTGATCCTTAGCAAGGTCTCTCTCTTTCTTCATCTTTTCCAAGTCCACTTCAAGAGCTTGTTTGTCTTGCTTCAGTATTTTAATATCTTCTAATAATCTGGTTTTTTCTTTCTTGATATTCAAAGAAAAAAATTAAGTTCAAGTTATTTCTTTTTCTGATGTCATATTTCCCTCCAATTACACGTAAAAACAATTTTTAACATTTGTTTTTTAAAATTTTGAGTTCTAAATTCTCTCCCTTCCTCACTCCCCAACAATTTGATGTAAGTTATACATGTGCAGTTATGCAAAACATATTTCCATGTTAGTCATGTTGTGAAAGAAAACAGACCTGCTACCCCATCCCTCCCCCACAAAAAAAGAAAAATAAGAAAGTAAGGAAAAAGTATTCTTTGATCTGCATTTAGACTCCCTTAATTCTTTCTCTAGAGATAGATAGCATTTTTCATCATAAGTCCTTTGGAATTGTTTTGGATCATTGTATTGCTAAGTTATTCACAGTTGATCATCGTACAACACTGCTGTCACAATGTACAATGTTCTCCTTGTTCTGCTCATTTCACTTTCCATTAGTTCATGTAAGTCTTTCCAGTTTTTTCTGAGGGCATCCTACCCATAGTTTTTTATAGGAAAATAGCATACCATAACAATCATATGAAACAATTTGTTCAGACATTCCCCAGTTGATGGATAGTCCCTCAATTTCTAAATTCTTTGCCACCACTAAAAAGCTGCTATAAATATTTTTGCACATATGGGTCTTTTTCCTTTGTTTTTTTTGTTTGTTTTAATCTCATTGGGATCCAGATCTAGTAGTGGTATTGCTTGGTTAAAAAGTATGCATGGTTTTATAGCCCTTTGACCAGTTCCAAATCGCTCTACAGAATGGTCCCTCCATGTCCCCTCCAATATTTGTCATTTTCCTTTTCTATCATATTAGCCAATTTGATAGGTGTGGGCTAGTAGCTCAGAGTTGTTCTAATTTGTGTTTCTTTAATTTAATAGTGACATAAAGCATTTTATCATATAGTTATAGATAGCTTTAGTTTGTCTGAAAACTGCTTTTTCATATCTTTTGACCATTTATCAACTGAAGAATGGCTCTTAATTTTTTAAAAATAAATTTGACTCAGTTCTCTATATATTTGAGAAATGAAGTCTTTATCAGAGAAACTCCTTGTAAAATTTTTTTTCACAATTATTACTGTGTATTTCCTTCTACCCTACTTCCATTTATCCTATTCTCTCTCTCTTTCTCTCTTCACCCTGTCCATACTCAAAGGCACTTTGCTTCTGTCTTTTACCTACCTTAATCTCCCCTCCCTATTTCCCTTCTCCTTTGCTGTAGGGTAAGACAGATTTCTGTACTCAACTAGTGTGTATGCTATTCCCTATATGAGCCAATTCTGATGAGTAAGGTTCATTTACTGCCTCCCCCTCCCCCAACTCCCTCTATCCTCTGCTTTACTGTTAAAGCTCTTCCTCCCCTCCCCCTTTTATGTGAGATAATGTACTCCATTGCACCTTTCCCTTTCCCCCTTTTCCAGGCATTCCTCTTTCTTGTCCCTTAGTTTTATTTTTTTTAAGATAATCATCCCATCATATTCAACTTGTACCCATGCCTTCTGTCCATGTATGGCTCCTTCTAAGTGCCTTAATAAAAAGAAAGTTTTTAGGAATTACAACTACCATTTTCCCACATAGGAATGTAAACAGTTTAAACTTATTGAAACCCTTATGATTTATTTTCCTGTTTACCTTTTTATGCTTCTCTTGAGTTTTGCATTTGAAAGTCAAAATTTCTATTCTGTTCTGGTCTTTTCATCAGGAATACTTGGAAGTCCTCTATTTCATAAAATATCCATTTTTTCCTCTGAAGAATTTTACTCAGTTTTGCTGGGTAGGTGATTCTTGGTTGGAATCCTCGCTCTTTTGCTCTCTGGGATATCATATTTCAATTCCTTTGATCCTTTAATGTAAAAACTGCTAAATCTCTGACTGTGACCCCACAATAATTGATGGTTGTTTTTTTGGTCTTTACCAAATTTTTGTGTATCTTTTTCCATTTGGGCAATTCTGCTTTTTCAATGCATTCTTCTCCTCGTTAGATTTTTGATACTTCTTTTACTATTTGGCCTATTTTATTTTTTAAGTATTATTTTCTTCAGTATTTTTAAGTGCCTCCTTTACCAAGGTGTTGACTTTTTTCATAATCATCTTTCTTTTTCTCACTCTCATTTCTCATTTTTTCCTCTACCTCTTTTAATTGATTCCTAAAATCTTTTCTGAGTTCTTCTATGATCCAAGACCAATTCATATTTTTCTTTGAGGCTTTGGATGTGGAAGTTTTGACTCTGTTGTTTTCTCCTGAGTGTGTTTTAATCTTCCTCGTCACTATAGTATCTTTCTATACTCAGAAATTTCTTCTGTTGTTTGCTCATTTTTCCAGCCTATTTCTTTGCCTTTTAACTATATGCTAATGTGGGGCTCTGATTCGGAGATGGAGAACGAACTGTCCCAAGCTTCAGGGTTTCTATGCATCTGTTTTCAGGATAATTCTAGGGACCTGTAAATTTTGATTTTTTCCAAGATGGCATGATCTAAGGAGAGGTGTGTTTACTACTCTTCTAACCTGTGCTCTGGTCTATGAGTGAACACAAGCACTCTTTTCTGCCCTGGAACTATGACCAGGGTCTGCACTCTCCTGTGGCCACAAGCTGTGGTGTGCTAATGCACCTCCTCACCTTGATACAGCCACCCAGATATGGGTATGGGCAATGTAACAGAGTGCTGCCCCCAGGGCCAGCATTCCTATAATCTCCTTCTGACCAGTTGTCTGACCCCCTTACTGTCTGTGGGCTGGGAGATCTGGAAGAAGCTACTACTACTGCTGTTGCTGCTGTTCTTTCAGTCACCCCTAAGGCCTGCCCCTGGTTTGCTGGGCCTGGCTCATACTTCTGTGCAACAGACCTTTCCTGCCGACTTTCTAAGTTGTCTTGGGCTGGAAAATTGTTTTTGTCCTTTTGTGGGTTCTGTCACTCCAAAATTTGTTTTGAGGCATTATTTAAAGTTATGTGGAAGAGAATTTGGGAGAACTCAAGTGAGTCCCTGCCTATTCTCTGCCATCTTGGCTCCATCCTCAGTCCAAGTTATTTCAAAGTACAGAGTCTTCAGAATAATTCTTACATTGCCAAAGTCATTTCCTTGGCTGATAGTATTATTATTATATAAATAATTTGAAGTATAGTTTTAAAAAAGAATAAATTGTTAAAATTTTATTTGAACCATCCAGCATAATTAAATAGGTTATTTTTTTTCAGTTTTAAAACCCCATAAGTTCATTAATATACCACAATGTAACAAACTTTAGTGGGCCTTACATGGACCAAGTCCCCAAGCTAAAGAGGAAAGAGTACTAGATTTGGAATCACAGAGCCTGAGTTTGAATATTTATACTACTGACTCTATGACACTGGGAAAAATCATGCAACCTCTCTTAATCTCATTTTCCTCATCTGTAAAATAAGGTAATTATACTTTGGTGCCTTTTTCTGGTTGTAAATCCAATAATCCCCTGATCTTTGTTTTAACTGAACCAGAATATGTTTTGTACAACTTTCTGAGTGCAGGCCCTCTCCCTCTGGGAGAGTACTGTGTATAAGAGAAGAGTAAGAAACTTACATTTCTTACAAACATTTCTTCAGTAATAGTTTAAATGATATTACTTGGTAATGGTTACCCTGAATCTCTTATCAGTTTCTTAGAAAGAGGGTCTAGGTCAGGTGTCAGTAA
Organism: Petaurus breviceps papuanus; assembly: GCF_028583685.1. Taxonomy (NCBI): domain Eukaryota; kingdom Metazoa; phylum Chordata; class Mammalia; order Diprotodontia; family Petauridae; genus Petaurus; species Petaurus breviceps. The sequence goes on from NW_027187302.1 coordinate 1,405,924, forward strand.
TGCATGGCAGGACAATTGACTGCTGCTGTCATGTCCCCTCTTCACTGCCTATGAAGAAGGAAAGAAGCATAAATACTGTAAGAACTGGGCAAAGACCCTCCTTGTTCTACTTCTGAGTTGGTGGTTGGAGTATTACCTCAGCACCATCTCTTTTCCCACAGTGATATATCAAAAATTAGAACTGGAGTTTATATTTTAAAAAACTTGCTGAACCTCTGTTGTGGGTGTTACAGCGTACTTGGAGATAACAGCCACTTTTGTTAAATTCCCCTCTACATGTCAGGACTTATTTGTGAGGATGACAGCAACACAATCTCTTATAAAAACAGGGTTTTCTTATATTTGGCTTTTTCTAGCCCTGATTTATCTACCTATGAAATGATATATCTCTATCTCCCTATACAGGAATTTTATAAGTTTATTAATGTGATTGAGAGAGATCTGGCATCAGAATCAGAAAGTTCTTGGTTTGAGTCTTGCCTCTGATACAAACTGGCTGCCTGATAAAACAATTTGTTTATACTCCACCAGCAGCCCCTACTAACTCCCTGTAAAACTAAAAGGGCAGTGCAATGACTCTGTTGCATTGGGAGAAAATGTTTGCTTTGCTGCTCCTTCTATCAATGAAATCACAGATCTGGACATTAATAAAAAGCACAGCATTCATATGGAAGCACTCATACATAAAGCAAGATACAATAAACATTGCATTGTTTTACGTAACAATCATAGCTAACATTTAGAGAGGCTATAAGGATTTCAAATACTTTATTGATAATATGTGCATTCCTAAAAAGTTGCACGTAAATCCACGTTTCTTTTTTGTTTGTTTTATTTAACGTACAACCATAAAAACATGCTAGGTAAGATTGTTTTAATAAACTTCATGGTGAGTCCTTTTGCAAAGCAAGATCACTGCATAACTTACTTTTTTGTGTGTGGTAAAATCTCGATTGCCAGAGATTAGATTTCCTTAAATTGAGATAAACATGCACTGTAAGCCTTGTCTACCAAAATACACCTTCTACATATAGAAAAAATCTGATACAACTATGTTTGTATATAAAGTATTAGGCCTGTAGCCTCAAACTAACATAAAAAATGTTTAAGTCATTGATTTTTCACATGCCATAAATTCAAAATGCTAATTGTACATTTCGTGACTATGAACTACTTTATATATATTGTGAATGTTTTATTTCAATGATTTTTGTTGATTTGTTTTTTTACACCATTATCATTTCACAATGCATTACTTGTTCCCCCATCCCCTGCCAATAACCTTTCCTTGTAACAAAGAAAAACACCTAAGCAAAACCCACCTAGTAAAACAACACTATCTGACAACATTTGCTGCATTCCCTACTCATCATTTCCCACTTCTTTACTGAGAAACTGAAAGTGTGTTTAGTTACTTGTTTTCTGAGATGAAGAATGATCATTGCAATTAATCTGAGTTTTGCTGCTTTTTAGTTTTGTTTTCATTTACATTCCTGTAATCATTATGCATACTATATTCCCAGTTCTATTTTCTTTGCTCTGCCATCAGTTTATGAGGCTTTTTGTATTTCTATTAATTCTTTATATTAAATCTTACTTACTATATAATATTCCATAACATCTAAGAGTCACAATTTGTTTAGTCATTCCCCAATCGATGGAAACCTTTTTTTCCCCCCACTTCTTTTTTTTTTTTTACTACCAGAATACACAGAAGTTCTCCTATGAATATTTTCACATGCACGAGACCTTTCTTTTTGATTTTGAACTCTTTGGGGTTATATGCCCAATAGTGAGAGATCGCTGGATCAAATGTCTAATAGATAAGTGACTTTTCTTGCAGAATTCCAAAAGATTTTTCAGAAGAGTTGACCCCATTCACAAATCTACTGATAGTAGATTTAATATGCTTATCTTCACAAAGCCACTCTGATATTGACTATTTCTGTCTTTTATATCATCCTTGCTAAATTGATGAATATGAAATAAAACCTCAGAATTGTTTTAATCTTATTATTAGTGATATGAAGCATTTTTCATACAGTTGCTGATCATTTACATTTATCACTTTTAAAACTATTCATATGTTTTGATCATTTGTAGCTCTTGGTCTTAAATTTTTGTGTTAATTTCTAATTCTAGATATCAGCCTTTTATTTGATATAGATGTTTTTCCCACCTAGCAGTTTTTCTTGTTATTCTATAGTTGCACTGTGTTCTAGCAAAAGCCTTTTAATTTTATATAACTGAATTGTTCTTTTTTGTCTTTTATAGTCTTATTTGTCTCCAATTTTCTTAAGAATTCTTCCCCTAACCACAAAGCTGAATAGTCCCTTCTTCCATTCTCCTTAATTTTTTTAAATGATGTGACTGTTTTTTTTAGGACACTTATCCATCTGAAATTAGTTATGACATACAGTGTAAGACTATAAATAAAAGGTATTTTTAGCCAAACTCCTCTCCAGCTTTCCCAGCAGTTCTTGTCAAATGGGATGTCCTTCCCCCTATTCATGTTCTTCAGTTCACTGAATATAGTGGGCTATTGTGTTTTCTTCTAGGTTTTGCTAATCTGGCTTATTCTACTGATCTACTTTTCTAGTTTTTAAACAGTACCAAATAGTTTTCATCTTTATAACAGTGTGAAATCTAATAATCCTAGGTCCCCTTCATTTTTCATTATTTTTGTTTGTATCCTGTTGAGGATATAAAATAAACCTCAAACAAAGGTTTTGAACCTTTAGTTTCAACTATAGCAGACTTTGTGTGAATTTTTCATACAGTCTTGACTATGTAAAATTGGGATAATTCTCAGGCTACTTACCAGTGTTGTTCGAAGTTCTGCTAGCAATTCTGTAAAACTCTGGTTTTTGTTTGACTCTGAATCTTGAACTACTTGAGACGGGTAACTACTTTTATTCAGCTGTTCTCTAATTTAATTTGAAAATATATAATTTTAATTTTTTTATAAAACCATTACTGTTTCATTCTTAAGACAATTTTATTTAGTAAGAAAATTATGAAAAGTGAAAAGCTCAAAAAAACATCTCAGTTCAGAACTAATAAGACATAAACTAATGTTAAGATATTTAGGCAATTTTACTTTTTAAGAGGATGTCTTGACCTATAAGTTTCCAAAATTACAAGAAAGCTTTTTCCTATACAATTTGTTACAAATATTATCTGAATAGGTAGAATTTATTTAAAAATATTTCCATTATTAACTAGCCCTTTGTCTCAGTTATAGTATGAGCATACATTGGTACTAATCTAGACATATATACATATTTATAGAATGAAAGAAAAAAAGATTATTCCTAGGGTCTAAAAAAAGCCTAAAGGACTAAAAATAATATATTCTGTATTTCATTTTTATAAGATACATATAATAAAAAATTTCCTAAAGAGGTTTTATTTTTAAAAAGGAACACCCAAGTGACATCTTAGGGCCATTAAAGATTCAGTTCCAAATAGTCTACTGTTTATGTTTGTTTATATTACTGTAGTCACTAATATGCATAAGATGAATATACCAACAAATTATATGGAATGTAATAAAGTACCTTATGAAACATAAGATTAAATTATGTTAAGTAAATTTAAATGCTAAACTTGTTATTGTATTTTGACTCTTTTAAAATTGATAATCCAGGTATTTTATATAGCAAATCTCAGTTAATTAGAAAATCCAATTTATCAGAAAGCTCTATTCCCCTAGTTTTCTTGTTTTTAAATTTAGAATTTAAAACCAGCTTACTTCCAAAAGAATATGAGATGGCTAACATTAAAAAATTACAAGAGAGGACACAAAGATAAAATGAATAGCATATATCTAAGTGAATAGAAGGAATGATTATTCTCAAGCATTAGATTTAAGCAGATCCTAACACTATGGCAATAAATGCAGCTCTAATTTTGGGGTAGTTTAGGATAACTGATAAAGAGATTGAGTTAAAGGGCTATATCATATTTACTGAAAAGTTTTGCTATGCCATATCTTCTTTTTTTCTTTCCCTATTTTGAAAAGTAAATGTGACTAAAAACTCTACCCTATCTCACATTAGCTCCTGAAGGGTGATGTGGACAATTAAGAATAGTTGAAGAGGGGGCGGCTAGGTGGTGCAGTGAGTAAAGCGCTGGCCCCAGAGTCAGAAGGACCTGAGTTTGGATCCGGCCTCAGACACTTGACACACACACACACACAAACTAGCTGTGTAACCTTGGCAAGTTACTTAACCCCAATTGCCCTCCAAAAGGCAAAAAAAAAAAAAAGAATAGTTGAAGAGATGAATGACTGTTGAACACATAAAGAAAAGTACATTAATAGTAATCTTGTCAGATTTCTAGAGAATTCATGACATTCTAGGCTTCCAGCAATATTGGTCCCAGGGGCTTCTAGAGTTTCTTTGTCAAAGGAAGGAAGACTTTACCCTATAAGGTCCCCTAACTGCCCTTCCAAATATTAATTGAAATAGACTGGGAAAATTATGTGAATGTTGGAAAACTAATGCATTTACTGGTTGTGGAAATTGATGCTGACAAGCAGTGTTGCCATACATGTGGATGTGTGATTACGAATAACAATTTCTGATGAGCGTGCATTTCTAGACAGAAGATGATGCTTTGGATGGTAACATAGAGACAGGCTCTGCTTCTTTGTCATTGCTCAAAAGGTTATAAAGTTGAGATAAACTGATAATCCCAAAGAAATTACAATTAAAAATATGAATTCAAAATATGAGAAGCATTGATTGAGTAAATACATCGTAAATACTAGATTACTAGAGTAAATACATTAAAACTTAAAGAGATGAGACCAATCTTGAAGAGAACATGTTTCTATCCATCCATCCATCTATTCTTGACTTTAGACTAAGTGTGAAAAATCTTTGATCATTTTAAGATGCCTTTGAAAGTCACTGGAGGAAGTGAAATAATACCAGACAGGAAATCTGTTTTGACTGGCTGAGGAAACTTGGTAATACCTTTGGAACTTATAAAAAATGAGGGAGACAGAACTGAGAGTTTCCAGCAAGTAGACAGAGAATTTTCCAGCTAAACACATGAGAAAGAATCCATTTTGAGGGGGGTAATTGGGAGCAGGATTTCAGGTCTTGCCAGTCCTCCAATCACCTACTTCTCCCTCCACACACAAGGGGAGTCTGAAACAACTCATGGCAATGTTTATGTTGGGCTCTAAGGAAAGGTGAGATGGCTGATTCATAGTTCCACAAAAAGCCTTTAAGAAAACTATAACTACACCATATGTAAGGGGAACATCTTGAGGATTCTAGCAAAAAGTCTTTTAGGAGCCGCATTACCCCTCTTTGCTACATGTGCTCTCTAAGCTTGGGACCACTTTCTCCTCTGTCTCCGTATATACATGTGGGATAACATGTCACAGATACGGAGACATTTTGTACCAAGTGTACCCACTATATCAACTATACTACTATAGATATTATCCCTTTCAAAAAGGTAATTAAGTCTGACTGACTAAACTGATAATTAATGGTTTGTAGAAATTAGATGAGAAAATCCTTTCAGGATTAATAACATTGCTTCTCAGGAATTAGTGCAAACTCAAATATAAATATGCTATACTAAAACAATAAAGTTCGATAATTTAAAATACTACAGGCAGAATGAGTTAAGTATTCATATTTAGAAATATTTAGCATTAAACTGATTAGTAAAATTCTAATAGGACTCTAAGAATTTATGAAATACTTACTTTAAGGAAGCCAATTCAGTCAATAAGCACTGATTTTCTTTAAATAGTCTTTCTTCATTTTTCTTATTTTGTACTTGAAGTTCTTTTACTTGTTTATATAATCTTTCATTTTCCTTTTTAAAAAGATAGAAAATTACATGTTGCTTTAAATCCAACTGCATTGACAGAGGCTATACATTGCAAAACATATTTTTAAACTTACATTTTTTTATATTTTATTAATAGTGATTGTGCCACTCTGAATAAACATAAACACATATTTTAAAATCTCAGTATTTGGAAAACCACTAAAATTCTGGAACCTGGAGTTTTATTTTTTAATTGAAACTGTGATTTCATTGGTATAAGAGAACACTCAAGTGAAGAATGCAAATCAGCCTCTGCTCTGCAATGTCTTAGAGAATAAGTTGCAGCATAAGAGGTTAAATGATTTGTCCAGTGTCACAGTCAGCTTGTGTCAAACTGAACCTATGTCCCACTGACTGAGGCTGGCTCTCTATCCTACTGCCTCAAATAATGAAGATTTACTTTTCACAAATCAACAAAAAGTACAGATAAGTCTGAAGAGAAGTTCTATAACTGTCTAAAGGGTATCTAGGGTGATGATTCATTTTAGTTTTCCCATTTGTTATTTGAAAAATGTTTGAATATACCACTTGTGAGATTCTGTGTGTAAGTGTAGGATATGAGACAAAATGAAACAAAGTGGTTAATGATAATGGATAGAGCTTCTCAATGTTGCTCTGTGTTTATAGGCCATTATGAGGGAAGGTTTGTGTATCTGGTTCAAAAGATGATGATGGTGATTCACATTTATACATCTCTGAATTTCATAAAGCAATAGCTACATACCAGCCCTTCGAGGTAATCCGAGAATTATCTCCATTTCACAGATAAAATGATTGAAAAATTCACAGAGGAGGCTCAGAGGGTTTAAGTTGGTTACAAAGGCATCTGAAGTGGGATTCAAATTCAAGGTTTGTGACTTCAAATCATCCTTTCTATTAATCCATGCTGCGTCCCAAAATGTCAGAGCTTAAGGAGTGTCACAGAATGATCATCTAGTACAATCCTCCTTCACTCTATGCATGAGGAAACTAAAGGCCAATGAGCTTATATGTGACTTGAATGATCTCTCAGAATTAATGGGACAGCTAGAACTTCAGGCCCAGGCTTCAGATTTGAGTCTAATGTTTTTTTTTTTTTTTTACATTACATCACACTTTAATTTAGCAGACTTTAATAATAGTTGGTGTAAAAAAAAAAAGCATTTGCTCACAGTAGAAAGCTAATTGGAAATAATCCAGAATTGAAGGTTATAATAGAAGTAAAATTATTAGCATTTAAAGTATAGGAGTTCTTGGACTCGCTGTGAATTTCAAAAGAAGATGAGTTGGAGACCGACAGCTGCACCTCTATTTCAATTAGAAGAGATAATCAGAGAGTTGCAGATTAAGAGTCCCAGGACAAACCCAAATATGACTTTTTCCCCCCCATCATGTATTCTGTTTATAGCCTGAAAGAAGAAAAATCATAGTTGGAGGACCATTTTTGGAAGCTCAGACAAGGAACAGAAACTTGCAAGATGGTTATTAGGCTTAGTAGCAAGATCTGATTAATACTTCTGAAGCTGAAGAATTCCATTTTCTTAAACCAAGCTTAAGTCTTGGTTCCTTCACTTACTAGCTTTGTGACCTTGGTGAAAATTAAGATGATTTCCCCGGCTCACTGTTTTCTTATTTGAAGATAAGGAAATTAGGCTAGGGAATGTTTAAAGTACCTTCCAGCTCTAAAATTCAGAGTCTTAGTTCTAGGAAAGATTTGTGATACATGTAAAGAGGGAAAGAACAAGGCTCCAGATGATAAACTGGTATCTGAAGTGGCAGCATGCTTTGAGTGAGACTAGTACATTACAGGGAGGAAATACAGAATACATTAGTGCCTAAAAATTATATTTCTTTGATCTTTAAACTATATTTTTTCTTAATGTTACTATATAAACAGTAATTAGAATTTAATAAATATTACTAATTTAACTTTACTAAATAATTATGGCTTTTTATAGTAAAAGCCCAGTTGGCTTGATCATATGCTAAATGCCTGGAGAAAAGCATTTAAACAATGAGTCTATGTGGTTATGTTACTATCTTCCTGAGGGCAGGTAAGTAAATTATGGGCATAGTGCCTAAACAGAACTTACTAGCTTCAGGGGCATATCTCATATAGTTAAGTCCATGTCTGTTGCAGTAAAGATTATAGTCATCCCTGGTACAAATGGTATTATACTACATAGGTATTACTATGTGACTTGGCATCTCTGTCAGGTTTCATGCATAGCTATAGAGAAGAACAGAAGAAATGATAAGGAATGAGAGAATAAAAGAAAGAGGGGAAAAAGGAAAGAAATATCTAGAAGTGGCAGGATGTCAATCATCAGATGCCTAAGTGGCCATTTAGTTGCACCAAGATTTTCTCACAAAATCCAATAAATTCTTTTCCTATAATGGAACATGTACTGGTAATTTGATTAACTGATTAAAATCATGTTTCATTGCAAAAACTCAAGCATTAAACAATGTCCTTTTGAAAGTACTTTAAAAAGCTAAAATGTCTCCTTTCTACAACAGTTTCTAAGAAATATTTTAAAATGATTTATACTGGAGTCATTGAGGCCATTCAAACTTCTGCAAAGTAGCATATACATATTTTAAGATATTTCATTTTAACAAAAGATGAGAAGATAAATCCACCCTTATAAGAATTGCCATACTTGCTGATATCCTTGAAGAAGTGTCTCCTGTTCTTGGATTTCTTTTTGGATTTGCTTTAATTTTTCTTCAGAGATGGGACCAGCTGTTTCTCCAATGTTAAACCATTTTAGCTTTTTGTTTGTCTCTTCAAAGCTATTCAACTTTGAAAAAAAAGCACAAAACTTGTTATATTTGGGGGAGATGACTGAAGGTGAGAAGAGAAATTGAGAAAAAGTACAACAATCTTGCACTGGCCTTTATGTTCTTTGTATTATCTTATCACACAGGGATTTTGCCATAATTAAAACCCTAATAGATCGGTCTTATGTCACTTTATGAAATTAACTCTAATATGTTACATATGTTCTTATGTGGAAGCTCCTTCTAACTCAGTTCTCCCCTAACTTGTATGACTTTTTTTTGAAGAATACATTTATTCACTGATTCAATCAATAAGTACATATTAAACATCTACTATGTTTAAGGCACTCAGCTATAATTTGTTCAGGAAGTTCTGTAATGATATCTGGCAAAAAGCAGCTAGGTGGTACAGTGGATAGAGTGCTGAGCCTGGAGTCAGAAAGATCTCTGGATTCAAATCATAGGCTCAGAAACTTACTTAGTTGTGTAACTTTGCATGTCACTTAACTTTGCCTCAGTTTCCTCACCTGTAAAATGAACTGGAGAAGGCAAACCACTCCAGTATCTTTGCCAAGAGAACCCCAGAACTGAAATGATGGAACAACAACAATAAAAAGTAAAGTTCTGATTTAACAAGACAATACTTGGAGTCCATGAAAAGTCCATGAAACCATGTTATTGATAAGATAATGTTATATCAAAGCATTTCTGACACTTCTAAATACTCTGTTTCGTTAGGGTTATAGAAGGTAGCTCACATTTAAAGAAAGAAAAACGCCTTATGTGTTATCTCAACAACTCTGCAATGTAAGTGCGACTATTTCTCCCCTTTTAAAGATGAGAGAACAAGAAGACATAGAGAGTTTAAGTGACTTGCCTAGAGTAATGCTAGCAAATGACTGAGGTTAGATTTTAACTTAGGTCTTCCTGATTGCAAGTCTAGTAGTCTATCTACTATATTACCTACCTGCATGAAACATTATATATCAAATTGATACAGCTTATGCAATTAGGAAGCAGAAATATATTTACATATATACATATATGTGTGTATATTTACATATGTTAAATATTTATTATTAAGCATTCGATTTGCAGCATTTCCTTGAATAACTTTTGTACTTTCAATACAAAGTTTTTAAAATGAAAATGGGTACAGAAAAATACGGTAAGATTTTTATAGAAGACAGAAGACAATTAGTTAACCTTACACTATTCAGACTGTCTAAAGGATTCCAATTAAACTTTCCCTAAACCTCACTCCAGTCATGTGGGGTTATTCTGGTAATCCTCTGTCAATTTGGCAATCCACTATCATTGTCCTGAATGAAGAGCCCTTACTGTGTATATTCATTAATGAAATGGTTTTGATTAAATAAATAACTGATTTAAAGTCCTAAGGTACCTTGGGCTCTCTATGTCATATAGGAACCAATTCCACTGAATTGAAAAGTAACAAAATTAGTAAGACTGGTTTGTTAGACTGGAGAGCAAGTCATAAAAGAGACAGAAATAATGTTTTCTAGCTAATGAGGATTAATCTTACCACCAATAAGAAGGATACCATCAAAGTTTAGCCAATTTGGACTCTCTAACAAGGGGAAGCTTCTTAGGATATTCATCCAAGTTTTATGTGGAAAACCCACTATATCAAGCAATATTAATCAGAAAAGGATGAGGACAGACAGAGAAGGGAGTATACTAAGTAATTGCCAGGGAAAAAACAGACCAATGGCTACAATACCTTGGCTTGAAGTATATAATTATCTTGATTCACTCTAAAAAGTTCTTTTTCTTGTTGTTTCTTTATTTCTTCCATCTTATTTTCAAGTTCTTTCTCTTTCTCTGAGAAGGTAGCTTTAATTTGTTCGATTATGGCTTGAGCTCCACTCCACTTTTCTTCTGCCTCTTGAACCCTTTTTAGCCAATACAATTCTCTTTCTTGGTTTCCCACAGGGCATAAGATGGAATCCTACATAGAAAAAAAATGATTTTATTATGGTAGAATGTTATGGGAATGGGAATTTAAGATCTTCCCTGCCCCTAGGCCCTTTGATAGACTTAAGTGACACTGAGAACCTTCCTTGATTTGAAAATATACTCTGCCCCCTAAAAGGCTTAATGTGCTCACATGGAACCTGTGGCGGGAGGCTTGTTTTTCAGGAATGACCACACCTGGTTGCTTTTTGATTGAACATTGGGTCTAGAGGGCTGTGACATTCTCTGATCCAGGGGAAGGCTACATATACCCTGATATGAGGTTTTGTTTTGGGCCTCACTTTGAGAAGAGTTGTGTGATTTGACCAGATGAGACTCTGGGCACCCATTGAGCCCGCAGGCTTTGAAAACACAGATGCTGGTAACTAACTAAGTATGGATATAATGGTCAGACAGTTGGAAGCCTGTCTGCTGATCTGTTCTCTGTCTGCTTGTAACTTCTGCTTGTAACTTGTCTGTATTCAGGGTGCTGACCTTTTCCCCCTGAACTAGGTAAATGACATATGTTTGATTAAAGCAAGACTGTTAACCCATTTTGAGTTGCTTTCCTTTAGAAAAGCAGATCTAAGAACTTGTGTTGGCAGCCACCCTGGGGATGCTGGGGTGCTTGCTGCTACATAGATTTACACAAACAGTTCGAATACAAATAATGAGCACAAAACAATACAATGAATAATGTTTCGATTTTAAAATAAATGCAAAATAATAATTATTTCTCAGTCACTCTTGGCATTTGTTCCATTTTAATAGTTTTTTCAGAATGCAAAAATGTCATTACTTACATTCTGACACAGTACTTGGGAGTCTACTTCTGGAAGAAGTTGATGCCTCTGAGGGTCATTAGCAAGTGATTTATTAGAAGTAGCTAGGCAACTTTCAGTTTTGGTCACTTGTTTACCTGCAGCTCCAGATCTTATTAGTTTTGTTGCAAATAAATTTCCTAGATTTTGCAAAAGAAAAAAAAAAACACTTAGTCACACTGTTATCAAATATAAGGAAGTAGGGATAAAAATATCTTCTCACCATGAATTAATAAGACTGATACAGGTTGAACCTGGTAGCACAGGTTAAAAATGTTTTAAGCACTGATGTCATGTGCACTTAACTTTTTTGGAGGGGATCCTTATTTCAAAATCTCTGATGTTTCAACAAATTCTAATTCTCTCAACAGACTGAAATTATTTTTGAAATAAGTGACTTTCAGAGATATGATTTCACTTGAACATTAAAAACAAACAAAAGGTGGGTGGAGTCAAGATGGCAGAGTAGAAACAGGACTTCTCCATGGCTCCAGCTTCCACCTCCTGCAATTCATGTAAGAAATGACTCTAGACAAACTTTGGAGCTACAGAACCCACAAAATGACAGAAGCTAACCTCCCATTAAAGACAGCCCAGCAAGCCGGCAGGAAGGGGCCAGCACAGTGCTCTGGGAGCTGAGCCCAGCCCCGCTGGAGCCAGAGGTTTTAGCCTCTGGGCGGCCTGACCAGCCATCGGCTGGAGGGACCTTCAGATCACCAGCAGCTGTGGTGGTTTCTAGAATTATCAACCCATAGATGCCAAAGACAAAGTGAGAGGTCAGTGTAGACTTTGTGGGAACAGGGAGTGCGGTCTGGCCTTTGCCCCTGGGACAAGAAGCAGCTAAGGCTCCACAGCTGGCTGGGCAGCTGCCCAACATGTGGTTGCTTCAGAGCTCCTGGTCTGCAGATTGTAGGGAGACTAAGCGACCAGTCTGAGGAGTAATTGCTCTTGCTTTAAACTACTTGGATCTGGATCACTTTCTAGGTTGGAGGTCCTGGGGTGCGTAAACAGTTTGCCAGAGCATGTGGAGACTTCAGAGAGGGCACCCAACTAAAAGCTCCAGCAGCGGTGAGAACACCAACATTTGGGATAAAGCTCTCCTTTCTGGTAGCAGAGTTCTACTGTGACAAAAGGCTTAAAAGTCAAGTAATTGAGTGGCAACATGAGCAAGCAAAGGAAGCAAAGCAAACAGAGCAATCTGATATTAGACTCCTATTTTGGGGACAAAAAGGATCAAAGCACAGAACAGGAGGAAGACAATGAAGTCAGAACTCCTGCACCAAAAGCTTCCAAGAAAAATATGAGCTGGTTACAGGCCACAGAGGAGCTTAAAAAGGATTTTGAAAACCAAGTAAGAGAAGTGGAGGAAAAACTGGGAAGAGAAATGAGAATGATACAAAAAAATTATGAAATGAGAGTCAACAACCTGACTGAAGAAAATAACATATTAAAAAACAGACTAACTCAGATGGCAAAAGAGGCTCAAAAAGGCAATGAGGAGAAGAATGACTTAAAAAGCTGAATTTGCCAGATGGAAAAAGAATCTCAAAAGCTCACTGAAGAATTAGATTGGAGCAAATGGAAGCTAGTGACTTTATGAGAAATCAAGATACTCTTAAACAGATCCAAACAAATGAAAAAATAGAAGGCAATGTGAAATATCTCATTGGAAAATGGGATTCACTGACCTGAAAAATCGATCCAGAAGAGATAATTTAAAAATTATTGGACTACCTGAAAGCCATGACCAAAAAAAGAACCTAGAAATCATCTTTCAAGAAATTCTCAAGGAAAATTGCACTGATGTTTTAGAACCAGAGGGCAAAACAGAGGTTGAAAGAATCCACCAATCACCTCCTGAAAAAGATCCCAAAAAGAAAACTCCTAGGAATATCATAGCCAGGTTCTGGAGTTCCCAGATCAAGGAGCCAGGAAGAAACAATTTCAATATTGTGGAAACAAGCAGCCAGGAAGAAACAATTTCAATATTGTGGAAACACAATGAGGATAACACAGGATCTGGCAGCTTCTACACTGAGGAATCGAAGGGCTTGGAATATGATATCTAGAGGTCAAAGGAGCTGGGATTAAAAACAAAATCACCTACCCAGCAAAACTGAGTATCATGTTTCAGGGGAAAATATGGTCATTTAGTGGAATAGAGGACTTCCAAGCATTCTTGATGAAAAAAACAGAGTTGAATAGAATATTTGACATTCAGATACAAGAAGCAAGAGATGCATGAGAAGGTAAACAAGGAATAGAAATCATAAGGAACTTATCAAAGTTGAACTACTTATATTTCTACATGGAAAAATGATAATTGTAACTTATGAATCTTTTCTCAGTATGAGAATAGTTGAAGGGAATAGGAATGTGTATACACACACACACACACACACATATATATACATATACATGTCTAGATAGGAGGGCATATGGGCATATGAATATATATGTAAGTGTGTGTATATATGTGTACAGGTATACATAGACAGAGGGCATAGGACCAATTGAATAGGAAGAGATGATACTTAAAAGGTGAAATTAAGAGGTGAGAGAGGAATATAATGAGAGGAGATAGGGAGAGACAGAATGGGGTAAATTATCTCATATAGAAGAGGCAAGGGGTGGCCAGGTAGCACAGAGAGTAAGAGCACCAGCTCCAGTGTTGAGAAGACTTGGGGATCGAATCCTGGGCTCAGACACTTAGCACCCACCCAGAAACACCTGGCCGTGTAACCTTGAGCAAGTTACTTAACCCCGATTGCTTAAAAAAAAAAAAAAAGAAGAGGCAATGGAAAACTTACAATGGAGGGGAAGAACAGGAGAGCAAAAGGGAATGAGTCAACTTTATTCTCATTGAATTTGGCTTAGGGAGGGAATGACATACACACTACATCTCACCCTACAGGAGAGTAGAGGGGAAGAAGAGGGGGCATTAATGGAAGGGAGGGCAGGCTGGGAGGAGGGAAGTTGGAAGCACACACTTTTGAAAAGGGATAGGATCAAAGTAGAGAATAGAACAAGTCGGGGGTGTGATAGGATGGAGGGAAATTTACTGAGTTTTTCACAATATATCCACTATGGAAATGTTTTGCATAACTACACATGTACAACCTATATTGAATTGCTTATCTTCCCAGTGAGGGTGAGTGATGAGGGAGGAAGAGAAAGAATCTGGAATTCAAAGTTTTAAAATCAAATGTTTAAAAAATATGTGTGTGTACACATACATATATACATATACTATTATTAATATTATTTTACATGTAACTGGGAAATGAGATATATAGGCACTGGGGCATAGAGATCCACCCTGCCATACTGGAAAGTTGGAGGGGAGATGGGGGATATTCAGTGGGATAGCTGTTTTGGGGTTGTGGGTAGGGAAAAATGGGAAGAAAATTTGGAACTCAGAATTTTGTGGAAATGAAAGATGTAAACTAAAAAACAAAAAAAATAAAACAAACAAACAAAAAAAGACATGTAAGTGGATTGTGAAAGTGAGGACAGTTTAAACAATTAATATATACACAGATCTCTATCAATTCTTACTCCAATGACTCATCATGGTGTGGAGGTAACCCTGATTCACAAATTTTGTGCCAGCAAAGCTCAAGCTTGCTGGAAAGGCTTCAGGTATTGTTCCAAAAGTAGACTGAGGCTACTTTTGTGGCACCATCTTTTCCAAGGTACAAGAAGCTCACTGCCAGTAGGGTGAACACTTGGTGATAAACTCTTTGGCCATGGCAACCAATGAAACAAAGAAAAATACAAAATTACCCTCAGTATTGTGCAGTTCCCCATTCTCCCCTGATAGTGGGAGAATAGTAGATAAGAGAATAGAGGGCACCTGCAATCACACAATTTTTAGACTGTCGACAATTTTTAACTTGGTCATTGGTAAATAAGTACAAGATCCTTGTCCAATGATTAAGAAGTGGACTTAACAGCTAAATAGTACAGTAGATAGAGTATTGGATTTGGATTCAGGAAGACCTGAGTTCAAATTCTACCTAACTTACTATCTGTATAACTTTAGGTTTAAGTCATTTTATCTCTCTATGCTTCAGTTTCTTCATGTGTAAAATGGGGATAAAAACAATACTTACTTCACACGGTTGTTGTGAGGATTAAATGAGAAAACACATATAAAGTGCTTTTTAAACTTTAAAGTCCTACATAAAGGTTACTACTGGAGGAACTGAATCATATCAGTCTAAATATTCTTATTACAAACCAAACTAGAAGGCAGCTTTAATTAAATGAAATTATTGCTCATAATTTTGCGTAGCTGGTTGTAGTAGGCAGCCAAAAGCAACAAGAAAAATAATTTCATGGGATATCTGTTTATCTCACATTGCAGTAATCATGATAAGAGCTTGCAAAAAACCCCCCAAAACCATGAAAACAAATTCAATTTATGTACCAGCCTCTCTTGGAAAAAAATGAAAAAAGTAGAGAAATTCTATGAGGACCTTGACAAAACTTCCAAATTAAATGAACATATACTATAACACTCTGGGACGTCAATGAAAAGAAAGGAACAGATGAAGACAATGAAAAACATGTTGGAAAATATAGATCAGTGTAAACGAAGGGAGAGAAGTCCAAGTCTTTTTGAATAAACTGCAGCCTGTAGTAATAATAATAATGATAAAACTTAGCACTGCAGTGCCTTGTATGGTGTCTGGTACAAGCAGACATTTAATAAATGCTCACTGGTTGATTTAATATAGTACACAATTATAAGAAATATGAACTAAACTGAAAAGGTAGTTTTCTTGTACTTCGGGTTGTGACAGAAGTTCGGAAGTACAAATTATTAAAATATCATAACCAATTACCTTTCTGCCTGATTTTATATGGAGGGGATTTGGATTTTAAGTTTTCCTTTTTCATAATGTCCTTTGATGTTTTCTTTTCAACAGCAGAAAAAGTGTTTAATGGTGAATATGATTTTCCATATCCTGAGCTTCTCACAGATGCATAGGGTCCACTCTGTGATTTTCTCTTATGTAAAGGAGGTGTACTTCTTGTCTTCTTGGATGTTGCCTCTTTATTGATAAGAGGATTGAAAGCATCCTCTCTGGAGTTCAGCTGAGGTAACTGAGGTCTGGTGGCCTGTACAGATTAAGAATTGGAGAGGAGTACATATTACTTAAGTATGTGGAATTTAACTACAGGAGTAAATGAAATAAAAAGATGGTTAAGTCACAATGATCATTAAAAGATTCATTTTTATCATCTTTTCTCCCCTTGTTTTTAGCATAGGCATTGATAAGACTATGAAATGCCCTTTTCATATATTTCTGCAAACTTCAACAGGAATGAATAAGCCACAGGGGGAACATAATTTCTCACACTTTATAACATCTAAATGGGTGTCCACACCAGAAAAGATGCAAAATATGAGCAAAAATAGGGTTTTGGTTTAACAAATATAGAGTAAGAATGACTATTAAATCTAATTTTGCTTACTAGTCAAATTCTATGTCCAATTTTCTCTGGTAAGCAGTAAATTTTTGGCACATGGTGAAGCAGTGGTATAGTCATACACATACTAGTGATTAGAAGATTCTTTTAAACTATAATATAAGGGACCTATTCATTCTATAGATGAGGAAACTAGATTAAAGCTGGAGGTGTTATATAACTTGTGTAATATGACATAGATCATACAGGTAATCCACAGCACATCTGGGATGCAAAGCCAGTTATTCTGTTTCCACAGTCAGTGTTCTTTCCAGGACAACATATGTTGTATTGCAAATAACTGCTAACATGTATTACTTGTAACATCTATAATTTATCTGATTAAAAATTTTAATGATCTGAAATAATACTTACTTGATTAATTTTAGTATCATGAAGTAAAGGTGAAGAATCTTGGGATAGTTTTTTTTTTAAAAGATCAAGTTGCATTTTATCTAGATGTTCTTCAGTAGGAGTCACTTTTGGCAAACTATTTTCACTAATTTTGTTTGTTGTCTTTTGCAAAAAAATATTCTTCTCATTCTTTTCAAAAAACTGATCCAAATGCTGTTGCTGTTCCTGAGACATTATAGAAGTCTGTTTCTTAAGAGGTAGAGGACTAACAAATTCAGTTGTCTTACTATCAATCTTTTTTTTTGTGCTATAAAAAGATGCAGAGAATGCAGAAAATGTTATTTTTATTGACCCTTCCAAGATTTGTTAACTCAAATCTTTTAGCTTTATTACTTCTAAATATTTCTTTTAATGTAGACACTTAGATACTATCATGTTTTTATTCATTCACTTTTTTATTCTTTCATTCAACAAACATCTTTTAGCCCACCAGCTATGTACCAAGCATTAGAGTATAAAGAAATATTTTTACTTGGATGTATCTTTTTAACAATGAAAAGCTAACAAGATTTATATTATATTTATGTAAGAAAACATACAGATATCCTGCATCCATACTATTCAGTTTCCTTTCTTCAAAATTAACACAAGATTCAAGTAGATAATTTTATTAAATAAAACAAGAAATTATGCTATTTTATTTGACGTTATTCTCTCTTCAATCACTGTCTATTCACTCCTTCTTAGTCTCCTTTACTAACTCATTATTATTCATATCATGTTTTCTAACTGAATATTCCACAATGTTCTGTCTTGGGTCCTCTTTTCTTCTCTCTCTCATGGGTTTAACTATCATCTCTAAGTAGATGACTCCCATATGTACATATGTAATCCCGGTCTCTCCCCTAACATTCATTCTGTATCACTAATCGCTGATTGGACATTTCAAGCTGGATGTCATGGAGATAACAAGTTCAATGTGTCCAAAACTGAACTCTCTCTTTCCTATTAACACTTCTCCCCTCTCCAAAACTTCCCTATATTTGTTAAAGGCACCACCATCCTTCTAGTCCATGATTCACAATCTCAGCATCCTGCTTGACCCCTCACCTCACACAATCAGTTAGGCTCCAAATTTTGCCCTTCCTACATTTATAACATCTCTTGCATTTGGCCCTTTCTTTCCACTCAACACAACAACTACTTTAGTTTAGACCTTTATGACCTCTTGCCTAGATTAGTGCAACTTCTTATTGGTTTCATGTCTCAAGTCACTTACCATTCCAATCCATTCTATACTATACTGCCAAAGTAACTTTAAGTGTAGAACTGACCATGTCACTCCCTACTTAATCAACTTCAGTGGCTTCCTATTATCTCTAGAATAGAATATAAGTCCCATTGTTTAGTTTTTAAAGCCTATACAATCTGGCCCCAACCTACTTTTCTAGACTCATTGGACATTACTCCCCTCTTACAAAATGAAACTCAGCTGAAATGGCCTTCTCTTTGTTCCTCACTCATAACACTCTATATTTTATATCTCTGCCTTTGCATTGGTCATTTCCCCATGCATGGAATGTACTCCCTTTGTATCTGGCCCTCAAACAGTCCCTCTCTTCAATTAAGATGCAATCAAGTCACCACTTATGGCATCAAACTTTTATTGATCTCCTCAACTGCTAGCACCCTCCCTCCCAAACGATCTTGTACTTTACTTCGTGGTGTTTATATTTGTATTTATTAACTTAGTGCTATATATTTTTATATTTGTGTGTATATTTATTAATGATATGTTCCACATATTTTTATGTGCACTTGTTGTCTTCCCCATCAGAATGCAAACTCCTCATGAACAGGTATTTTTTTTTGCTTTGTCCTTGTTTACTGTGGGGCTAGCCTAGTTCAGGGCATGCAGCAGAAATTTAATAAACATCTGTTGACTGATTAATCAAAATTACAGCAGTTACAAAAAAATTAAATTTATTACTGTATAGGACAGCATTCTACTTTTAAAAACTTACTATTATTTCTATATTCTGAAAAGCTTTAACCTAATATGACACTGAAGTGAGTAATCAAAATTTAAAATATAGGGAAAACAACATTAAGAAAATATTTAGAAATTCGGTCATAAATCAGATCTCTTATGGATATCCCAATTAAATGTACCAGTACTTATTCTTGACCTGATTTAGGCAATTAATAACTAAGCAAAATTCCTAAGCATCAAAAATTTTTATGCTTATCCAGTGAGGATCAATCCCAGGAAATCAGAGCACATAAAAATCTAAGTGATTTTGAACTTGATAATGCTAGTATAAAACAATAATAAGTAAATGGAAATATTTTTGTGTCAGGGTAAATTGCTTTAAAATTGTCCATGGCTTCTATTTAAAAAATAGAACACATACAAAGAAACAGTTACCTGACAGGCTGCCCACCATAATAGTTGCCAAGTAATGAATCCATTCTAATAGGCTTCATCAACTCCTCTACAGTATGGAGGTCTAAGAGAATAGAAGAATTATATGGATTGCTAAAAATAAAAATCAATTATAAGAGAAAACTAAGAATCAAAATTACATTTTGTTCAAATGTTTTGTCAGCGTAATACAAACAATATCCTTCCACTACAGAGAGCAATGGATTTCTACACCATAAGCAGGGCTTCCTTTGACTGTAAATGCAAGCCAGTTCTGTAATATTGATCCAAATATATACTAAGCCTCTATAGGTGGTGGTGTTAAGTCATTTTTCAATCATGTCTGATTCTCTGTGACCCCCATTTGGGGTTTTCTTGGCAGAGTGGTTTTTCATTTCTTTCTCCAGCTCATTTTACAGATGAGGAATTGAGGCAAAACAGGCTTAAGTGACTTGCCCAGGGTCACACAGGTAGTAGTAAGTTTATGAGCCTAGATTTGATCTTAGGAAGATGAGTCTTCCTGACTCCTGGTCTAGTGCTTTATCCACTGGGCTATGTAGCTGCTCTCTATCACAGGTTGAGTATGTAAAAGATTTAATTTCACTGAATCAGAAAATGTTTTAAACATTTAAATTTTCTTATTGTTCAAGGTGCATTTTGGGAAACTGAAATTTTAACATACTGATGGCTCTAACTTTAGCTAAGCCTATGATGTCTAGTATTGGTTTTCAGTTAATCCTTGAAATATAAAGACAGACACAATAAAAGACATATGTGTTACTATGAATACATTAAATTACATTAAACATCATCTAAAACAACAAAGGGCTCTTGCTGCTTAAAGCTGTATTCTTATACCCCAGAAAGCATAAGTAAGAGCACTTCTATTGATGGTGGTTGTTCTATCAAATTAAGCAATGATCACATTACACTGTTATTAGCATTTTACCAGATTCAGAAGTAGAGATGTTTTTTGAGCACTCATCCGTTTCCTGAGGAACATCCTGCACTAAGCTCTTGCTACTCTCAATTTTGGGTTCATCTGTGTCTCCCAAAGACTGATCAATATGATGATAGGCCTGATGCAGTGCTTCCAGGTCACTGTTGCTTTGTCCATAAGACATACCTGGTGGAAATGTAATTTTGAGGTAATTTCACTAGAAATTTATTATAAACAGAACATTGTTACCCAATATCTGTTGGGAGTTCAATAAAAACATGTCATTAAGTTTGTTATGTCTACTTCAAGCGTGTAGGTGATGACTTTATAGAGTTTCTGCATGTTATTTTCAATTCAATTCAAAAAGCATTTATTAAACCTAAAGTGTGCCAATAAAAATCCAAAATAAATAGCAATATATGAAAGCATTAACTCTTAAAATTTTCTAGGCACTGGTGAGACAAATGTAAAAATGAAAACAGTCCCTCTCATAAGGAGTTTATATTCTATTGGAGGGGAAGGGCCCAGCATAAGCAGGGATATGTAAATACAAAATATATATAAAATAAATACAAAGTAATTTAAAGGGGAAAGGCTAATAGGAGGGAGATCAGTTAGTCAAGTCCACAAGAATTTATTAAGGATTAATTATGTGCTAGGATCTGGGATAAGCACTAGGGATACCACCGTTGAGTTGTTTTAGTTGTGTCTTACTTTTTGTGACCCCATTTGCGTTTTTCTTGGCAAAGACAGTAGTACTTTAATTCTGTCTCCAGTTCAATTTATGGATAAGGAACTGAGGCAAAACAGGGTTAAGTGACTTGCCCAAGGTCACACATCTAGTGGGTGGTATGTCTGAGGCCAGATTTGAACTTAGCAAGATAAATCGCCCTGACTTCAGGTCCAGCATTCTATCCACTGCATCACCTAGCTGCCCCCTATAGCCTACAGCACCCAGTATTCCCAGGTGGGGTCTCCTATCCAAGTATTAATGAAGTCCAACCCTGATTAGATTCTTCCAGAGATCAAAGGACATGGGCATGTTCAAGTTGGTATGTCTGTCAACACTGGGGATACAAAGAAAGATAAAAATGTAGTTCATGCCCTCAAATTTTAATTGCCACTACAGCTTACATTTTAATGGGGGAAGAAAATATACCAAAAAAATATAGATACAAGATATATACAGAGTAGATGGAAGGTAATCTCAGAGAGGAAGGCATTGGCAGGGAAAGGGGGGAGGGGGAGGAGGATGCAAATAGATTAGGAAAGTCCTGAAGAATGTGTGATCTGAGATGAGTCTTGAAAGAAACCAGGGAAGTTGGGAGTTAAGAGTTGAGGAGAGAGAACATTCTAAGCATTGGGGATGGCAGAGAACAGGCCCAAGGGTGTCAGGACCCTTGGAGGAATCTTGTGTAAAGGACAAGGCCACTGTAAATGGACTGCAGGGTACATAGAGGAGGGTAAAAAGACTGGACAGGTTAGAAGGGTGCAGGTTATTAACAACTTTAAAATCCAAATAGAAGATTTTCCATTTGATCCTTAAGGGGAAGAGAGAGTCACTGGAATTTATGGAATTAGGGAGGTGATATGTATGGTCAGATTCGTGCTCTAGGAAGAACAATTTGATAGTTAAGTAGAGAATGGATTAGAGTGGGGAGAGACTTGAGGCAGGGAAACCAACCAGAAGGCTATGCCAATAGTCCAGATGTGAGGTGAAGAAGAGGGCCTAGATCAGATTGATAGCTGTGTGAGTAAAGAGAACAGAATATATACAAGAGATGTTGTAAAGTTATAAATGACAAGACTCGGCAACAGAATGGATATGTGAAATGCATATTACAGTGGAGCTGAGTATGATACCAAGGTTTCAAGCCTGATGACTGGGGGAATGGTGGTGCCCTTAACACTAACAGAGAAATATGGAAGAACAGAGGGTTTGGAAGGAAAGATAATGAATTCTATTTTGGATGGATTTTGTTTGCGATGTCTATGGGGTATCTAGTTCAAGATGTCCAATAGGAAGATGGTGATGGAGGACTGGAGCTCAGCAGAGTTTAGGCCTGGATTTATATACATCTTGGAATTGTATGCATAGAGATGGTAGTTAAACCAATGGAAGATGAAAAGATGACCAAGGAAAATAGTACAAAGGAAAAAGAGGGCCCTGAACAGAGCCTTGGAAGATACCCATGGTTTGTTAACAAGATGTGCAGCAAAAGAGAGTGAGGAAGAAAAAAAAAACAGAAGAAAGTAAAGTCATGAAAACCTAGAGAGGAGAGACTTTCTAGTATGAGAGGGTGAGAACAAAGGCTGAGAAAACACCATTAGAAATGGCAATTAAGAGGTTACTGTTAACTTTGGTGATATTTTCAATTGAAAGCTGGAATCAGAATCCTTCATGTAGAAAGGTAGCAGGTGATGTGAGCTTTGATTAGAGTCAGGAATTCCAAGGAGTGGAAGAGAGGAAGGAGAATAATCTAAACCTATGCAAAGGAAAAGGGACAGGAAATAAAATGCTATTTTTGGAAAATAAGGTAGGAGGTATATATGTTTAATTTTACTTACAAGCCTCTCAATTTAAGCATATCCTAAACATTACTCTTGAGTTTATCAGCTACAATAAAGGTCATTCTTGGCTCACAAATAAAACAGAGATAGTTTTTTCTAGTGGCACATGGGAAGATGCAAGACAAAAGGGCCAAAAAAAAGTGTACATGAGAGAGACTACCTGAAGTAGAACTAGTATAAGTAGTAAAAGACAGAGAGTAGAAGAAATAAAACAAATATAGCCTTCAAGATTAAGGGAAGAAAATAGACACCAGAGAAGAGATTTGGAGTCACACAGCTCCCCATGATTACCAACAAATGGCACTGTTGGCCTTTGACAGCCTGTTTGCTGTCCAGAGAAATCTTGAGTGGGAAGAAACTATCCTAAGTCAGAGATTTGTAATTCATGTAATACTCATCATGGGGATATTAAGGTCAGAGAACTAGAGCCAGATAGGACCTTGGGTTCACCTAGGCCAACCACTTTATTTTATGGATAAGGAAACTGAAGGCCAGAGAGATTAAGTCACTTGCTTAAAGTCACACAGATATGTCAGTGGCAGGTGTGATTCAAACTCAGTTCCCATGACTCCATGTTCAATGGTCATGGTTTCATAATAAATTTAAAGTATGTATTTCAAAAGGGCTTCTCTAATATAAATGTTAAATCTTAGGAGCAAGCTCCCACAGTAGAGCAGAAATACTGAATTTATATGATATGGGTTCAAATCCTGTAACCTTGGGAAATGTCACCTCCCTGGGCCTCAGTTTCCTCTGGACCTCAGATATCTATAAAGAGGGGATTCCATTAGATGGCACTCTAAGGTTCTTCCGATCTATGAATTTGCTGCCTTAGGAATGTAGCCCATCTTTAGAAAGCCAATATATATTGCTGGTAAACATACTAATTTCTCTATAGCAAGTAGAGAGCGAATGAGTAAATGTATTGGCATGACCCTTATGTGATAGAATGTCAGTAGTGGTGTTAATGATAATAGAAATAATAAGAACAAAATAAGAGTAATAGTAGATGACATTTATATTCTTTTAAGATTTACAAAACTTTCACTTTAAGTGTATTAACTCATTCAATTCTCAAAATAATCTTTTGAGGTATTATCCCCATTTTACAAAGAAAATACTGAAAGTTTGAGCGGTGAAGTGATTTGTCCAAAGTCATACCATTAGAAAGTTCTGGAATCAAGAGTTGACCTCAGGTCTCTCCTGACTCCAGATACAGTGCTTTTTCCATCATAACATGCTGCCTCACAAATCTGACAAACACTGGCCAAATCTTTATGCAAAGGCCTAAATCAATGTGTTCTTACTGTGAAACAACTAAAAGTCAGCAATTAGTTTTTGCAGTGACACATAATCTTAGGCAAAAGGCAACAGGTCTAAATTTCAAAGATAGTTCAAACTCAAGCACCACCATCTACCATAAGGCCTTTTCTGAACCCTGCAGCTCTTGGCAGTCTCTCTATTGAAATAATTTTGAATTAATTTAAATATATACTTGATATTTACTTAGCTGTATACATGTAGAAGCAAGACTATTTTTTTCTTTTTATCACCAGGTCCATGCATATATAGTAGGTGCTTAATAAATGCTTGTTGATGAGAGTTGATGGAATATGTAGCACTTGTGGACATGGCTAATATGGAAATATTTCTTTTCTTCAGGGACAGAAGAGGGGGAATGGAAAGAAAAAAATTGCTTGATGAGTGAAAAAAATAAAAAAATCAACATGTGCTGAATTGAATTGAATCTAGCCAAACTGTTATATCAGATGAAAAATCTATGTTCGGGCCATGTGTATATAGGTAAATATCACCCAGTCTCCCTTATTCCCTTTCCCTTTGCAGAATATTTTACTTTATCTTTCAACAGTCTGCCTTCTCTCAAGAGGCAACTGAGAAAGTTGATGGGAGTGCTACACTTTTCTTGTTTATCATATGTTAAAGTTATCATAGTTATTTATGCATGTGTCATATTCCTCTACTATAGTGAGCACTATGAGAGCTGTAACCATGTCTTACTTAATCATTTGGTGCATAGTACAGTACTCTGAAAATAGTAGCCACCTGATAGAATTTAGTTGAGGCTGAAGTTAGTGAAATCCTCATTCATCACTAAGGAAGATCAAGCAGCCAAATAATTGACTTAAACAATCAGTTTCAGAAAAAAAAAAAAGTATCTGTGCAGCCAGGTGTGAGTGTGGAAGCCTCTTTGATGTACCATCCAACTGTTTGATGATATCCTTTACACCGTTTCTGGGCAATTCTTTGGTGGCAAAAGACAACAGCTTACTCATACCCACCATGTGCCTCTCCACTGACCTGTGGATAATCTGTAACTTCTAATTCTTCAGAGATGATTTCACAGTTTACAGTCAGACAGCATTGCCAAAGGATTCCTTGTGTTAAAATAGATAGACCTTTATTTCCAGGAGGAGCTTAGAATTAAAAATTCCCCAAATGCAATCCAACCTGCTCTTTTCTTCTTATTCAAATTTTGGACCTATTTCACTGTTCAACTGGTGGCTGTCAAAGATAAACACCTACTCCTATGGAATGGTCAGGCCTAACTCTTTTAAGCAACAAATAATCTCATTTAGGAGGTTTCTGCAAACATCGTAATGCAATACAATCATCACAATGTTACCTATAAATAGGGGCATCCGGAGGACCTTACCATCTGTATGAAATCCCTCTTTCACTTAAACTCTGCCATATAAACAAACACCTTTGGTGAACAGATGTCTCTCTATTTCTTGGGAGCTATTAATAATTAGTCATGGAACTTGTTTCTCAGTTTATATCTTTAGAGGAATATTTTATGATTGAGACATATAAACATGGGGGATCCCTTGTTGGAAAAATAAAATTCTTGAAGGCAGTGCTTTGCTGTACTGAATTTAATTCTTTTTCTATAGTTGACAAAGAATAAGCGCAGCATGAAGAGAAAGCAAATTCTTGGCATGAGGGACATGTACAAACAAGCTGTACAGAGTCATGGAGACTGGAATTGGACTGTTGTATGGTATGTAAGACAGCACGTAAGCTAGTTTGGATGAACTACAGGGTATATAAAGGGATACAACATTCAGTAAGTTTGGAAAGGTAGCATGGAGCCACACTGTGAAGGTCTGTGTTTGATCCTACAAGTGATGGGGAGCTTCTGAAGCAAGGAAGGGACAAAGTAAGATTTGTGCTTTAAGAATGTCACTTTGTGATATTTGTGTAGAATACGGGCTATAATGATGTGATGTGATGTAGACCTATTCCCTTTTTTTATAATCTGATGACTCATTTCCTTCTTATAATTCCATCAAGGAAGAAGAAAACAAGGCAAAAATAGTAAGGAGCCAAGAGAAACTGTCCTGTGGTTAGAGATGAGACTGGTATATTATGTGACTGGTGTATTAGTTTGAAAATAGGTTCTTTTAAGAGGAGTTCCAGCAATGTTTTGAGTAAGGTGATTAATTGGCAAACACTGGCCAAATCCTTATGCAAAGGCCTAAATCATCAGTTTTTAAATTCTGCCATGTTTGTGAATGAAAAATCTCAATACTATGTGGTGACCTCTCTTAATGCTTAAAATAACTAGCAAATATAAAAATTACTGAAATCTATTCTAAAGCAGCATTCCAGAGGTGGTACAGACAGAAAAAGGTCTGATAATATAGGTTCAGGATCAGACTTGACTCTAAATATGTACCTCTGAGTTTGGTCATTCAAATATTGGCTCTGAGGCTTTAAGACACTGAGAAACCACCATGTGGTGGTAAGGAGTCTATTAGTAGGACCAAAGGGGCTTCACAAAAAATGAGTCAGTCAACACTGAAAGCAGCAGCCTCTTTTATTTTGTGCTTTTAAAAAGAAGTGATATAGGCTAGAGTACCTAGAGATACATGAAGAACCTGAAGGTGGGGAATACAAGAAGTTAGAGGGTAACCCAATTGGTGCTTACACCCAATGAGTGTAACTAGCCTTTAATGGGCTAGCTAGATACATCAATATCCCACTACTTCACAGCTAAGGATAATCAACAGAACTGGGTTCCAGGCTTTCCAAGTTAAGAAGCATGTACAGAGACCTAGAAACAGGCCCTGACAAGTCAAATTTAACACAGTAATAACATAGTTCAGGAAGCAATGCTACTATTAGGGACAGATTCTATCACTCAAGTAGTAGCATCAAAGTTATAACCTACTTAATTGGCAGCAAAGTTGTGGAGGAGGGCCAGAAAACTTAAAAAATACTACCTTTTAAGGGAATAGTTCTCTTTTCTCATCTTACATCCACCCCTGTATTCCCCTCCACTGTGTGTACAAAGAATCATAAAGAGATATATGTTATTTAAACTGCTTCCCAGAGGAAGTTACCTCCTCAAAGATATACTAGGATCTCAGGCTTGGTTATCAATGTCTTTCACTGTTGGGGACCTCAAGTCATCCCACCACTGCTGTTTGAGGTTCCCCTAGAGTTAAACATAACTATACTGGATGAGCCCAAGACTGAAACTAAGCAGTTTAGCAGAAGAATTAGACTGAGTCAATGTTAAAAGCAATAGGCCCTTTTAGCTGGCATGTTTAAGGGAAGGTCTAGTGTTCTAACTGGTCCCAAGGGAAAAGAAAGTAGGTTAAGTACACAACAAGTGAAGTATATAATACAAGGGCAGCTCAATAACCCCCTTATATTGGGACTGCCAAGTGTTTACATATCCAAAGTAGTCCAGCCCACCAACTCTATCACCCTGGTGCAGAATCTCAAATCTCCTAAAAGTAGGAATAGGAAGAGTTATATGACTAGTGAAGGTCATACAGCCAGAGATGTCACTAGAGAGTTTCAGTCATGACGGCCTTCAGTAGATGACAAGTAGAAGTGGAAGAACAAGTGGAAGAAGAAGCAAGAAGAACAGTGCACTCCTGGATCTGTGCTTCACAGCATCTAAGAGATTTCAGGGATCATGGCAGCTTCAGGATCAGAGAAGATTTGCTATATTGCAGGGAGGGGAAGGGTTCTGTTCAAGCAGACCTGTGAGGTCACAAGTACAGAGATTGAAATCAGCAAAGAATCTGGAAGTTCTAGCCAGCATGTTCCAAGTATAGAAGTTTCCAGGTATAGGGGTTCCAGAGAAGCGAGGAGGACAGAAAGGAAAGGGTAAAATTAGGGAATAGACAGCCAGATGTGAAGAGAAAGACTAGGCCACTGGATGTTTTTCTAGACTATAAGAGACTGAAGAATGAAAAATTCCATACAAATGAAATTGGGATCATGTATTTTAAAGGTAAGTATGATTTACATAATATTAGACTGCAAGGAGATGCTTCTGGTCTTAATGATATAAGCAGATCAATAAAGTAGAAAGCTTCTTGTTTCAAACATAAAAACCAAAGAACAACTCTAAAGTCCTTGCTTTGCAATATGGAAAATTTAAAATGAGAAAAAGAAGATAGCTGAAAAGGCATTACAGAGTAGTGGACCAAATACTGACCTTTGACCCAGGATGACCTGAGTACATGTCTAACCTCTGATCAAGAGTAGCTGTATGACCCTGGGTTCCCACTCTGTACCCCAGAAAACTCTCTAAGATTCTGAGCTGCAAATGTTTATTGGAACAGGGAGTAACCTTACTGAGAATACCCTACACTAATGAAATCACAGGCCTGGGCAACAAAAAAGGGAAGATAGGCAACAAAACAGATGTGTCTGGATTGTTTTTTCAAGATACCTTCAAAGTAGAGATGCTAGTCAAAATTGAAATCTTATGAATTCTATGACCATGATGACAGTCGTACGTTAAAGGAAAAACAAGGTAAGAATTGTAAAGACCTGAACTTTGTATACAGCAGGATATGTTTGTTTGGCTTTTGTTGAAGGGAACAGGGGAGAATATGTGCTTTAATTATTAGAGGGAACTTCCAGTGTGATACCCTCTCCATTGATATAATTCAGCAACTCATCTGGAACTTCAATCTTAGAGAGTTGCATGGAGAGCTCAGTGGTTAAGTAACTTAACCAAGGTAACATGGTCAGGATACATCAGACACAGTGCCTGAACCTAAGCAGACAGGACTTCAAGACTGGCTGTCTGTCAGGGCAGTAAAGAAACTCTATCACGTTAAATATGATTTAAAGTGAAAAATAATTGTGTTGCCTTGTTTGATTCACATAGGTTTGGAAAATGTTATCCTACAGAGTGTATGGGTATATAATTTATGGCTGATTAGGTATGTGATTATTTTTATTTTTAAAAAGAATATAATGGGCATCACATTACTTGTCTTCTGAAGGGCTGAGGGAGGTGCTAGAGGGAAGGAGAGATTTGGAAGTCAAAAATTTTTAAAAAATGTTAAAAATAAACATTTATTTTTAAAAAAGGCATGAGTTAACATAAATGAAAAATAAAAAGAGTATAAGACTCTTGTTCAAAGACATGATACTCTACTACTCTACTATGACATAGTTACCATGGGAAAAACAGATTCACCAGCCTTCATTTTGATTTATACTATTGTTTCCAGAAAATGAATCTGCTATGTGAGTGGGAGGTCTAGGGGTACATTTTTCCCATATAATTTTGACGTTCTCACAATTGTAAACACAAAATGTAAACAGGAAGAACATTTTATTAAAACAACACAGGCCTTCTGAATTTAAGATTTTTTTAAACTGCATCTCTGCTTTTTAATCTTGTTATTTTCTTCCTTACAGAGAAAGAAAAACTACTCTGTATTGAGTTGAATTTATTAACCTGTTTGCTCCTACCTAAAGTGGTCACTGAAATAACATAAAAGAGCCAAATTATAAGAAGAATCTAATGACAATTGTGCTCTCAAATTTTATGCCAAAGATTTAAAAGTCTAGGGCAAACTCAATTCAACTTGACATTTACTAAGTGTCTATTAAAGAGTATGAAAACAAAAAGAATACAATCCCTGTTCTTAAGGAATTTATATTCTATTGAAGCTTGAAAACATATACAGATAAGTAAGTCTGACATACTATAGGAGAGAGAATGTTAACAATGTTCAACTTAACTGAGCCCTGTAGGAAGATAAGAATTTTGTAAAGTGCAGGCAATGGTAGTGGGGGTGAGTAGGACAACATTCCAGGCATGTGTAAAGGCAGAGATAAGAGATAAAATGCTGTGTTAAGGACACAGAAAGACAGTTTGGCTGGAATATAAAATCTGTGAAAGGTAGCAATGTGAAAAAATATAGAAGTAGGTACAAAGCAGACTGGGTTAGATACAAACTCCAAGAGTTTATCCTGGAGGCAAGACGAAAGCACTGAAGGATTCTGAGCAGAGGACTTACATAGTGTAACAAATCTGTGCCTTAGGATGATTATTTTGGCAGCTGTAGCAGATGGAATGGAAAGGGGAGAAAATGGAAGTAAGAAAACTAATCAGGAATCCCTGGAAATAGGGTGACAGTCTAGGATGGTGGCTGTATTAGTGAGAAGGGAACAGATGTGAAACATGTGACAACAGAATCAGAAATTACTGGCAACTACTGGGTAAATATGGAAGGCTGGGAAAAGGAACAGTCAAGGATGATGTCAAGGTTATAAATTTTAATGATCAGAAGGATTGTGGTACCATCAAGAGAAATAGGCAAGTTTGGAGGAGGGATAGTTTTAATGAGGAAGATGAGCTTGATTTTGGACACGATGAATTTGAGATAATAACAAGACATCAAGGTGGAGATGTTCAGCAATGTGGGGTATGAGCTCATGAGACAGATTAGAAGAGTCTGGTGAAGAAAAAAAATGACACAAGGCAATCAATTCTTTCTACAGTCAGCAGACTGCCCTCTCCAAAGAAACTAATGATCTTGTAATTCAGTGGCCTGCTAATCGAGTGGCCTTTTCTTAATCCTCACCCTTCAGGACACCTCTATTGCCTCTGACATTGTTGATTACCCTCTTCTCACCACTATTCTCTTCCCTCAAGGGTTTCATTACAGTGCTCTTTCCTGGTTCTTCTCCTACCTGCTTGGTCAATCCTTTTCTATCTTCTTCAATGGATCTTCATCCACATTACATCCTCTAGCCACGAGTATCCCTGAAGGCTCTGTCCTTGGTCCTCTTCTCTTTCTCCTCTATATTATTTCACTTGGTGATCTCATCAGTTCAGATGGTTTCAATAATCATCTATATATAGATGACTCAGATCTACTTGTCTAACCCTAAATTCTCTTCTGATGTGCAGTCTCATATCCCCCAACCAACTTTTAGATATCTTGTACTGGATTGTCCCATGTGCATCTATCTTAAAACTCAAAATGTTCAAAACTGAACTAATGATCTTTTCCCCAAACTCTCCCTTCTTCATAACTTCTCTACTGCTGTTAAGGGTATTATCATCCTTGTCAATTACCCAGGCTCACAATCACCTTAAACTGGTCATTCTCTCATCTCCCATGTCCAATCAGTGGTCAATTTCTGTTGTTTCTATCTCTTCTGTCTGTCTCCTTCTTTCATCTGAAACTACCACCACCCTGGTGAATGCCCTCATCATCTGTAGTATAGACAAAACCTTGTTGGTTGGTCTCCCTGCCTCAGGTCTCTTCCCACTCAAGCTCAGCCTCCATTCAAGCTATCAAACTGATCTTCCCTCTCTAACCTTATCTCTTTCTTACCCTACCCTGAATCCCCTGCCCAATTCAGTAAACACCAATGGCTCCCTATCACCTCCAAAATCAAGTATAAAATTCCATTTGACTTTCAAAGTCCTTCTTAACCTAGCTACTTCCTACCTTGCCAGTCCACTTCAGTCTAGTGGCACTGACTTTCTCAAAGTGCCTACAAACAAGATACTTCATTTTCCAACTGTGCATTTCCTTCACCTGTCCATGCCTGGAAGGCTTTCCCTCCACATCTCAGCCTCCAGACAGTATTCTTTTAGATCTGATCTGATATAGTTATCTTCAGTAGTCCCTGTCATATCTCTTAGGACAAATAATTTAACTTCTCTGAACCCCGATTTCCTCATCTTAAAAAATTAGGATGTTCACTGAGTATTCTCTAGGGTGCCTTCAAATCTGAAATACGATGATCACAAAGTATATAGAAGATTTGTATCATTCTACTTCTCTTCCTTAAAACACTAAACTAGTAGAAGAGCCAGGACAAAGAAAACAACCTCAAGTCAAAGTCAAGAATTTTAATGACTCAAGCAATAACCATTATTATGTAAACTAGGATCACCTTGTCACAATTAAACCATAGATATGACTTAAGTGGTCGAAATGCTTAAATCTATAGATTTCTTAACAAATCCTTAAAAGTTGTTATAGCATTATTTTTATAGAGATGAAGTTGCAATCACAAAATGACAGTTTTTAAAAAGCTGGATAGAGAGCAGACAGTTTTAAAAACATCTTTACCTGTCCCAGTCATGTCATTATCAGTGACTTCTGGTGGTAGTTGTAATTTGGTTGTTCTTTTATCTTGAGAATCCAGTTCCACTTCTGCAACTGAATCTAATGAATCCAGTAGCACGACTAAAAGAATATATGAGAAAAACGAAATAAAGAGGACAATTTGTGGTTCTCTACAATAAGAGCATTTGGGCCACATATTCTGTATATACCAAACAGAATGAAAATGCTTATAGACAGATAGACACATAGATTAAATATACATATTATATCTAACAAACTTAACATGATTACATGCATTTACATTTTAGGAATGAAGGGAAAGTCATGGTTCTCTCTTATCTTTCTATTAAGAAAATAATAAATTGGAGATTAAAACTACATCAAGATAGATTTGAGTTAGCTATAAGGAATATATTATTGATAAGATGTGCAGAATGTCATTCTCTATATTAGGATACTAGTTTTTCTAGGATGTTTTATTTGTAGCTCTGCCAAATCTTGTTGCCCAATTATAATCTTAGAACATAAAAGCTACTCACCATTGGCTAGCATGCCAATTTTCTCTTCTTTCTAAGTTAAAAGAGAAAAAGTATAAATTAAATTGCAAATTAAAAATGTAAATTTACAACATATCAAAACCTGAACAAGTTGGAAGACCCTTTTTCTATTTCTTAGAATATGCATGAATTTGTACTTATTGCCATAGGAATGCTATGATAGTTAAAAATATTTTCCTCTTCAATAGAAATTAGACTAGTAATATAACAGGCATGAATAGAGCCCAAGAAAATGTCTAAGGAATAAAAACATCTAAAAGTATAGTTACCCCACTTTGAATATGGTTGTATTCTAGTTAGATTAGCAGGCTATATACTAAAGAGACTGGACAATTATAAGGCTTATATGAGGAATCACTAAAATTCAGATCTAGTCCAATACTCTCATTTTCAGATGAGGAAACTGAAGCACAAAGTAAGTCCTTTGTCCAGGGTCATTCAACAAGTCAGCAGAAGAACTGGACTAGAACCGCTTTCTCTTGGATTGCAAAATTGAATATTCTTTTTACTCTATCATACTGAAGAAGAAAAAAAAGGAACGAGATGTCATAGTCACGTATCACAGAACGTGGAGTAGGAAAGGAACTTGGAAGTCATTTTAGTCTAACTTCCAACTGAGAGACCTTCCCTACTTACAGCATTAGCTGACAGGTGACATTACCTTCAGTGAAAGGGTATTCACTATCTCCTTGGGCAGAGCATTCTACTCTAAATCATAACATAAAAGTTTTTCCTTATGTTGTATAAAAATTTCTTTCTATCCTTCCTACTCAATGATAATCTGATTTATCAAATAATACAGAACCAATCTCTTTCCCTCTTTTCCATGACAGCCCTTCAAATAACTGAAAAAAAAACCCTATTATTTCTTCCTTTTATCTTCTCTAGGAAAAGCAAATCAGTTTTTTTCCAAATATTTTTCACAGGATACAACTAGCAGTAATTTTACCATGATGGTCACCTTATTTTGAACCTTCCTCTGTTAGTTTCTCCTAAAAGAATCTGATATACAAAAACTGAAGAGGATACTATACATGTAGAGGGATCAATCTAAAATGTAGCAAAATTATTACTTTTTCCATTCCAAGTATTATAATAAATTTCCAGGTATATATAGCATTTTTATGGTTGTAAAGCACTTTATATATGTAATGATGATAATCAGGGAAGCCGCCCTGATTTACTGGGAATATCTATGGAACATGTATAAGAAAGGGCCGGTATGCTGGCACATGCTAAAAAGAATATGCTCAATCAAACTCTGATTCCTGAATGGTCCCTATGGAGGGAATTAGCCACTGAGAAAGCAAGGGTGATTCACTTAATAAACTATAAGAGGAATAACTGTATGCTTTATAGCTCTCTCTCCTCTTTACAATGGGTGGCTTGGGACTTACTGCAGTCAATTAGGCTTCCTAGACCACTAACATCTCTCCATGGCCCTACACTAACATCTTCTAAATTGATCATCTTTTTGCTTCTGATTTGCTCAGACTTTTATTTATAAAATTTAACTTTTATTTTCAGTCCCACATTTTCTCCCTTCAGCCCCTTCCATACCTATTGAGAAGGGAAGACATGTAATACCCATCAGGCATATAAAGTCATGAAAACATATTTCTACATTGACCAAATCTTCCAGGAAAAAAAAGAAAGAAAAATAGAGGAAAAAATATTCGTCAATCTCTACTCTGAGTCTAAAAGTTCTCTCCCTGAAGGTGGATAGCATTTTATATGAGAAATTCTCTGGAGTTGTGGTGAATCATTATACTGATCAAAGTTATTAGGCCTTTCACAGTTGATCATCTTTATTATATTGCTATACTGTGTAGATTTTCTCCTGGTTTTGCTCACTTTACTTAGCATCAATTCATGTAAGTCTTACCAGGTTTTTCTGAAACGATACTCTTCTTCGTTTCTTATAGCACAAGTAGTATTACATCACATTCATATAACATAACTCGTTCAGTCATTTTCCAAATGATTTTGACCAGACTTTCTCTACTGACTTTCCCATTAGCTGTTCTGCTTCAAGGTAAGAGTCAAAGGCACTCAGGTAATATGTCCGCAATCAACTTGAAGGTCATTTGAGCTTGAATGCAGGGGAAAAAAGCCTTCTGCCAGCAGGAAGGACCCTGGCTCCCTCCTCTTCCTTAACGACAGAAAAACCTTTATGAGTGGGGCCTAAAAGTTAAGGCTTTGTCAACTTATCTCCCCTAAAAGTTTTAGGAAAGTAGGAACATT
Organism: Petaurus breviceps papuanus; assembly: GCF_028583685.1. NCBI lineage: Eukaryota > Metazoa > Chordata > Mammalia > Diprotodontia > Petauridae > Petaurus > Petaurus breviceps. Next base: position 1,441,287 of record NW_027187302.1, read on the forward strand.
AATATGCTGTTGACAAAGTTGTGAATTGTATTCTGGAAAGCAATTTGGAACTATGAACAGAAAGTTACTAAACTGCATAGCTTTTGACCCAGAGAAAACACAACTAGGCCTATAATCCCAATTATTTTTTTAAATTAAATTTTAGGCTTATTTTTAGTTTACATCATTCATTTATACAATATTTTGAGTTACAAATTTTCTTCCGATCTTTCCCCTACGTACCACCCCAAAACAGTGATCCCACTATATAACCCCAATCTGTTCTCTCCTATATCCTCCCCTGTGCCCCCTCCAACTTTCCAGTAGGGCAAGATGGATCTCTGTACCCTAGTGCCTGTATATCTTATTTCCCAGTTGCATGTAAAAAAAATATGTTTTTTTAAACATTTGATTTTAAAACTTTGAATTCCAGATTCTTTCCCTTCCTCCCTCATCACCCACCCTTACTGGGAAGATAAGTAATTCAATATAGGTTGTACATGTGTAGCTATGCAAAACATTTCCATAGTGGATATATTGTGAAATTCTGACTATATATCCCTCCATCCTATCCCACCTCCCACTTGTTCTATTCTCTACTTTGACCCTGCCCTTTTTCAATAGTATGTGCTTCCAACTTCCCTCCCCCCAACGTGCCCTCCCTTTTAGCGTCTCCCCTCTCATCCCCTTCCCCCATACTCTCCTGTAGGGTGACATACTCTATTTAGTGTGTATGTCATTCCCTCCCTAAGCCAAATTCAATGAGAGTAAGGTTGACTCATTCCCTTTTGCCTTCCTGTTCTTCCCCTCCATTGTAACAGCTTTCCCTTGCCTCTTTTATATGAAATAATTTACCCCATTCTGTCTCTCCCCAGCTCCTCTCATTATATTCCTCTCTCATCTCTCAATTTCACCTTTTAAGTATCATCCCTTCCTATTAAATTGGTCCTGTTCCCTCTATCTGTGTAAACCTGTACACATATATACACACTCATGTAAGTATTCATATGCCCATATACCCTCCTATATAGACATATATGTATGTATACATATATATACACACATTTATATTCCCTTCACCTATCCTCATACTGAGAAGTTTCATAAGTTACAATTATCATTTTTCCATTTAGAAATGTAAATAGTTCAACTTTTATACGTTCCTTATGATTTCCCTGTTTACTTTCTCATGCTTCTTGTACCTGAATGTCAAATTTTCTATTCAGCTCTGTTTTTTTCATCAAGAATGCCTGAAAGTTCTCTATTCCACTGAATGACCATATTTTTCCCTGAAACATGATACTCAGTTGTGCTGGTAAGTGATTCTTGGTCTTAATCCCAGCTCCTTTGACCTCTGGAATATCATATTCCAAGTCCTTCGATCCCTCGATGTAGAAGCTGCCAGATCCTGTGTTATCCTGATTGTGTTTCCGCAATATTCAAATTGTTTCCTCTTGGCTGTTTGTAGAATTTTCTCCTTGATCTGGGAATTCCAGAACCTGGCTACGATATTCCTAGGGGCTTTCTTTTTGGGATCTTTTTCAAGAGGTGATCAGTGGATTCTTTCAACCTCTACTTTGCCCTCTGGTTCTAGAACATCAGGGCAATTTTCCTTGAGAATTTCTTGAAGGATGATTTCTAAGTTCTCTTTTTGGTCAAGGCTTTCAGGTAGTCCAATAATTTTTAAATTATCTCTCCTGGATCTATTTTCCAGGTCAGTGGCTTTTCCAATGAGATATTTTACATTGCCTTCTATTTTTTTCATTTGTTTGGATCTGTTTAACAGTATCTTGATTTCTCATAAAGTCACTAGCTACCGCTTGCTCCAATTTAATTCTGAAAGAATGATTCTCTTCAGTGAGCTTTTGAGATTCTTTTTCCATCAGGCAAATTCAGCTTTTTAAGGCATTCTTCTCCTCATTGCCTTTTTGAGCCTCTTTTGCCATTTGAGTTAGTCTATTTTTTAAGGTACTATTTTCTTCAGTTATGTTGTTGACTTTCTTTTCATGATTTTCTTGCATCATTCTCATTTCTCTTCCCAATTTTTCCTCCACTTCTCTTATTTTGTTTTCAAAATCCTTCTTAAGCTCCTCTATGGCCTGTAACCAATTCATATTTTTCTTGGAAGCTTTTGGTGCAGGAGTTCTGACTTTGTTGTCTTCCTCCTGTTTCATGCTTTGATGCTTATTGTCCCCAAAAAAGGAATCCAGGGGCAGCCAGGTAGCACAGCGAGTAAGAGTACCAGCTCCAGTGTTGGGATGACCTGGAGATCGAATCCCGGGCTCAGACACTTAGCACCCACCCAGAAATAGCTGGCCATGTAACCTTGAGCAAGTTATTTAACCCCGATTACTTTAAAAAAAAAAAAAAGGAATCCAAAGCTGGACTGCTGTGTTTGCTTTGCTTTCTTTGCTTGCTCATGTTGCCATTCAAATATTCAACTTTTGAGCTTTCTGCCACAGTAGAACTCTCTTTCCAGAGAGGAGAGCTTTGTTCCAAATCACTGGGGTTTACACAGCTGCTAGAGCTATTAGTTGGGTGCCCTCTCAGAAGCCTCCACTGGTTCTGGCACACTGGTCACTCACTCCAGGACCTCCACCCTAGACAGCAATGCAGATTCAAGCAGGTTAAAGCAAGAGTGATTACCTCAAAGACTGGTTGCTTGGTTCTCCTACAATATGTAGGCCAGGAGCTCTGAAGCAGCCACGTGGCAGCTGTGCCTCAGCCGCTTCTCCCTCCGGGGGCAGAGGCTGGATCACACTCCCAGAACCCCTGTTCCCACAAAGTCCACACTGAACTCTCACTTTGTGTTTGGCATTTATGGGTTGATAATTCTGGAAACTGCCACAGCTGCTGGTAATCCACTCTCCTGAAGTCCCTCCAGCCCATGGCCACCCTGAGGCCAAAACTGTGGACTCATGTGGGGCTGGGCTCTGCTCCCTGAAGGCTGCAATGGCTCCTTCCTGTCGGCCTGCCAGGCTGTCTTCAGCAGGAGGTTTGTTTCTCTCTGTCACTTTGTGGGTTCTGTAGTCCTAAAGTTTGTTTAGAGTCATTTTTATAGGTATGTGAGGTGGGTATGGAGGGGGCATGTGGAATTTTCCTGCTTCTACATCACCATCTTGGCCCCCCCCCCAATTTTTTTAAAAGAGGAAAAGGATTCATATGTACAAAAATATTTATATAGCAGTTATTTTTGTAGTGGCAAAGAACTAGAAACTATTGAGGTTTCAATCATCTGAAGAATGACTAAAAAACTATGGTATATGAATAGAAAGTAATATTACTGCATTGTAAGAAATGATAACAGGGTCAGGTTCAGAGATGCATGGGAGGACTCATGAACTGATGCAGAATGAAGTGAGCTGAACCAAAATAACATATAAGAACTAAACATTATAAAACTAACCCTGAAAAACTTATGAACTCTGATTAACATAATGACCAACCATCATTTTAGAGGGAGAATGAATGGTTCCTCACCTCCTGACAGAGAGGTGATGGTCTAAACATGCAGAATGAGATACACATTTTTCACCATGACCAATTTGGGAATTTTTATTTTTGCCTGACTATGCATATTTGTAACAAAAGTTTTCCTTTCCTTTTCTTTTTTTTTTTCAGCAGAGGAGGGAGGAAGTGGGAGAGAAAATAAATGCTTGCTAACTAAAAAAAATATATAATTATAAAACAAAATCTATCTTCCCTAAGCAGTGGCTTTATTCTTACCTATGTGGGAAACATTCCACACACACAAAATAATTTTTGTTACTTTTAGATTTTTTCACAAATCTCTCCTGAGGATTATCACTGCCTTTGAACAAGTTTTGTATTCTGTATATGGAAAGTATCATCTAGAATAACTTACCTTTATAGAGTATTTTTATTGTAAAGTGTTTTACCTACATAACTTAATTTGATCCCTATTACTTATTGATAAGCACAAGAATTATCATAATTTTATAGAAAAAGAAACCAACTGGGGTTGGGGAGAGTGGGAGGGGCAGGGAGGAATTGTTTCTGCTCTTCACAGGCATGTGAAAAACTCCTCTGCAAAATTTCCAGCATGGAGCTACAAGACACAGGGGAATGGGGCTTTTCCTATGTATGTAAAGTGATGTAGTGGAAAGATTATGGAATTTACATAAAGAATCCTTGGTTCAAATCCCAGAGTTTACACTTCCTATGAAACTTCTTATAAGTTCCTCAATCCCTCCAAGCCTCAGTTTGCTCAACTCAAAATGGGGACAACAATGAAAAGATTATTTGTACTGTTTCACAGAACTATTATTTCTGGGAACACATTTTTTAATCCTTAAAGTGCTATATATAAATTCAATCTATTGTTATTACAGTAATATGTGTTACCTAAAACACAATCTGTAACATAAACATCAGGTAAGAGTTTAATAATTATTGCTTTACCTTATCAGTTACTGAGAACTGGGGGTAGATGAGAGAGGTGGGCTAGGAGAAGTGGCAGCAAGGCCTTCCCTTGGGCAATGAAAAGAATTTAGTCCATTGTTTTTGCCAAGCATGTTCCAGTACACCCTTTTCCTTACCTCTATAAGTACCTGTGGCTGAGATGAGGGGGGTTGGGAGGAATTGTTTTCATGCACTAAAAGAATCAACTGGCTTTGCAAAACAAACAAATCCAAAATGAATATGCTTTATAGTAGATTAGCAATATAAACTTTATTTACCTTTTTTTTTTTTAAAAACAAATTCATCTTTATTTTCAGTTCCGAATTCTCTACCTCCTTCCTTCTCTCCCTCCCCTCCTCTTATATTTTCAAATATGGAAGCTTAACTTTAGAATCTAAAGAGGTATTGGACAGGGTATGGGTATGGAGTTGGGAAGACCTACGTCCAAGTCTACCTTTGACAGTTATTAACAGTGTAAACCTGCTTAAGAACTACCTACTCAGTCACCAAAGGTTAGATCTGCCTTCTGGGGAGTTTCCTTTAAGGAAGAAGTTCCTTATGCTGATAAAATCAGAGATACTTAGTAATAACTTCATTCTAAGTTTCTGAAGATGTTTTCTAGATATTAAAGAACCACAAACTGACTTGGGGAGCCAAGGATATCAACATTTCAGCAATCTAAAACTGAAAGGCAAGATCCCAAGCTATTAAATACTCAAAAGAGGCATACCTTGATTGGAGTATTTATCTCTTCTGAAGATTTGGGATTTTGCTCATTTTGATTTTCTTTCTTTTCAGTAGGTGACAATACATCAATATCTCCCTCATCTTCAAAATCATCACTGTAATTTTCTGAAGGAAAAAGAAAAACACACACAAAAGGAAAATATTTCAAAAATTTTAAATTCCAGAAAAATGTTATGTGGGCTTCCAAATAAAATGAAGCACAATTAATCATGATTTCTTCCAAAGCCATCAAGAAGGTATACTTTAGATTAAACTTGTTCTATTGAGAATGTCTCAGCTCTCACAACTATTTTTAGTATTTTGGGGATTAAAAAAAATTTATATACTTTCAATAGTTTTCATTTTTTGAACTTTTTTATCATCTAAAATTCCTTCTTTCTTCCCAAATACTCACCTCTTCCTAACTTCCTTACTTCTGGTTAGGGTACCACCATCCTTTCAGCCACCTAGGTTCATAAATGCAGTCACAGCCTTTTTCCTTCTTCCTCATCCCTCATATCCAGTTAGTTACCAAGTCTTGTCTATTGTACTTCTGCAATCACCTTTTGTCACATGTCCCCTTCTCTTCACTCATAAGCATCGCCTGTTGTTTGTGCCTCCTCTCTGGTCTCCCTGTGTCTAGTTTCTTTTCCTTTTCCAATACACCTTTCACATGGTTGCCAAAGTGATACTGCTAAAGTCCACATCTGACCATGTCCCTTTCTCCAGGGACTCCCCTCCTGCCTCTAGGATAAAATATACCTCCTCTTGAGGAAGAAGACAGAACTGAGGCAATATATAATGGCTGTCAGGAATTTTTAGAGAAAAATCTTACTGGTCACATCAAATGTGGGAAAAAATGCCCCTCTCAGCTGTTAATATTTAAATAAACTGTTATGGATGCAAGAAATAAGATTTAGGTCTTACCTATCAGAACATTATTATAGGAAGAGGAGACTGAATTGAAATTTTTGAGTGAAGGCTATATATATATATATATATGTAATAGTACTTTGTGAAAAAGCAGTATAATGAGTAAAACATCTATAGGGTTCTCTTTGAAGGCATCCTTCCTCTTTTAGAAAAGTTACCTGAAAATTAACTCTGAACAAATCTTGTCATACTTGAAATATAGTGAGAGAAAATGAACAGTGAAAATCTTTAAAAAAAAAAACCAACATTACTCAAACTATAACTCTTTAATGGTTTATGTTGGATTAAATTATTATAGTTCCAATTTGGAAACCAGTTCATATTTTTTTTTCTAAAGCAATTAGAGTTAAGTAACTTGACCAAGGTTACACAGACCAGTTCATACTGTAGTGAGTAAAAGGAGCTAAATGAATAAAAACTCAAACAGGAATTGAACTGTGAAAATTTAACCAAAATAATTTATCCTATTTTCTTTTAAATAGAATTCTTTTTTATGAGAGGCAACATAACAGTGGTAGAGGGATTTTCTTCATCGGGAGTTCCCTATATGAATAAAATAAAAATCTGACACTGAAATCCTCCAAAACAAGAAGCTTGAAATGCGGTATTATATTTAGAAAAGATATTATAATGCTTATGGTTCAAGAAAAGCCCTAGAATCATAACGGCCAAGGCTTTAGTTAGGATCTGTCTTTAGCTCCCACTTCTTTTCCCTCTCCCCTTCCAAATAGGTACACTCATTCATCCTGTGGACACTGGACTGATCTTACCCTAAGATTGGCTGTTACCCTACATAAGGGATATAAGAAGCTCCTGGCCAGAACAGGATTTTGTTTTGTTTCAGGGGTCACTTGTTTGCTAGTGCTATACACTTGCTCTGCCAACATCATGTCATCCCTTCTACTGTGGGGGTGTTTCTTGCTTGCTTCCCTAAACCCTTTGACAGTTGTTGTGCCTTACTTTCTGACAGCTGTGCCCTTTTGTGCACTGAACTGCCTGAGCACACTCAAGATTATCTATTTTGTAGCAATAAGGTAATTATAAATTTTCAGTCTTAGTATATCGACTGCTGAGATGAGACTACAATACGGGATATTTTGTGGGGTATATTTATGGGGTATTTTAAAGGATTTACATAACAGTTTGTTAGCAGCCAGAACTCTATAACCTGCCTCCCTGACAAGTCAAAGCTCCTTCCACAAAACCACACTAATTTTCCTTTTAACTGATGGTATTCTCATCTTACAATGTCTCTTTCCACTCACTGCAAAATGTAGCTCATATTATATCTTTAACAATATTGCTTTAAGACCAACATGGAATTACCTGCTATTTCTTCATGTTTAGAATCATCCTCATTTTCATCTTCAGTCAATTCCATTTCGGTTTTATTTCTATATAAAACATTTATGTTAATTAGAGTTATATTTGAACTATGCTATTATCAAGGCAAAATTCTAGGCATATTTATGTTATCTCTAAAGCCATTAATTGCCCTAATCACTCTTGCATTAAAGCAGAAATTAGAGCTTTGGAGATTGATGGAGAATGTTTGAAAATAGGAAGAGAATGATCAATTACTTATTAAATGCTTACTATGTACTAAGCAGTGGGAATACAAAGACAAAAAAAAGGGTTTTTTTTTTCTTTTTCTGGAAACATAAACAGTCCCTTTCCTCAAGGAGCTTCATTCTAAAGGGGGAGACAGGAGGAAGGTGCCAGTCAACACTTAGAACAGCGAAAGTGCTTAATAAATGTTTGGATAATAATGTGGACAGATATCAGTCAGTCAATGAACATTTATTAAGTGTCTAATATATGCCAGGTACTGTGCTAAGCACTGGGGATACAAAGAGAGCAAAAAGACAGTCCTTACTTTCACAATATAATGGGGGAGGTAACATACAAAAAAAATAGTTATAAACAAGCTATATCCAGCAAAAAAAAAAAATAATGAACGGGAAGGAGGGTGAGCACTAAAGTTAAGAAGAATTGTAAAAGACTTCCTGTAGTAGTTGGGATTTTAGTTAGGACTTGAAAAAAGCCATGGAATCCAGGAGGCTGAGTTGAGGAGGGAGAACATTCCAAGCATGGGGGACATCCAGTGAAAATAAAATGCCCAGAGTAGGGAGATGGAGTGTTTTATTTGAGGAAGGGTAAAGAGGACTATGTTACTAGATCTAAGGGTATGTGAGAGGTATGTGTGTGAGAGGTGTGAGAAGACTGGAAAGGTAGGAGGGGGCCAAGTTATGAAGAGTATAGAACACCAAATAAAGGATCTGATATATGATCCCGTAAGTTACAGGGAAATTTCTTATTGTTTAGTCATTTTCAATTCTGTCTGACTCTTTATGATCCCATTTGGGTTTTCTTGACAAAGATAATGGAATGGTTTGCCATTTCCTTCTCCAGCTCATTTTATAGAAGAGGAACTGAGGCAAAGAGGGTTAAGTGACTTGTCCAAGGTCACACAGCTAGTAACTGTCTGAGGTGATATTTGAACTTCCTGACTCCTGGCTCAGTGCCACTTCACTATCCCATATGAGGAAATACTGGAATACATTGTGTTGCACGGTCAGGTCTGCACTTGAGGAAGATCATTCTGACAGACAGGAAGATGGTCTGAAGTGGGGAGAGACTTGAGGCAGGCTGACTCACCAGGAGGCTATTGTCCAGAAGTAAGGTGATAAGGGCCTGCACCACAATCGTGGCAGTGTCAGAGGAGAGAAGTGGGTCTATATGAGAGATGTTATGAAGGTAAAATCATAAGGCTCTGGCAATAGATTGGATGGTGGGGGGTGGGGTTGGAGAAAGTGTAGTACTGAAGGTGACACTGAGATTGGAGGACTGAGAGGATGTCGGTGCCCTTGAGAGGCATGAAGGTTTGGGAAGAAAGATAATGAATCCAGTTTTAGATACGATGAGTTTAAGACGTCTATAGGACGTCCAATGAGCAATGTCTATTAAGCAATTGGAGGTTAGCTGAGAGGTTAGGGTTAGATAAGTAGATCTGAATATCATAAGCATAGAAATGATAATTGAATCTATGAAAGACGAAGAGATGACCAAGTGAAAGAGTATGGAGGAAGAAAAGATGAAAGCCCAGGTCAGAGACCTGGGGAACTACTCAAGGTTATTTATACCTTATATGCCAAGTTCCATCTAGGGTGAAAGCTGAACATGGGCCAAAAATCAAAGATCCATTAAAAAGGCAAAAGGATTTTAGTGAGGGTCTAGTTATATCAAATATAGTGTACCCCATGAAACAGTATCTGTCACTTTTGTTTATGACAGCCATTCAATTCTCTTTCTCAAGTACATGGAGAGTTGAATTTCCCAGGATGCAAGATTCCAGGCAGACAAAAGGGCAGTAGCAATATCAATATAGTCTGAACCAGAATCACTCATTACAGTACAGCCGGTCTCCTATTTCTTACCTTTTTTCCTAAGATCTCACCATCTCTCCACTAATTTTCCTTCATTAATTTTGTCATCCCTACCACAATTTTATAATGTCAGAGAAAAAAAATAAAATGGTAATATTTTGGTAAGGATTTACATTTTTTCTGGCCATTCTCTTCAATTTTGTTTAAAAATAAAATAAAACCAAACCAAACCAAAATCCCAAACAGTAATGTTACATTTCTTCTTATTCAGGTTAAGAGTACTGTGTTTTTAGCTTAAATGTATCTCGTATCTAAAACAGTGTGTTCTAATATATAATGATATTATTTCTATTTTTTCAATCCTAAACAAAATTAAATTTCTATTTTTGATGGAAAATAATTATTTGAGGGGAGATATTACAATAGAAACCAGAATTCTTGGTACTGTCAAATGTATACTTCTTCATGAATACCAAGCAAGAACATTTCATTTCCAGTTTATTAAAAACTGAGTTATTTACAGTATTGATTATTTGCTATATTAACTATTGTCTGTGTTTTCATTGACTGTACTATGGACTTGATTTCCTGGTAATATCTGTATTTCTTACAGTACTAATGTAACATACCTGAAATTTTAATAAATTTAAAGCTGATGCCAGATTTTTCTAGGATAGATATAAAACACACCAAAAGGAGCATAAGAATTTCAATAGCACCATGGCTTTTGAAAAACCTATAAAGTAGAAAAAAAACTTCTAGTGAGTAGTGTCAGAAATGGAATCTGAAGCTAGTTTTTCCTAAGACCAGGTCCAGAACTCTATCCATGACACCAAACTGCCTTTTCAGTTTATAGATGATATCCAACAATAGTCTATACAGGTATTAAGCTCAGGAGATATATACCCTACAATCTGAAGTGTATGCATATTCTTTTTTTTTTTTAAAGCAATTGGGGTTAAGTAACTTGCTCAAGGTTACATGGCCAGTTATTTCTGGGTGTGGTGCTAAGTATCAGAGCCTGGATTTGATCCCAGGTCATCCCGACTCTGGGGCTGGTTCTCTTACTCACTGAGCCACCTGGCCGCCCCTAAGCAATTGGGGTTAAGTAACTTGCTCAAGGTTACACAGCCAGGTGTTTCTGGGTGGGTGCAAAGTGTCTGAGCTCGGATTTGATCCCAGGTCATCCCGACTCTGAGGCCGGTGCTCTTACTCGCTGTGCTACCTGGCCGCCCCATTTATGCATATTCTTTAAAGTTCCTAGAAATTATCTTGATTTTAGATCATTTGCTTCTTTCTCATAAAACTGAGAGTGACAGATGTTCACATAAATGATTTCCAATACATTATGACATAGTTACATTTCATCAAATTTAGTTACTGAATTAAACGATGGTACCTCCTCTAAAACTGTTTTCTTTGCCTTCTGAAAATCTTTTTCAATATCCTCTGAGTGGTTAGCAGTATAAGAAACACTATTATATTCCCCACCTTAAATACCACTTTCTTTTTCTGGCTTCTTTTTGGATTGTTCATTGCTATTATAATGAAACCCAGGGACTCTGTGTTGTCTCTCACAATGGAAAGTGAGAGAAATCTGATAAACTAATTCACAATAATGTTTTAGTGACTTAACGTCATTCTCTACCATATTTTCTTCAAGTAAAGAGTCCTCTAGAATAAGGAAGAATACTTTACTCTAGGGAATGAGTAACTCCACTTTAACGAGTGGAATTTCAGATGAGGGGGAGAGGTAGGTAGAGCAGGAAAACCTTTCTAATGCTTCTCCAGTTATACAGGCCAGGCCACTTACAGACAAGAAGAATCCTTGATATATTTGGCAAAGAACGGAGTAATGATCTAACTTCTGTTTTTCAAACTTGAAATTATGTACCTATCCTCAGTGATCGATTGCAAAAATAATACATTTACGTCTTGTCCGTGGACACGTTCTGACGTTACCCGAGTAAGTCTCTCAATTGTGTAGACTCACGAGAGTCCAGCTCCTTATTTAGCCTTGAATAATCAATGGTTGATGTCAGGCCTCTCTCGAGCGCGGCGAAAAATCTTTCCTTCTCTTCCTGTTCTTCTAAGGTATCCAAGCCCAAAGCGCCGAGATTAGGCCCAGAAGCAACAACTGAATCTAAATCGGAAAGAAATATTCAGCAACATTTCCAGTAAATTTACTTCACTAATAAATACCCACATAAAAAAAAGTTATAAAAACTGTGAAAATAACCAAGACTCTTTTAACCTAATTTTCTTCTCTTCTCCATTCTCTATCTCCCTCACAGTATCATAGATGAGAAATTTTTTAAAATGACATATTGGGGCATAAGGGCTCCACGGAGGAGATCTAAAGCTTCAAGGAAGTTTACTAAATTATTTTAGACAAATAGCTCATTCAATCAACGCCCTCCAGAGAAAGAGGTTCCTAAATATTCCCAGATCAATCCGTTCTTCAAAATGTAAATGTAGTTTTAATAACTTTAGTTAATTGATTTCAAACCCATACCTCCAAACCCTTGTGCCCCCCCCCCCCCCCCAAAAAGCCCTTTTCTCTTACCGTTTGTTTCTAAACTGTCTCTGCTTATCACAGAAGTCCCACTGCTCTTGCGGAGGTGTACCTTGCCAGTAACTTCTTCCATCTCAACACCAGGCCGGGAAACGTTTTGTGATTTCAAAAAGTTTACATTTGTTCCAAGTGCTCCTAGAAATAAGGATAAAGGCAGTTGAATAATTATCTTTAGAAAATGCTTTAGGGCAAAATGGAGTATCTTAATAAAGAATTACTACAATAAAATTTTGTGTTGAAGCCATGAAAAAGCATGCAATCTAGCACAGCAGTTATATAATACTCCATCAAAATTCACTAAGAAAAAAGTCTAAGTACATAATTTCATTACTCACTCAAAATACAGCTTCTTTTAAAGATTCTATTGAAAAAATAATTTTAGTATGCTGGTTCATGATTTCTAGTCATGTAGCATGGAAAATCACAATCTCCAAAGAGTCAAAATCACAGGTAAAACAACAGGTAATGGTGTTCTTTCTGGGACTCATGGTAAACATAAGCAGGCATTAGCAATTATCAAAGAATACTGGTTATATAAAAGTTGTGTAAAAGACACTTGGGAAATATATAACTGGAAAAGCAGTTGGGTCAATTATGTAGCAAGAAAGAAGAATAACACATAGAATGCTATGATGGTATCCACAAAACATTAGAAGACCCTAAAGGGAAAATTTCCAAGGCACTGGGTAGATCTTCTATGAAGTACTTTTAGAAGGAAGAAGCCAAGTATGAGAACATACTGCAAGGTTACAAACTGAATCATTGAAGGAAATACCCACAGTAATGAGAAAGTCCAGTATACATTTCTATACTTAGGAAACCCAAACATTTACTATGATATCCCCTATACTTACTATATATCTGTGTGTATGTGTAGATATATATACACATATATTTCATTTTTAGAATGAATGCTTCTGATTTACTACATTAAAAGCATTTAATCAATATGCTATGACAGTTTAGGAAAGACTTTCTACCCTGACCTCTTGTACTTGCACTTTTTATCTTGAAAGAGCTTGGGTTAGACTTAAATCAATCGTGCTCAATGGTCTTTGGGATTATAAACTAATATAGAAAGAAGCCAGAAGTAAATCATATGATAAATATTATTTATAATAAAGGACTATTACAGAACAAAATATATCTTTTATCAGTGGAAATGTCACATCAAGAACAGATGTGGAAAATATTTTTAAAGATACCATTTTTCTCTATATACTCATTCTCTAATGAAAACTTATTACAACTTCTTAAAAAATTTTAATATAAATCAACTGACATAAGAGGAAGAGCCTAGAAACTATCTCAGTCACAAATATTTGCCAAGAGAAGAAATATCATAACCAAAGGTTAGAGAGATGATTGTATGTTTTGTTATATAGAAATATATGTTATATACATACATATATGTACACACATGTTGATACACATATACACATACCTATATGTACACATATGATTCTATATAACACAAGATTTATAAACAGTATTATCTCAAAATTATGAGAAGCAAGGAAGCTTAGTGAGAGACAGTTAAGCTGTCACAGAACTAGTGAACTTGAGGGTTGGAAGGGACCACAGCAACTGTCTACTCCAGCCCATACCTGAGGAAATCTCCACTATGCCATAGGAGACAAGTGGTCATCAGGCCTCTTTTTGAAGCCCTCCAAGGAGGGGAAGGACCTAGCACCTCTCAAGGAAGAAGATTCAACCTCTGGCCAGCTCTAATTGTCAGAAAAGTTTTTCCTGACATTAACACTAAATTGATCTCTTTTCAACTTCTACCTGGCATTTATGGATAAAAGTGGAAGATTATCAAACATAAAAAGAGACCTACAAAATTTTTTTTAAATAACAAATTCTCTTCAATGTCGAAGACAATGAAAATCAAACAGTTGAATTTTATCATCAGTCATGCTTTAAGGGGAAATTAGAAAAGGAGCTGAAGGAAAAAAAGATGAGAAAAGTAGCTATATTTTTAAAAAAGCATCCATAAAATTTTCAAGCAAAGACTTGAATGAGTTCTTGTTGTAAATTATTGTAGTAGGGGGTGGTTCTTTGTCTGATATGGCTTAGATTTTTGTGGCTACTGGGGTTCCATCCAACCCTAAATTCTATAATTCTCTGATAATCTAAAAGATGCTAAAGTACTGAATTATTTTATAAAATTAAAGAAAGCAAATTAAAATTATTTTAAAAATTAAAAATGTTATCAGAATCTGTAGTCTTTGAAAGAGGTTAAATATTTTAAATTTTAATAATGTTTGCAGAAAGAATAGCTCACTAGCTAACAGACATTAAAATAACCTGGTGTTTATGCCATTCAAAATGCCTTTAAAGTCACAGATGATATACTGTAGTTAGTGTCTGTAAAATGAGATGGTTCATGTATTTTTAATAAAAACAAATATTTTTAGTTAAAAAAATATAAAAGCATCCATAGTGGAGATACACATTAGAGGCAACAAAAGTTTAAGGATATTAATTGTCAAGGTATCTGCAGGAAGGAAAGATACCAAAGGCATGGGAAAAAATTCTGATCTTATTTTCACTAACATAAAAAGGTGGTCAAAAGAGTATCAGGAACTGTATACCCATATGTCTGTTCATATATCTCTAAACAGTTTCATGATGATAATCTACAATGTATCAAGAACATCCTTGATGAAGGTATAACAAAAGAACAAACAGGTTTTGACAAATAATGCTGTTATAGCTGAAAGCTTTGCAAAATCACATAACTGACTAAAAGGTTGGAAAACACAAACACACATGCATTTTTTGACTATAAAAATGCAACTGCTTTGGTAAAACAAAAAGATACCTTCAAGGCTTTCCATTAATGCTAGGTTTCTCTCTTACATATGTTAAAGTTGTATAAGTCTCTCTGAAAGATCTAGAAAAAAAAGTTCAATGCTCTAACTTCTAATGTTATAGAAGAAATAAAACAGGTAAACATACTTAGTCATTAATAAGTCAGTCAATAAGCATTTATTAAGAGCCTATTATGTGCCAGGCACTATGCTAACACTGCTGGCCTAAGACTGTTTGCAACGGGGAGGCTCATGATGTGTGAGAGCAGGTAGCAACATTTTACAAGAGAAGAAATTCAAAGAAGAGTTATAAAGGATGCCATTCGAGAAATCTGGAACCAAAATAAAAGATGGACTAGTCTGAGCATGAGATAACTGATGAACAGGCCACATGTTCTAATAGTTTCCACAGAATGTTAAGAAACAGATAAGAAGACACCTCCCTGCAGCAAATTTATAGTGACACAGGATGGGTAGGCATGGAAGGTCTGTGATCTATAATACTGAAGAGGCCATTCACATAATGAGATCACAGACCCACCGGAGTATTTTTTTTGTCTCAGCTTTAACTACAGAATTCAAAAGGAAGTAAAAAGACACTGATTTCCTTTATTGGAAATAATTATTGATGATCCTACTCTTTCAATGGTTAAAACTGTAATATATATCCTCCTTTTTGCTTAAAACTAAGCTTAGTTCTAGAATGTAAATTTGTATGTAATTACAAATTCTATCAAGTTGACCGGGATTTATATTTTTTGAAACAGAAAATTTGATGTCCTGCATCCTTTTAAACTTAACTAATTGATAAGTATCATTATACTTAAAGCATCTGATGAGACTATTAAAAAGAAACAAATTAAATGAAAAATAATAGTAATTCATATGCAATATTTTTCCTGCTAGAAATGCCTTGTGAGTACAACTGAAACAAAATCAACCACAAAATAAGAGGGAGAGAGAGAATTTGGAACTCAAAATTTTAAAACAAATGTTAAAAAATTTTTGTTTACTTATAATTGTGAAAAAATAAACATAAGATATAAACACACACCTATTCTGTTTATATCTCCTAAAAAATTGTTTTCTCCTATGACTGAAAAAAGTTCTGTTCACACTTTGTTGTATATCCATCACTACTTTCCAAAATACCATCCTCTCCCCAACCCCAGTAGAAGCAATCCTTCCCTAGTAACAAATATGCACAGCCAAGCAAAACAAATTAACACACTGAGTATGAGCAGAATTCTAGACTTTCAGTACATTAACCCTCTGTCCAATGGTGAGAAGTATGTCTTAGAACTTTGCTTATCTTTCACTCTAACTCTTGCTTTATATTCAAAGTCAAAGAGCTGAAGAATGTTATCTCCTGCTATATCATTCAAAGGAATTACGTGTAATTTTGTCATATGAGAGAGAGAAACTTTGGTGGAGTTCCTCAAAAGCAGTATTTTGCATTACCAAATCAAATGTTTCTTTTATAGCTAAGAAGTGTAGTATCTTTAATTTTAAATTACACATATGTGTAGTTTTGGTTTTCTATTATGTCATACTTTTTGTGACCCCATTTGGGTTACTTGGCAAAGATACTGGAGTGCTTTGCTATTTCCTTCTCCATTTCATTTTACAGATGAGGAACTGAGGCAAAGAGTTAGGTTAAATGACTTGCTCATGGTCACATAGTAAGTGTCTGAAGTCAGATTTGAGCTCATGGAGATGAATCTTTCTGATTCTAAGCCCAGTGTTTTATCCACTGTGCCACCTAGCATGTGTGTGTGCGTGCGTGTGTGTGTGTGTGTTTATTGTATTTATTCAGTTTGTGGATGCAGAAATTAGCCAAATAAAAATAAATAATGCTGTGGCCAGAATATAACATTAAATTAAAATTAATGCTGGTCAAAATGTTTTTTTTTTCTCCCCCGCCCCATTTCAATATATACATATCATTACTATGACTATCTTGGGAAAAATTAAAAAGAAATAGACATGCTTTATGTTTAACAATAAACCTCAATATTCTTTTTTTGGTATTGGCACAGATAATATCATAAAAGACAAAACAGAGGAACATGATTATATAAAAATAAAAATTTAAACAAGTAAAATCAATGCAGTTAGAAAAGAAAGCATAAAGACTGGGAAAAATCTTTTCATTAAACATCTCTGATGAAGTCTGATATCCAAAATCTAACAGTAACTTAAACAAATCTATAAAATTAAGAGTTAATACCTGACAAGTGTTCAAAGAATATGAATAATTTTCAAAAGAAGAGACAAGACTGTCAATGACAATCCAAAAAAGTGTTCAAAATTGGTCATGAAATGCAAATTAAAATATCTGAGAGTTATCAATTCACACCAACCAATTTGGCAAAGATGGAAAAATTCAATGTTGGAGGGACTCTGAGAAAACAAAAAATTTATGGCTAAGAATTAAAAAGGTCAAACATTTTGAGGGAAAATTTTAATTATGCAATAATTAAAAATCCTATTTTACCATTCTCTTTTGTTTTGTTGAAGAATTTAATCCATTCACATTTTCTTTAATAACCTCCCTCTTTTCCCCAGTTAGCATTCGGTCCAGGTGAATTGTAGCTTTAAATCTTCCCTGTCACATCCCACCATCTAATATCTTGTGTTACATTCATTTGTGGGGCTTTTTTCAAAGGAATGTTATTTTATTTCATCCCTATATTTACTCTTTTGAGCCCTTTTAATGATGTAGAAGATAACTTCTGTGTACACATTCTAGTTTTTACTCTCTGTATGTTCCTCACACAGCATTAGAATTTTTAAAGACAACCCTTGCTCCCTCCTCTGTACAGCTCACACATGAGTGCAATAACATTCTGCTTATCTGTCTCTCTCAAAAGACAACCCAAAGTAAAGCTTGTGTCATATCTCCCTACCTTCAGGGGAATATATCTTGATATCTCTCAAATCTTTTCCTGCCTCTGGTGGCATCTGACTCCTGCTCCTCATTCACCCCTCCACACTCAGTGCTCTTACTTTCCCAGAGTCCCAGAAATAGAAATAAAGAGAGATAAAATCACTTCTTTTCTTCCTGAAATCAAGTTGTATCACCTCCCCTGATTCTCCTTCCTCACTTCCTGCAGTCCAAGCAACTTTCTTCTGTTCTTCCCCAAACCCAAAATACTCCTTCAGTTATGAGGCAACATGGAATTTAACCTGTGATACACTCACTAATTTAATTCTTCCTGCTTCGAATAAATGAACGAAGCATTTCTTAAGCATTATGTTAAAGTGTTTTTTCTCAGGGTGTCTTGGCTACCCTTGCTTGCCACCCTTTCATCTTTCTGACTCTTTACTCCCTGAGCTCTTTCAGACCCATTATGTTCTCTAATTTCTTATTAGTTTCAAAAATTAAGTTTTAAAAAATACCCTTGCCTTTTCCTAGAAGCATAAGATTATGTTGCTTAGTCCATTCTTATTTACTATACTTGTTCACCTTCTAAGTGTCTCATTTGTTTGGTGTACTTGTATGATACATACCCGGCTTACCTCTGTTTCTTTTTGAAAGAATGACTCATATTCTTCCCTTCTCCTGTATAAGAATACAATTTATTCTCTAGTTCCTCAAGGAAAAATACCAATACTGAGCCATTAGAATTGATTGTCCCTGAAGATAAAACTTTCTCTTGGTTGCCCAACACACATGTGCATATATGTATACACAAATATATATGCATACATGTATAAACATATGTATAGTACATATATATACATGCATATACTTTAAACAGAAGTCTCAGAGTTTAGCCAAGGTATTTCTTAGTGGGTTTAACTTGAGGTTTCTTTCAGTCAGCAACGCAAGAATCCCATTTATAGAGGGCCTCTTTAAAAAAAAAAAGTTAAAATGGGATGCTCGTGTACCCTGTCTGAATATAGCAACAAATTTTTTTATCTTGCAGAATCTTTATTAAACATCTCTTAATGGAGCCTTCTTTGCTCTTAAGCTCACCCACAACTTTATAAGATGGTGTCTTTGCAGAGTGCTTGCAAGGCTTTGTATGGTGATTTAATAGCAATACAGTCCGTAATCATCAGAACAGACAGTTTTGATACATTTATTGGTATATGGCACATCCTTGTAGTATACTGTTCACATATCCAAACCATTTCCTATGTCTTTATTTCTGCATAGCTGAGTTCAGAACACAGCAAGGAAAAGAAAAAAGGTACATGCAGGCAGAAATGTGACGAATTTACATTTAGTTCATGCCCCCACCCTTATCACCCCTTATGAGACATCCAGTGCCTTTATTTATTCCTTGTATGGCCCAAAAACCCAAACAAGCTATGTTACTGGGAATTGTGATTATGTACTGCAATTACTCCTTCTCCCACTCTGACAAGAAAAAAGAAAAGAAAACTACTATTTAAGTAGCAGGTATCTATCAGGAAGACATCTGAAATGAATGTATATCAATATTTTCAAGGACAAGATTCAGAAACTAAGAGAAAGATGTTTCCATAAGGCATTCCCAGGAATCTTACAGAATGCCATTAGTTTCTACTAATCATCATACCTTTATGTAAGTTATCATCTATATTATTCAGCTTTTTTCAAGTTCAAAATTATCTAATCATCCTAATGAGAATAGACCTATTAAATATGGCTCAATGTTACTCTACACAAGAGTTAAATTCCTTCAAAACTCTTCAGATGAAATATTTTTAGAAAAAAAATCACATTTTAAATATATTAAGAAATATTATTTAGGGGTGGCTAGGTGGCGCAGTGAGTACACACAAAAATACTAACCATATAACCTTGGGCAAGTTACTTAACACCAATTGCCCTCCAAAAAGGCAAAAAAAAAAAAAAAGAAATATTGAAGTTTTTAGGGCTTACTTTTAGAAATCCAAGAAGTCTCCTGTAATAAGAATAATCATCCCTGATTTATTTTTTCAATAAGGGTCTTATGCAACTCTAGCAGAAAAGGTAATTAAACACTCCAAAAATTAACTACTGGGTGTACAGGAAGAGAAATGGGCTGGGAGACTATTTATAAATGAAAGCTATTCAACATTTTAAAAGGAATTTTTATGTTATGCCCCCAAAAAATCCCAACAACTTATCTCAATAAATAAAAGTAAACACTATACATTTTCTACTTATGAAATAAACAAGGACCTAACACTCAATACAAAGACAGAAAAAAGAAAAAAGACCCACAAACTAATTTCAGTATGTTTTCTACTCTTAAAAGTTGGACATCTCTATACTCCACAATAGTTAAAATGCTTTTAAATATCCTAATGTTTATAAATAAAATACACCATTGTATCTAAAATTTCTAATTTCACTTGGCTAGTGCTCTATACACAGGTTATTTTTACGAGTCTATTTAAAATCTGCGATGACACACAAAAGTTAATCTAACTATACTACCAATGTTACCAAGTTTTTTTTTTTTAATTTAGCAACAAGTAATAAATGAACACCTTACTAAAGTGCTATTCAACAGTAGTTACTTTCCCCTAGTTTCTGTAAGGGTATGGGTGTCAAATTTTTTATACTTGCTACTTTAAGGAAAAGGAAAACTCCCAGACTTTTCAAAATGGCTTATTTTATTCATAGAACATGAGCACAGTATTGGAATGAATAACCAAATACCTGTTGAGAGTTCAAACTAAGTATAGGTCAAAAGACTGTTCCAACGGGATGCAGCAAGCCAAAAACAAAGGAGTACTGACTCTCAATGCCATAGAGATAGGCTTCTTCTTCAGGAAGCAGTGCTACAAATGGACCAGATGAGGATATTTTGAGCTATCTGAGGTACACAGAATCAGAGGATGTGAATGACAGAAGGCATCACAAAGCTCTTTCAGCTAATCCTCATATTTTATAGATGAGATAACTGAGGTATAGAAAGGTAAGGTGGCTTGCCCAAGGCCATGCTGCTAATTAGTAACTCCACTGGAACCAAATTTCAAATTAAACATTCTTCCCCCTCTAAGATAGTGCTGTGCAGCAGGCCTCTCTGCTGAAGCATTTCTAATGTGATATGCTTGGATAAATAAAAGCTGACAATTATATAACACTTTAAGGTTCGTATACTTTAGATACATAGGCACATTGACTAGAAGTGGAAGGGACCATCTAGTTTACCCCTCCCCATTTTATATTCCTCTACCACAATTTATTCATTTGGTGAGCATCCACTTTGTTTTCAGTTCTGATATAAGAAAAGTGCTACACTAAATATTTTTTGTACATACCGATCCTTTCCCCCTCATCTGACCTATCTTTGTTTTTGTTGTTGTTTTTCAAAGCAGTCATTATCTTCATCCTTCCTTCTTTCAGGTTTTCTTGGGCATGGATTCCTCAACACCTTCAAAACTGCACTGCCTTTATCACGTACTGGCTCTATTTATAACGGGTCTAGTCTAGATACTCTTCCCCTATTTGTGCCACATACTGGTGCCTTGTATACACTGGGGATTGTAAATGTACAAATGCAATTGTGCCACAGTCAGTAAAACAGATTCTGTCATTAAAAAATCCTCATCGACTTATTGTCTGCGTTTTGCTGTTTACTATCCATCCTAGTTTTATCCATCAGTATGTAAGGAGATGTTTCTATGTATCCATAACTTCTATGGATATTTTTCTTTTATTCAATTGATATTTCAAAACATACACTACAAGTATTACAATTGTATAATGATTCATTTCTGAGCTTTCTGAATATATTGTAATACACAGCAACACAAGTTTAAAATCCATATATACACACATAAACAATCTGTTAATATATTAAAAACAAGAAAAAAAATAATGTATATCCTACAATTCACTTCTTGAATTCAACAGTGATAAAAATCATTTATACTCTACTAAAATAACAGTCACATATCTCTAATCCACACTCATTCCATAAATACCATATAGATGTATGTATACACATATACATATATCAAACAAAATAATACCTAAGACAATGATAAAAAAGATCTGATAAATGTTTTCTTCAAGGCTTTCCTCTAATAAGGTACTTCCTATAAGTATGAGTGCATATATGTTTTATATATGTTTATGCATGCCTATATATAGGTATAAATACTGTATACACATGTGTACACACATATAACTCTGACAGAGCCACATATACACACATGGTATACATGCCCATTATTTTAACATATGTATACACATAAATATATGGCACCATCAAAGATACCTTACCATCTGTTGTTAAATAGAGATAACTTTGATGCATAAAAAAAGGGCAACAGATGTTCACCAAAGGTGCTTAGCATTTTTATGGAAACTGTCCTGTGCAAGGTCCAAATGGAAGAGGGATTCCCCACAGACATAGGTTGAATTTAAGATGTCCACAGGATACCCTATATTAGAGGCACAAAGAAGCCCTGTGCTAAAGGCTGATCCAAATTCAGGATACTAAGGTAGTGTATAAGCTTTAAATGAGAGACCCTCTGCTTTTTCTTTGATGCCCTTTATACAAATTGTGCACAGTTCATTGTTGATAGATTCCACAACATATATTTGGATCAGCCTTTTGCACAGGCCTTCTTTCTGTCTCAATGTTTGACCAATTTGGTCCTTAGTCACTCCACCTTTTGTTTAATTAGTCCAGTAAAATAGGGCCTCTCCTTTTATTGCCTCCTTTTATTGCCCAGTGGGTTTCCATAGTGCTTTGTGAAACTCGAAGATCCAGGATTCCAATGATAATTCCTCTATAAGCAACAAAACCCAGGATCCAACATGGAGAGGCAAAGCACAAGAGAGGTAACAACGGCACCAGGCTGTGATTCCCACCTTAAGTATCCCAATTCAAGTAGTATAAGTCAAAAGAAAAATAGAAAGAAAAACAAAAAGAAAAGAAAGACAATCCTTTGGGCGGCTAGGTGGCGCAGTGACTAGAGCACCAGCCCTGGAGTCAGGAGGACCTGAGTTCAAATCAGGCCTCAGACACCTAACACTTACTAGCAGTGTGACCTTGGGCAAGTCACTTAACCCCAATTGCCCGGCCTTCCCACCTCCAAAAGACAAAAAAAAAAATCAAGTAGTATGAGTCCCAAGAAGACAGAATGCCCTTTTCTCAGTTTTTCCCAGCTTATTCTCCACTCATCATTTCCATGTGTGTGTGGTGCAGGATGCTGTCTCTAGGGACCTGTGCCACAGTACCCCTCCCAGAGGGTACAGAGGGCAGTCTTTCTTTCAGCTAAGACACATATATAAACAAAGTTTCACTACTAGGTTTTTGCAAACTATAAACTTCTCTATTTAGCTGACAAATGACCACATACAGGTACTCTTCCTTAGGCACAAAAAAAGGACAACTGCTTAAGCCTAGGAGTGCTGGATATGGAAGAGGACTTCAGCTCTAATTCTAGCTCTGACACTTATTGTGTGACCTTATACAAGTTAATTTATCTGAGCCTCAGTTTCCTTATATATAAAACAAGAAAGCTAAATTCTGTGACCTCTGAAGTTCCATCTATCTTTAAATTTATGATCCTACATCCTCTAAATCTTACCTGCATCCCCTAAATCTGTGAATGGAATATTTGGGGGCTCTAACCAGGTGTGATTCCCATTCTATTCAGGTCCATTTCTCCATACACCAACACAAATCTCCTCTTTTAGGGATTCTCACTTGCCCAGATGATTGTGGATGGCAGCTGCTTGATGTTTTCCAAGAAAAGCTACTATGCCTCTGGAAGTGAAAGCCCTGGCTTCTTTTACTCAGTTCCCTCCCTCCCTTGGGAATACACACCTAGCTACCTGGCCCAGATTCAATAGTCTTTTGCCTTGTATCAGTGATATCTCCTCAGAAAAAGTATTACCCACAAACAAGATTCCTCTACTATCACCTCATCTGTCACTAAGCTGGATACCAACCACCCTCCGTGTCTCTTAATGAAAAAATCCTCAGGAAAACTCCTTTCTGGTGTTAGCCAAGGGCTCCTCTCTGTCTCATCCAATGTTTGGTTGTTCATTAGAAAACTTCTTTTGCTTTCTGGCATTTATCCACCCTCCTCTTTATTTGAGGATGGTCTGAGACATATACCATAGCTACTCATTTTCTATACTCCCTGTATTTATTTGTGCTTCCATGTTATGTCACGACTGGAGCTGCCAGATCCTAGTCTGTATCAAAAATGGCACATTTTTCACCAACTCACCTGGTAAACAGCTTGCCCATAGAAGTCATCCAAAATCCAGACAATTCCTACCAATTCCTATATTAATGCAACTAGCATGTTAATATACATCATCCATAATACATTACTAAATGATGGCAATCCCCACTTTTCCTCTCCCTCTCCCAGTTTCAAAAGCAGTTCAACAACCCCAATTTATTTCTCTGGCCAATTCCACTGCCCTGTAGATAAAACTGTCTGAATTATTGTGCTTTTGATGGTCCCATTTTAAAAATCTAGAGCATAAATACTCCAGTTTCCCCTCAACAATTCAATTTGGGAACTCTATCCCATCTCTTGCTTCTTTACACACTC
The DNA here is from genome assembly GCF_028583685.1 of Petaurus breviceps papuanus. NCBI lineage: Eukaryota > Metazoa > Chordata > Mammalia > Diprotodontia > Petauridae > Petaurus > Petaurus breviceps. The sequence goes on from NW_027187302.1 coordinate 1,465,634, forward strand.
CACTGAATTCCATAGCCTCTAATCTCTTGTGCATATATCTCACATTTATAAGATAAGTTCTTACACAAAATCTTGCTCTTTTTTCCATGCTCTTGAATCTCAGAAGGCTCTTAAGGTATTAATAAATCTGTATTTAAATTTGCTTTGCAACATCTAATTCCTAGGATATTCCAGTCCCTTGCTTTACAATCTAATAAATTTGTAGTCTCAGTTACCCTGGAAAGGCTTCTCACATATTTCCTCTTTTCCTTGAGAGAATTTCAGAGAACCCTGCTTAGGTTCTCTCTCTCAATGAAGGATCCCTAGACCTGCATCTTGTGAGACCAAAGTGACCCATTCTTCTTAGGACCTCCTGCATGCCTAACTTTCCTTAAGGCACTAATCTTTCATACCTATTCAATAAGGCTTTGCAGAGTCTCAGTCAATAAGTTCACTATGTGTCACGTGTTCCTAGATCATTATAAAAATGACCTTATTTATGCTTATGGCTCTGACAATTCTCCTGTAATGCCTGGTGTTCTTCTTGTAACAGCTGATGTTTGTTAATGGCTATCTGATAACATAAACTGTCCAGACCTCCTGATTACATTCTTATTCCTCTTCCTCCCCAGTGAACTTATATCCTTCAATAGCTCATTTTAATAGCTTACATTCTTGTTGTAGGTAGCTTACTGCTCTCTGTAAGATTCCTAGAATTTGATCTTTTCTTTCAAATTTTTTCCTTTTTGATTATCTACAAATATCCCCATGACTTACTCTCAAAATTTTTCAAAGCAATCACTGTACTGCAAAAGTTTTCCTCTTATTATAAAATTTGTAAAGACTTGTATATTTATCAAATAGATCTGATTATCTTATATTTATTCCTGTCACTCCTAGGGTACAATATTCTCTTCCCAAGGACAAGGATCATATTGTACACAGTAAATGTTTCAAGGCAGGCCATGACTCTCTTACTTCATCTGAAATTCTGATCCCTAGCCTTAGTACTTGGCATTATTGCCCCTTAAATAAATGCTTGCTCAAGCCTTTTTATAAGAGATTTTAGCAACTCACCAAGCCTCTAAGCTCTTCCTACATCTACCACATGATCAGTTCCCAGATGATCCAATAAAGATGTATCCTGAACAATGCCAAGACATTATATTACACCACCTCCAACTCTGTTCTCCCTATTAACCCCCATACAACCTTTCAAGGTTTCAGAATAACTGAGCAAAGGTACATTTGGGTACTTTAATGAAGGTACACAACTTCAGATAAAAGATATAAGGAATGGCGTTGGTGTGGATACACAATCTGAATCAACCTTAGCATGCAAACATGTTGTCATACAAACACACAGCTATATTTCACTTTCTTCCCAGTTCCATAACAGTGATGCACTGAGCATTAGATTTAAGGAATATGATGATGATGGTGGTGATGATAATTATATTATTTCATATTATCCCCATTTTACAGGTGAAGAAACTGAGGTAAGCAGAGGTTAAATAACTCGTCCATGGTCACAGAGTTATTATGTGTCATGATACTGACAAAAGGCTTCAGGATACAAAAAAGATCAAGAAGTTCTGCTCTTGGGAATTTATGGAAAGTCATGGACAGGAATGGCACCAAATCATAAATTGTGTTAGAATCTGAAACCAGTAGAGGAAATCACACCAACAAAATCATAGCTCCACCAAAAACAGCAACTTGGGATCATATATAAAACACATATTTCTCCATTATTTGACATACTCCCAAGGCCATTCCTTATCTCTTCTACCTGAAGTTAGGTAGGCTCCTTAAAGTATTTTTAAGAAAACATGAATTATGCCAAGATAAAACTTCGTGAAAAAGAAATAGACATTCACAATTATATATCATATATATGATAGAATTTTAGGAAAAGCAGAAAAAAAATCAGCTGTGAACATTAATGACAAAATCTCACTGTGTTCTGCTTTTCTTCAACACTTGCATTTATTTTTTAAAAATTCAGAACAGAAGAAAGGTCTTGACTGACACCTTGTGGTCAAAATAGTTTATATAATGAAATGAAAGTATTTACCATCATCTTCAAAATCATCATCTGTTAACCACCATGGTGCTGAATTTTTCTTCTTCAAATCTCTTTTTCTATGATGTCTGTGTGTCTTATTTGAGTTTCCAAATGAATCATCTGAAAGAGACTGAAACAACAGGGTATGGTGCTTTTTTCTTTCAGAATTTATTTATTTATTTTTAGTTTTCAACATTCATTTACACGAGATCTTAAGTTCTAAATTTTCTCCCTCTCTGCACCCTACCTCCCACCCCAAGATGGCAAGCATACTGATTACCTCTTTCCCCTGTCTGCCCTCTCTTATATCCCTTCCTCCCCATCTCCCCCTTACTTTCTTGTAGGGCAAGATGTATTTCTATACCCCACTGCCTGTATATATCTATCTTATTTCCTGGTTGCATGTCACAACAATTTTTTTTAAACATTTGTTTTTAAAACTTTGAGTTTCAGATTCTATCCCTTCATGCCTCTTCACCCACCCCCACTGGGAAGACAAGCAATTCAAAATAGGCTATACATGTGTAGTTATGCAAACATTTCCATAGCAGTCATACTGTGAAAGACTAACTCTATTTCCCTCCATCATATCCTGCCCCCTACTTATTCTATTTTCTCCTTTGACCCTGTCCCTTTTCAAAAGTGTTTGCTTCTGACTATCCCCTTCCCCAATCTGTCCTCCCTTCTATCATCCCTCTCCCTTTATTCCTTCCCCCCTACTTTCCTGTCTATGTAATTGAGTGTGTATGTTATTCCCTCCTTAAGCCAAATCCAATGAGAGTAAAGTTGACTCATTCTCTTTCACCTTCCTGCTCTTCCCCTCCATTGTAACAGCTTTCTCTTTTACAGGGTATATTTTAAAAGAAAAAAAAAACATTCGTACCATATCACTATTTTTTAAAGTCTCATTTATATCAGCGGAGAAGGTGTTTTTGCAGTCAGGAAGGGTCTATATACTGTCTCCCACACTAACTCTGGGACCTTGAGTGGCCACTTAACATCTTGTTTGCCTCAGGCAACTCCTAAAACTTAGCTAAATCACTGAAGCGTTGCTATGTGCTCCGGTAGAGCAGTTTCCATTACCAAGTATTACCCCAAGAAATTACAGCTTCTTCAAGTATTCTTTTTATATCTATATTTACAGAAAGAACTCAAAAATTGTTCATTCATTACTGTTATTTGAAAATTGCTCTCTTAATTGACAAAATATTCAAAATCTGTCTTGTACTTTAAAATATAAGCATTACATACCAAATCATTAGATGGTTTCATTCTTAACTCAAACTATCGTAATTAATGTTTTCAGATTATTGTTTTTAATCATACTAAAAGAGAAAACATTTTAAAATACAAGTTTGTAGTTCTGACATTACGAAAAAAGAAAAGTTAAAATGCATAAAAACCTAGCAAAGATGACTTACTTTAACTGAGTTGCAGACAAACATCCAACTCAATTACATTTTGATGAAAAATATCACTAGAAAAGTGAATCCTAAATGTGTTCATATGTAAGGCGGAAAATTACATTAACTGAGGAGAAAAGAAATAGATACTAATGACAGATACACATTAGGACTTTGTGAACATATACTTTTAGGCACTCTACTTGAGACACACATGTATACGTGTGTATATGTTAAATATCTATTAAACCCCTATTATAATTGGGAATTGAACTTATAGCTATCGTGAGAACTACTAGCAAATAATCAATTAATTAGTTCTCCTTTGACATTTTTATTGTGAAAAAGAAACATTTGTTATTAAGCATTTCTAACAGTAAATGCCTCCATTACCAGTATCAAAACATACAACCTCTTTATTTATGCTTAAATTCCTCTTAAGAAATTTTAGGCACAGTTATGAAATTCAAACATTAGTAATTACTCATGGAATTTGAGGACATTAAGGTAAGGAGAAAAAAAAATCTTACTTAGCTAAACTGGTCCCTGGATAAATGAACAAAAGTCTGCAAATGGGAATACCTGAAGCTTCTGTTATGTTAGTTAGGTGAGCAATTAAAACTGACAAGGGGGAGGAAAAGCAAACCTTGGCCACAGTTGGCCCAGGTTTAAATACTAACATTATTGTCTTTCAAATATAGGTGCAAACAAAGGTCCTTGAGGTAAAAAGGCAGGTAGATTCCCTGGATATTTCTAGGCCAGTGGTCATCCATTAGGACAAATGTAACAAACTTGGGGAATTCATATTCATAGAACATGAATATAAAGTAACATCAGGTATAAATCATCAAGAAACTCTGTACTTAAACTTTAGAACAACCACAACAAAGAACAAAGTTTGCGCTTGATGTCCAGGGCCCTAGGACACACTACCATTTCCTATATCATGTCTGGGCTTTAAGAGGTTCCCAAGCCACAACTCCATTAGGCCCTGTTCTTGCTTGTCACAAGGCAGGCTCTGGGAATACATCAGCTCTTGCTGGTCGGCTAGAAACATACCACCTGCTGTTTCCGTTTTCTGCATACCTTCTAGGACACAGCAACACAGTGTGGCACAAGGCTGCCCTATTGAGGGCCTTTGCTGTTGTTGTTCAGTAGCTCAGTTACATCTAACTCTTCGTGACCTTGTGGACACATACTGTCCATGAGGTCTTCTTGGCAAAGATACTGGAGTGGTTGGCCATTTCCTTCTACGGTGAATTAAGGCAGAGGTTAAGTGATTTGCCCAGGGCTTCACAGTTACTAAAGTGTCTGAGCCTCAATTTGAACTCAGGTTTTCTTGATTCCAGGCCAAGCACTTCCTCTATTGATCCACTTAGCTGCCTACAGCTGAGGGCCTACTTTGAACTTTCTAATCACCTGCCTATATGCATGGACCTCTCCTCATCTGCTGACGATCTACATGGACCCAACAGTCCAATGGTTGCTCTTATCTCAATGATAATGAACCTCAGATTTGTGAAAGATCTCTCACCCCCGTCCAGCTGTCCATTTCCTCATTTCCACCTTACCACTATCACACAGCAACTTTTCCTTGGAAGAAGAGTCCAAACTTATCTCTTGATCAACAGCCTGATGGCTATCATCTACTGACACCCAGAACATTCTCCCTCCTTTCCAAATGAATTTAATGCCTAATTCGCAGCCTGTCTCTACACCCCAATTCCTGCCCACAAACTATGCTCTTTATAATAATAATAATTATAATGATAATAGCTAGCACTTATATAGTGTTTTAAGTTGTGTAAAGCACTTTAAATCTGTTATGCCATTTGATCTACAGAACAGCTCTCTGAGGTAGCTGCTTTATTATCTTCATTTTATAGAGTTTGGTTCAAAGTTTTAAGTGATTTATCCAGAGGCCCACAACCAGTATGGGTCGGAGGTGGAACTTGCACCTAGGTGTCCCTGGCTCTGAGGCTAACAACACCTCATATTCCTCCAAATACCTTAACTTCTCAGTTCCTCAGACGATTCAACTCCTAAGACTTACTCCTATCACACCTTAAGTTAAGCATAAGTATGCATATACATAGCATCACCCACAAGTGTTCCAACTTCTATATTCAAGAATTCTGTCTAATTATAACCTTTTATCTTCTTAGCTCCCCCTACCCTTACTCCTACTAATCCTAATTCTTCTTCCTCACCATGATCTCCAATCCCCACAATTTTCAGTACCTTCCTAAGCCATTACCATACTCTGCTTACATTCTCCTTCCTTCCCAAACTTGAACCTTCTGTGAACCAGTTCAAATCTGCAATAGCTTCTATTATCCTCTAATTTCAATTTATTACTGTCAATGTCTTGCTAAACCCTAACCCTGAAAGATTGCCTCTGTCTTCCCCCTTAGCTCCTATTCACTCACTATTGAATGAGCTGGAGGAAATCAGAAAAACCCTGCAGACTAGGTACAAATTCTATATTCCTTACTGCAGGCAGACAATTCCAACTCGCTGTAATGGTTCTTCCATCCCACTTACCATAGGGATTATTCCAAACCTCTTTATCTTCTCAAGCCTCTCATACCACTCCCTCCTTCCACACTCTGAAGTTCTCACCTGGTACTTCATTGAAAAAATTGAGGCCATTCACCAAAAGCTCCATCTTTCCCCCTTCTACTCATTTCACCAGCCTAACGATAGCATCCCCAGCTATCTCCTCCTTCACTCAAACTGCTGATGAAGAGTGGCCCTTCTCCTTAACAAATTCAACCCTGCTACATGTACTTTTGATGCTAGATTCTCCCATGGTCTCCAAAAGAATGAACCATAATCATTTTCTCAATATAATTTTCAGTCTTTATGTACTGGTTCTTCTCCTAATGACCCAGAACATTCTGAAGTTTTCCCTGTCATTAAGAAAAAAAATAATCCTCTACCTTGAATCTACTGTGGTCACTAGCTATTGTCCTATATCTCTCCTTTCCTCAACTCCTCTCCTTTCACTCTTATCTAAACTCTCTGCAATTTGGTTTCCAATGTCATTATTCAACTGAAAATGTTCCTTCTCAAGTTACCAATGACATCTTAGTTGATAAATTTGATGATCTCTCAATTCTCATCCTTCTTGAGCTCTTGGTAGCCTTTGACACAGTTGATCACCTTATCCTAGATATTCCCTCCTCTTTGGATATGAGTGCTATGTCCTGCTCCTCCTCTTTGATTATTTCTTTCCAGTTCACTTTGCTAGTTCTTCATTCCTGTAATCCATAGATATGCCCCAAAGCTCTGTCCTTGTTTTATCTCTCACTTCAGGATCCCATTGGCTCCCATAGGTTCAATGATCACCTCTATGAAGATAACACTAAGATCTGCATATCCAGTGCAAATCTCTCTCCTGAGCTTCAGTCCTATTTCCACATTGCTTCTGAGGCATCTCAAGCTGAATGTCCCACAGGAATCTCAAATCCAAATGTCTATATCAGAACTCTTTATCTCTCACTCTATATCTACCACTCTTTCTTATTATTACTGTCAAGGGGAATATCATCCCTCCAGTCACCTGGATTCATGACAGTGTCTTAATTCTCACCCGACCCACACATACAGTGAGATGTCAAACATTGCCATATCTGTCTTTATAGCAACTCTCACATATGTTCCCTTCATTCCACTCACACAGGCATTCCTCACTCTAATCTATCCTCCACTTAGTTTAAAAAATTATTTTCCTAAAGCGAGTGTGTAACCATACAATTCCAGGATCTTTTCAGATCCTGAATCTGTCATCCACTGTATTCATCCACCACTCTTCTTTCTAGCTTCATGCCATCTGAAAATATGATGAACAGGACATCTATATTTTTTATTCAAGTCACTGAAAAAAAGCACATATTCCTAGGGTACATCACTGGAGACCTATTATAATATTGACACTATTAATAAATGCTATTTGAGTCTAGTCATTTAACCATTTCAGAATCTACTTAATTGTATTAGTCTGATCTATATCTCTTCATGTTCTCCCCAAGAATAATATGAAACATTTTAACAAAAGCTTTACTATACTCTAGGTACACTACATTCACAATATTCTCTTATCTTCTATTTTAGTGATCCCAACAAAAAAGGAAATGAAATTAGTCTGATCTTTACAAAGTTATGCTGGCTCTTTGTAATAACTGATTCCCTTTCTAGATGTTTGCCAATCATTCCTTTAATAATTTGCTCTAGGGGCGGCTAGGTGGCGCAAGGAATAGAGCACCGGCCCTAGAGTCAGGAGGACCTGAGTTCAAATCTGACCTCAGACACTTAACACACACACACACACACACACACACACACACACATGCTCTAGCTGTGTGACCTTGGGCAAGTCACTTAACCCCAATTGCCCTACCTTCCCCTCTGCAAAAAAAAAAAAAATTTGCTCTACAATTTTGCCAGGAATTAAACTCAATCTCACTGGATAATAGTGTGTGATTCTCTTTTCTTCCCTTTTGAAAAATCAGAATAACATTTGTTCTTTTCCAATCCTGTGGTACCTCTCCCATTTTTCATGACCTTTAAATGTCACTGATGGTGCCTCAGCAATCCCATCTGCCAGTTCCTTCGGTACTTGAGGATGAAAGTCATCTGTGCCAGGTGACCTGAATTCACTAACGACAGCTAAAAGCCCTCATTAGCTCCTAACGTATCTCTGACATGTCAATGTCCTGTTACATATTTTCTTTTTTTATAATTTCTAATGCAAAAGGTCATTCTAATTAGCCAATAAAGAAGCAAAAAAGAGAACTGAGCAAATCTGTCTTCTCTCTGTTGTTCATCATATGATTAATGGTGTCTGCAAAGTAGCAGGATAATAATAAATCAATAAATGTCATCAGCATGTTTATATATTACTAACCAAACCCAGCAAGAAATGACAAGTGGAATATCATTCAAAATATGACAAAATGGATATAACACACAGGAAATAACTTATAAAGAAACGTGAGATTTATTCAAATTTAATAAAAATATCTTAACAGAAATAAAAAGAAATTTAAATAACTGAAGAGATTGTCACTGATCAAGGTTACATCTTGCCTGCATACAAAAAAATCACAATACAACCTCTCAAATAATTTACATATATATTACCACACCTGCCTAACTTAGAACGGCCAAAGAAACAATTTATAGAATTAAGTTTATTTCAAAAAATGAAAGATTCAAAATCTCAAGGAAAATGAGAAAAAGGATGACTAAAGGCACAGTATTATCATACCTCAAACTATATTATAAAGCAACAGTCATTAAAGCTACTTTATACTAGTTAAAAATCAGAAAAGCAAATCAGATGAACAGACTAGATAAGCAGGAAACAAAAGTAATCAAAAACAGTCGTCCAGTACTTGATAAACCCCAAAATATAAATTAGTGGAGAAAGCATTCCCTTTTTGGTAAGAGCTACAGGGAAAACCGAAAAGCAGCCTAGCAGGAATTGGCTTTGGTACAACATCTTATACCATAAGCTACAAATGGAAATAACAATAATAATAACTAGCACTTACACAGCACTTTAAGATTTGTAAAAGTGCTCATTTTATCCTCATAAGGAGCAATTATATTCATACCCATTTTATACATAAGGAAACAGAAGCAAATAGAGGTGTGACTTGACCTGGGTCACTAACTGAACAATTCTCAGAGGTCAGATTTGAATTCAAATTTCCCTGACTTCAGTTTCAGCTCAGTCCATTGACACTTACCTGCCTCTGTATACAACCTGAATATAAAAGTTTATGTCATAAAAAAAAATACCATCAAATACCTGTCAAAACTACAGCTAGTAGAAGAATTCTTATTAACCAAATAACAGAGGAGATAATAGAAGACCAAAAAAAGTAATTTTTCATGAATAGAATCAATGACAATTTAAAAGAAATAAAGGACAGGCACATTTGCATCAAATATCACTAATAAATGCTTAATGCTCAAGATATAAAATGAAATTATATACCATCAAGGACCACTACCAAAAAGATAAGTGATCAAAAGATGTGAAGTTTCCAAAACAAGAAAACATGCTGCAAATCACTGCTAAAGAGAAATACATATCAAAGCAACTCTGAGATTTTATCTTATACCTTGCTAATTTGCAAAAAATGACCCCCCAGAAAGGAGAACAGTCAATAATGAAAGGATGTAGGAAGACAGCTCCCATGGATTCAAAAGTTACTTCTATGCTAATGACTTTCAAATCTATTTACTTATCTAGTTCTAATTTCTTTTCTGATCTTCAGACACACATCTCCAAGTGCCTATTGGACATGCTGAACTGGATGTCCCACAGATTAAACTCAACATATCCAAGACTAAATTCATTATCTTTCCCCTCAAATCCTCCCAGCTACTTAAACCAAGAACCTAGGGATAATCCTTGACTTCTCACTCTCTCTCACTACCTGTATCTAACTGTTGCCAAGGCCTATTTGTTTTAACTCTTTAACATCTCTTGTATACATCCCCTTCTCTCCTCTGACACTCTCATTTTGCTGGTACAGGTCCTCATCACCTCAGACCTGTACTGCTGAAACAGGCTTCTAGTTGTTTCCCCTGACACAAGGATCTTCCCATTCCAACCCATCCTCCACTCAGATCTCAAAGTGATCTTCCAAAATAGTTCTGACCACGTCACCCTATAACCTCCAGTGGTCCACCACCACCTCTAGAATCAAACACAAAATTCTCTGTCTGGCATTCCAAACCTTTCATAACCTAACCTGCCCTGCCTCCAAGTCATTTCCAGGCTTCTTATATTGTTGTTCCTACTCCAGGCATTTTCCCAGCAATCCTGCATCCCTGGAATTCTCTCCCTCCTTATCTCTGCTTCCTGGCTTTCCTTCAAGCTTCAGCTAAAATCTTGCCTTCTAAAAGAAGCCTTTTCTAATCCCCTTTAATTCTAGTGTCTTCCTTCCAATGTTATTTTCTATTTAGCCTGTATATAAACTCTTTGCATGTAGCTGTTTGAATGCTTTCCCCCCATTAGACTGTGAGTTGCTGGAAAGCAGGAACTATCTTCTGTCTTTCTTTATATACCTAGTACTTAGCACAGTACCTGGCAGAATACCTGTGTGATTTACATAGTAGGCAAACAGTAGATGACAAACTGAATATTTACATAATGCTGTTTTCCATAAGAGGCAGTGAGAAGCATTAATATATTTTTCTGCATATGTATAATTTTTAAATAATAAGAAATCATAGGGGCAGCTAGGTGGCGCAGTGAATAGAGCACCGGCCCTGGAGTCAGGAGGACCTGAGTTCAAATGTGACCTCAGACACTTAACACAAAAACTAGCCGTGTGATCTTGGGCAAGTCACTTAACTCCAATTGCCCTCCAAAAAGCAAAAAAAAAAAAAAATATATATATATATATATATATATATATATATATATATATATATATAGAAATCATCCTTTAAAAAGTAAGACAAATAGGTTCCAGCTGTAGTTCTATCAAATAGCTGTGTGACTATGTAAAAGTCACTCTGAGGAATCAGTTTCTTTATCTGTAATAAATGATCTCTAAAGTCTCTTCTAATATTAATATTTTTGTGTAATCAATAGAAGTAAAAAAGTCTTAATGACATCATTTCTGCTCTTCAGTTATATATCCTGCCTTTCCTTCTCATAAGGCCCCTGTCACCATCTTTCTGGGAGATTACTGTCCCTACCAATGGAGGCTTCACCACTACGTCATTCATTCTTCTGTCACTGTGAATATCTATGGTCCAAAGTGATGTCAATTAAACAGGATTCAAACCAGCACAATCATCTTTATTTCTCTACCTGCTAGTGGTCAAACTCATAAGAAACTGTAATTATCATCCAGAGAAGCAGCTTTCTTCTGAAACCTTTGTGGAGTTGTAATTTAGCAACTATCCCTGTAGGTGCTGGAGCCTCAACTGCCTCAAGAGGCTCAGCTTCTGAAAACCCACAAAAGAAAGTTCTCACCACCACAGTCCCCAGCACTGCCAAATGTTTAACATCAGAAATGAACATCCTCTTAGTGGTGGCATAGGACTTAAAGCATGACTAGAGAACGTGGGGTGGGTGGGCATGTGCATGTGTGTTGGGAGAAGAGGGAAACAAAGAACAGGGATGATAAGGGGGAAGTCAATTTTATGGCCAATCAGTTGCATCCATGAGAATGTTTTAGAGCTGTGGCATCATACTCACATAGAAGTGGAGACCACTAAACTATTCATACATAAGGATCCCTGTGGGCCATATACTGACCTGTTTTTAAAATGCAATCTATGTTTTATTGTTTTTTAAAATATATTTCATTAAATATTTCCCAATTACATGTAAAATTTTTTTTTAACATTCACTTTTTAAAATGCTGAGTTCCAAACTCTCTCCCTCGGTCCCTCTCCCTCCTTGAGAAGGTAAGCAATTTGATATTTATTATACATGAGAGATCATGCAAAATATATTTCCATATTAGCCATGCTACAAAAGAAAACAAAGACAAAAAAAAGCTTCAATCTATGTTGACATCCTTTTAAATTTTATCTGCATTATTATCATCTGCATTATTTTCCCCATTATTTTCTTAAGTCTATATAATTAGCAAAACAATGCATCAAGTTCTGATCTGTAGCATCTGTTGATGATTTCCAATGTGTAAAGCCTCTCACTGAAAATTTAACAATCAGGTGGCAAAGTGGATACAGTGCCAGGCCTGGATTCAAGAAGATTCACTTTTCTCAGTTTAAATCTGGCCTCAGACACTTACTAGCTGTGTGACTCTGGGCAAGTCACTTAACCCTATTTGCTTCAATTTTCTCATCTGCAAAATGAGGCAGAGAAGCAAATGGCAAACAAACCATTCATGTGTCTCTGCCAAGAAAATCCCAAATGGGGTCATGAAGAGTCAGGCATGACTGAACAACAACAACAAAATTTATTTTGTTAAGTATTTACCAATTACATTTTATTGTAGTTTGGGCTGCACCTGGTAGTGCTGTAGGCTGTATTTGGCCTTTGGGGCATGAGTTTGACACCTGTATTTTATAGTAAACAAACTTTCCTTTCATCCCCTAAGTATACCCAGCCTTTATAAGCATCCTCCAGACTGAAGTAGACAAAAGATTAATTCAATAATCCTAGAATTACTCATCTAATTTTTGGTAATATTTACCAGTGAGTTCATAATTTTCCTATGAAAAATTTGAGGGCTAGCTAATCAGTTATTTAGAATTGTTTTTAAAACATATGTACAGAGCTACAATGACATATGCATATGTGAAAATATGTATATTATCAATCAATCAATAACTCACCTATAAGCATGAATAGTACACAGAATTTGTTAAATCCATTAAACAAATGTAAATTTCCAATTATAAATATCTAGTGGAGATACGTGCCCATAAAGACTTCTCCTAAGTGACTTGCCTATTATATCCTATAATTATAAAAAAAAAAAATGCACCCAAGTTCTAAGTGACAACAGATGGCACTGATACTCTGAACAAAGGTTTTTCTTAATTAAAAAATAAATAAACTAGACCTTTCTAAAATTTTGTACTTTAAAGCAAGGGTTCTGGACCTAAATTCAAGGTGGCCATGGACAGATTTCAGGAGTTCTCTGAATTTGGATGGGGAAAAAATTTAAATCTTTATTTCAATATAATTGGTTTCCTTTTAATCTTATATATCTTATTTTATGCATTTAAAAATATTCTGAGAAGGGGTCTGCAGGCTTCATAGACTGCCAGAACGGTTTATGGTTTATGCCCCCAAACAGGTGATACTTCACAGTAGATTAAAGAAGCTGGAATTAAAGAAACAAATATTATTTTCAAAACATGGCTAATTATCTTTACTTAAAAAAAAGCTTTTAAACTTAATAATATTTTCCAAATATTGTGTAAGAAGGCAGTATTAAACACGGGTACTCCCGTCCTCCTTCCTCACTCCATAGAAAGAGAAAGGATGTATTTTCACACCTATGAGAAAGTCAGTCCCATAAAGCTATCACCCTGAAGAAGAGACAGGAGGCTTTTTGTGCCAGGTACATCAAACTACTACTACTATTCTGACTACTTCAGAACATGGTGGTGGCATCTCAGGACCCTGAGCCAAGAGCTCTGAGAACAGCTTTCCCAGACCACTGTACCTGCTTCAAGTCCAAGTCCTATAAACCATCCTCAAGGCAAGCAACCCACGTGTAGAAGGGGCTGACCATTTCTACCAACACCTATACTAACCAAAGGCCAACAGTTAAAGATGGGTAGGTAAGTCTAAGAGCCTCAGGAACAGCATCCTCTACCAGGAGGTGGGGAACCTTCAGCCTTGAGGCCAGAAGTGGCCTTCTAGGTCCTTAGATAAGGCCTTTTGACCAACTCCAAGTTTTACAGAACAAAGCCTTTTATTAAGAAGATTTGTTTTATGATGTTTGGATTTAGTCAAAGGGTTGTACTTAGGACCTCAAGAGTCACATGTGGCCTCAAGGTCGCAGGTTCCCCACTCTGCACTTAGAAGAATATAGGCGCTGCTTGCAGCCCAGTACCTATTGCCATTATCCAGGGAAACCTTTGTTTAGATTTGACATGGTAACTGGTATCTGGAAAACTTTGTTTAATCTAAACTTCCCTATTTCTGCTTTGTGTACCACAATCTTCCCAGATTTGTAACCTTGGAAGACATGTTTCACTCCTCCCTTATCCTTAATCCCGAACATCCCATCAGTCCTTAAATCCTAGCAATTCTACCTTTACAATAGTTAGTGTCTCCATTCACACAAGCAATTACCCTCATTCAAATCCTTATCACCAATCAATTGGAGTATGGCAACAACCTCCTAATTGGTTTCCCAGTCTCTCACCTCCACCTCCTTCCATCCTTCACACAAAATTATCTCCCTAAGGCATAGATCTGACCATACTACTTCCAGGCTCAAAAACTTTCAGTGGCTCCCAGATCATCATTATTTTTTTTAAGCAATTGGGGTTAAGTAACTTGCTCAAGGTTACACGGTCAGTTATTTCTGAGTGTGGTGCTAAGTATCTGAGCCCGGATTCGATCCCAAGGTCATCCCAACACTGGGGCCGGTACTCTTACTTGCTGTGCTACCTGGCCACCCCAGATCATCATTATTTCTAAGATAAAATACAAATTTCTTACCTGTTATGGCTTTCTATAATAATCGAGATTCAACCTACCTTTCTGACTATACTTCACATTACAGACCAAATTCCACAATTCAGACAAACTAAACATTCCATCTCTCTCCTCCATATCTATGCCCAGAACTTTTCTTTCCTCATCTCTACCTTTTAGGATCCTTATCTTTTATCAAGGTATAGCTCAGTTGGCACTTTCCTGAATGAAACCTTCCTTGATCTTTGCCAGTTATTACTGCTCACTCTTCCTCAAATTTTCCTACTTTGCCTCATCATTCAGTTTTGCCCTCCTTGCCCTCTATTTGGTATTATTTCTATCTGTATACATGTTATATTCTCATGGTATAATGTCCCAACTAAAATCCTATCTTTTAAAGGAAACTTTTCTCAACTACTCTTGATTCTAATGTATTCCCTCTGTTAATTATTTCTTGTTTATCCTGTATATAACTTACTTTGTATATATTTGTTTGCATGTTGTCTCCTCCACTACATTGTAAGCTCCCTGGGGGCAGGAACTGTTTTTTGCCTCTTTTTGTATCCCCAGCACTTAGCACAGTGCCTAACACATAGTAGACAGGTAACAAATGTTTATGTATTATAATGTACTATCTTTTCTGACAGGAAATGCCTTTTGTCTTTGTATCCCTAATACCTAACAGTATCTTAACCATGGTTGGCACTTAGCAGTCAACAACTCAACAAGTATTTATTAAATATGTAGCAGCCACTGCCCTACACGCTGAGATACAAAAAGAAAAGCAAAAAGTTCCTTCTATCAAGAAACTTAAGTCTAATAGGGTAGGCAAGACAGGTATAGCCATATATAAACAAGGTATATAAATGTGACACATACACACATATGATAAACTGGAGAGAATCTCAAAAACATTAGATTAATGAGGACTGGGGAAGAGTTCTTGATGAAATCTAGGAGGCAGAGATAAGGAGGGAGAAATTTTTAGGTATGGGTGACAGTCAATGAAAATGCAGGGAATAGAAATATGCAGTGTCTTGTTCATGGAACAGCAAAGAGGCCAGTGTTACTGATGGAAGAGCAAGCAGATGGGGAATAAGGATAAGAAGACTGAAAAGGAAGGCAGAGGCCAAGGTATGAAGGGCTTTAAAAGACGAAGAGTGCATTTTATATTTGATCACACAGGCAATAGGGAGCCACTGAAGTTTACTGAATAGAGAGATGACATGATCAAACCCATCACTAAGGAAGATCATTTTGACAGCTGAATAGAGGATGAACTAGAGTGGGAAGACACCTGAAGCACAGAAACCAACCAAAGGACTATTGCAAAAGTTCAGGTCTGTGGTTGTTATCAGAGGAATGAAGGGAACTGGTAAGAGAATCTGTAAAGGTAGAAAAGAAAGGACTTGACAAATGATTATATATGGGATGGTGAGAGAGAATGAATAATCAAGGATAACATCTAGGTTGGGAGCCTGAGAGACTTGAGAGGATGGAAGTCCAGAAGGGGGAAGATTCGGGGGGAAGATAATTCAGTTTTGGATACACTGAATTTAAGCTATTTATGGGACATCTGGTTCAGGATGTCCAACAGACAGTTGTGAGATATGAAGTTATAGATGGTCAGGAGAGAGGTTAAAGGTAGACAAATAGATATGAGAGTCATCTGAATACAGATAGCTGAATCCATGGGAGGGAGAAGAGGGCTCAGGACAGAGTGAGTTATGAGAGGGAAGGCATGGTATGGCATGTAAACTTGGAAGTCATGCTTTACTTTTCCTTCATCCTTAATCTCCTACATCCAATCAATCCCTAAGTCCTAGAAATTTTACTTTTACAACATCTTTCCTTTTCTCTCCACTCACATAGCCATCATTCATTCCATTCAGGGATTTTGAATCAATAATTCAGTGGGCTAAGAAGGGGTAAGTTGGGTTGCAATACCTGGAGGTCAACAAATAAGGTTCTGGGCTTTCATAATAATTTTTTGGAGGGCAATTGGGCTTAAATGACTTGCCCAAGATCACATGGCTAGTTTTGTGTTAAGTGTCTGATGCCGGATTTGAACTCAGGTCCTCCTGACTCCAGGGCTGGTGCTCTATTCACTGCACCACCTAGCCACCCCTCTTAATAAATTTTCAGACAATTAAGGTATAAATATAGCACCTAGGGTAGAGGCATGATGGTCATTATAGGTGAATTCTACACAGCTGGGCATAAAGTTATCTATTTCACCCACCAGTGATTTTGCTGGTCTCCAAGATGATTCTTCCCAACCAAAATTTGATAATGATAATAGTGACAATAATTGGGATTTACTTAGTAATTTACATTCGTTATTTCATTTAGACCCCTACAACAACTCTGTGGAATGATACAGGAGGAGTATTAGGACAGAGCACTGTCATGAAAACCTCGAGAAGAGACTATCAAGAAGAGGGTTGTCAGCAGTGTCAAAGCTGCAAAGAGGTCAAGAAGGATGAGAATTAAGAACAGTAGTAAATGTTTGTTGAATCAAACTAATGTTAGTAAATGTTAACTGACTCAAAACACAAAATTATTCATGTCAATGGATTTAAACATGTATTTATTATATATACAAATATAGCTAAAAACCAAACTTACATAATAGAGTCAAATAATTATTAGATATGAAAGGAATATTAAAGAAAACTTGATCTAACCTTTCACTGAAGAGATTTTCCCAAGGTTAAAGAATGATAACAAGGACCAAAGTTTTCTGACTGTCTAGTGTTCTTTGTACATATACTGTTCCTCAAAAGATGGTGAATAGATGATTAGGAAGCATATTTAATTAAATTCAGGATATAATTGTTCAGGCACTAAGTTAGGCACCACAGAAAGGACAAAAAAGGGGAATATAAAAAGAAGACAGTCCCTTTCCTCAATTGGACTACATTTTAGTTTATCAACCTCTAAAAAACACAAACTTACCTCTTTCATAAATTGTTCAAATTCTTCATCTAGCTTTTCCTTTGAATATTGATGAGCCATAATCAGCAGGTAGTTTTCAACTCCCAAAGCAAATTTTCAAATTATTTACACAAATGGGAACACTAAATGAAAAAAGACAAAGAGCTTTTGAGCCATTTTATATTTCTGAAAGAATACAATGACAAATTTTGTCATTAATATATTTACAAAATGATTAAAGACAAAAAATTCAACACCATTCTCTTACAAATTTACCATACACTCAAGTATTGACCACTCAATACATTTTTTAACAACAATCAACACAGTACTTCCAGTTACCTGAGCTAATTGTTTGGGAAAGTTTCCAATAGTTTGCTTTTCTTATACTCTGTCCAGCTTTTATTTCATTATCCAGAATTTATTTCACCTTTGAAATACCTAATTTTTAAACAGCAATCTTTAAAATACTTCCTCAATTTACATATACAATTAGTGAGGAGGAAAAAAACAAACTGGAAAAGGCAAATTAATAAGGCCTCCTTTAAATGTGCAGTTTTTTTTTTTTTAAGCAATTGGGGTTAAGTAACTTGCTCAAGGTTACACGGCCAGGTGTTTCTGGGTGGGTGCTAAGTGTCTGAGCCCAGGATTCGATCTCCAGGTCTTCTCAACACTGGAGCCGGTGCTCTTACTCGCTGTGCTACCTGGCCGCCCCTGCAGTTTTTTTTTTTAAAGCTATAAATTATACAGATACAATGTCTTTTTACTAATGTATATAAGAAACACCTTTAAGTTACCACATCTCTCCTAAACTTTTTATATAAAGACACAGCAAGGCTTCACTTGACAGGCTGTTAAAATACTGGGAAGCATCAAAATACAGATATATAACATTTATTACTCACACACACACACACACACACACACACATACACACCTCTGGTACCTGTATGCCTTTCATTCATTCAATAGTCTATTTTAGGAACTTAAAAATGGTGACATGAATTACTGACAAAAATACAAAACTATCTTACACAGAGATAGTTAAGCATATACATATAATTATATAAAATAATATTATATATGGTAATAACATTCTAATCTTTTAAAAATGACAATGACAGCTAACAGTGGATATGCTGCTCTTAGTCTTCTTTGGGTTAATTAATCACTCACTGTTACATAAATAATTGGAGAAATTTAGTGACACCTAGATGCCTAAGACCCACAAAGGAATCATCCCTGCTGACTTGTTCTGATTTCCTATCCTCCTACTGACCCAAAAATCCTTTCAGTCTCTAGATTCAAAAGGTGCCTAAGTTCGGATTCAGGACAGCAAAGGAGGGGAGAGCTCAGGAAGAACACACCTCAGGAAAGCAGTCCAATAAACTACTACTGATCAGCTTCTAGAGGTTTATACCACATGCACGCACACACACATAGAGAGTTCAACATACATACTTTCAGTTGCCTATTCTTGACAAGCCTCATTAGGTGCCGCTCTCCTACACATTTTGGATCTTATGCACACACACACACACACACACACACACACACACACACACAC
Source organism: Petaurus breviceps papuanus (assembly GCF_028583685.1). Lineage (NCBI taxonomy): Eukaryota > Metazoa > Chordata > Mammalia > Diprotodontia > Petauridae > Petaurus > Petaurus breviceps. The sequence continues at coordinate 1,484,749 of NW_027187302.1, forward strand.
ACTCACTCTTAGGCTCCTCTCCTCCAGGCCAAGGGCCAAGGGGCCTGGCTGCTCCTCAGCAGGGAGGGGACAGCCCCACACCCATGGTCCCCTCGGCTCGATGCAACCCTGCCCGCCTAAGGACTCGCCGGCGATTTCCTGGAAGCGGGAGAAGGAGAGAGCTGGCGGGAGCTACAAGTTTTGAGACTAGAGCTTGGGACGGAGTCGAGGGTTTGCAAAGGAGCTGGGCGCCAAGCGGTTCCAAACACCGATGGCCTCGAGGGCAAAGCTAGGCTCGTTGACCGGGAAGGACAAAGAGGCCGAGGACGCCTTCCTGTAGCCCCAGGAGCCACTCAAAACCCGTACCCAACAGTTACTAAGGGAACCGACCAGCGCCAGGGAACTCTTGAGGATCAGGTGACCAAACACTGTTACAATCACGTGACGCAAGAGCCAATCACCACCCCTCACCCGGTGCGCGCGCTTGTAGTGGGCTGGTTCACAGACGCTGAGGAAGCGGTGAACTTTGAACCGAAGCAGAGCTTGGCCTCCCAAGAACGGAGTTGGAGGAACTCCGAAGGAATAACTCAGTGGGCTGTGGACGGGTAGGGTTGGTTCCAGTACCCAATAAAGCGCTGTGCTTTCTTAATAAATTATGAGACAATTAAGGGGTTAATATAGAATCTGAGACAGAGGCATGATGGTCTTTATAGGAGAATCCCACTACCTCATGGGGCGTGTAGTTCTCAGCCTCTCCAAATCCAGAGCATATGCGTTTGAGGTGCTAGTGATAACTGGGATTTACTTAGCAATTTACATTATTTCCTTTGGACCCTTAAAACAGATTAAAACTACAGATTTTATGATAAAGGTCGTTCACCGGTTCCCACGCATTTATAAAATGCTTACTCACTATATGCCGGGCACTGTGCTTAGTGCTTGGGATACAGAGAAATACAAAAACAGTACTTGCGGCCAAAGAGCTCAGTCTGATGGGGAGCCAACATCAAACAGCTATATTCCAAAATCTAGATTTATATAAACACGTGTATGCATGTGTACACGCATGTATATATTCACATGTGTGTCTAAGACTATATTTATAGATAGATGTAGTCCTGTATATAAAATATCACATATATATTAAATATGTATCTCAATGTGAGGGATGCCCATATAGACACATATGAAGAGATGCATATTTATACATTGTTTACTGTGTAGCACTATATAAATGTATACATAAACACATGCTTGAATACATATATATGCATAGGTGTGTGTAACATACATCTACATGCATACATCCATATCCATCACTCTGTCTCTCTTTGGTACTGGGAAAAACCTCTTGCAGATGGTGGTATTTGACCTGACTCTTGAAGGAAGCAGGGATGTGAAGTTGAGAGGAGAGAACAATCCAGGCATGAGATACAGCCATTGTAAATTCAGGGAGAGTAAAATTTGTGTCAAGGTCGAGGAACAGCAAGATAGCCAATGTCACTAGATCTTAGAATAAATGAAGGAAATTAAAGTGTAAGAAAAGTGGAAAGTTTGTTGAGGTCTTTGGAAGCCAAACAGAGGATTTGATGCTGGTAGTAATGGGAAGCCACTGGAATATATTGGGTTAATGGGTGAAGTGCATGTCACAGGCTTCTACCAGAAGAGAGTGATAGACAAAGTCAAATGCTACAGAAAAGTCAAGAAGAATGAGGATTGAGAAAAGGCTATTAGATTTGACAATTTAAAAATTATTTGTAACTTTGGATGCAATAAAGCACCCAATATATATTTATTAAGTATGAACTACGTGTCAGGTGTTGTGCCAAGGCTCCAGGGGTGGGGACCCTGAAGCCTCAAGGTCACATGTGGCTCTCAAGGATCCAGAGGGCCTCATGTAGCCTCCAGGCCTCAGGTTCCCCACCCTTGTATCCAATGGGGATACTAATAAGAAAAAGGCAGTTCCTGCCCTGAAGAAACTTACTATCTAATGGGGGAAGACAGTAAACAAAAGGAAACTGTAAAGGGGGGAGGCAATGCCCAGAGGGTTCCTGGCACTGGGCCATAATGATGATGTTAAGTTTAAGCCAAACAAAGGAACTGGTGGTAATTAGAGAGAACAATCTCAGTTGAATGATGGTATCTGAATCCAAACTGCAAAAGAGAGGAGAGATATGGGGTAATAGCTGGCAAGGTAGTCTGAAATATAATTGAAAAGAGATTTGGATTAAATTATTTGTTCATGACAATATATTAAGTGCCAGAGACCGGATTAGTTTTTCCACAAAGCAAGTCCAATGTCTATCTACTAAGCTGTACATTATCAGAGTTTAAAGAGGCTTTGCACTTTAGCAAATCCAACCTCATCATTTTGTAGACAAGGAAACAAAGACCTGAGATCTATACTGACTTACCATCTAAATATTGACAAAGCTGTCTTCTGACTCCTTGTTCAGTGCTCTGTCCAATACCGAAATATGACTTTTCAATTCAATTAAATACATGTGTCAGGCACATAGTATGTGTGAAGCAAAGAAGCATCCTTTCACTGTGGAAAAAGCTAGCTGCAAAGTCAGGAAATCCTGAGTTCAGCCTACTGGCTTTGTGATCTTGGGTAAATCAGTGCAACTCTCAATCAGTAAGCTAAGTGCCTACAGTGTACCAGGCAATGCTCTAATAGCTAGGGATACAAAAACAAACCTAGCTGTAGCCCATTATCTAAATTATCATAATCTGGGTCCACTGAATATGTGGCTACATTTCAACAGGATCTTTGAACTGACATGGGGGAAAAATGCACATCTTTATTTTCCCTAACCTCTAACTGAAATTTAACATTTCCTTCAATTATGAATAGAGGCAACAAACCACAGTAATATTAGTAGTATCTTGTAACTGTCAAACAGATCCCTTACACACACACACACACACACACAAAGGTTAAGAACCCCTATTCTTAAGACTAAATCGTGGAACAGGTGTTAATCCACATTAGAAAAGGAATCTTCCTCATAATAAGTTCATTATGAAGATGAATCATAGCCACCACCTCACCCTACACACTTACACACATGTATGTATATACACACATATAGGTATATACATACGTATGCATGTATAGACATACATACGTGCAAAATAATATATTCAAGGCACTGTGCTAGGTCTTCAACTAGCATGTCTATATACCTACTATGTGCACATAATAAAAGTGATAAAGAGAGAAAAACAAAATAGCCACTCTGTCCAAGAAGCTTACATTTTCCTGGTGGGATAGTAGTATAAATACAATATATATACAAGGATCAATTCATTGAATCTCATTGGAACTTAGTTTCCTCATTTATGAAAACATTCCTTTAATATGTCTAACTTTCTTGAAAAGATCTCCTATCTTTCTCATTCTATTGTTTTCTTCTATTTCTTTGTGTTGCTTATTTAAGAAAACCTTCCTATCCTCGCTATTCTTGTGAATTCTAAATTCAGTTGGGTATATCTTTCTCTTTCTCCCTAACCTTTTGTTTTCCTCTTCCCACAGCTATTTGTAAAGCCTCATCCGGTAGCCATTTTGCTTTCTTGATCTTCTTTTTCTTTGGGATGTTTTTTGTTGATGCTTCTGGTACAATATTGCAAACCTCTATCCATAGTTCTTCAGGCACTTGTATTTACCAGAAATAATCCCTTAAATCTATTCATCATTTCCACATCATATTCATAATGGATGTTATTTAGGTCAGGTCTATGCAATCTGATGGCTTTCCCTACTTTCTTCAAGTCTGGATTTATCATTAAGAAGTTCATAATGTGAACCAGCTCCAGGTCCTGTTTTAACTGACTGTATAGAGCTTCTCCATCTTTGGCTGCAAAATATGTAATCAATTTGGTTTTCATATTGACCTTCTGGTGATGTCCATTTGTAGTACTGTCTGTTGGACTATTGCAAAAGAGTGTTTGCTAGGATCAGTGAGTTTTCTTGACAAAATTCTATTACTGTCTGCCTTGCTTCATTTTATACTCTTAGGCCAAACCTGTCCATTATTCCGATTATCTTTTGATTTCCCATGTTAGCATTATAATCCCCTATGATGAATATGACATCTTTTTTTGGTGTTATTTCTAGAACATGTTGTAGGTCTTCACAGAACTGATCAACTTTGACCTGTTCAGTGTCAGTGGTTGGAGCATAGACCTGTATTATTGTGATGTGGAATGGATTCAAACAGATATAATTCTATAGTTTTTGAGATTATACTCCAGTACTGCTTTTCTTGCCCTTCTATTGACTGAGAACTACTGCATTTCTTCTAAGGAATTCTAACGATCACCTGAATTAAATTCACCCATTCCTGTCCATTTAAGTTTATTGAAACCTGAGGTATTGATGTTTAATCTTTTCATCTCCTGTTTCACCCCATCCAGTTTACCTTGGTTCATAGATCTTATATTCTGGGTTCCTTTGTAATATTGATCTTACACAACATCTGACTTTCCTTTTGTCACCAGACACATCTGCCACTGAGCTTCCTTTTGGCTCGGGCCCAGATACTTTATTCTTTCGAGACCTCCTTGTAGTTGTCCTCCATTCTTCCCCAGTAGTGTGTTAGATACCTTCTGACCTGAGGGGCTTATCTTCTGGTGTCATATCTTTTATCATTTTAATACCATCCATTGGATTTTCTTGGCAAATAATGGAGTGGTTTGTTATGTTCTCCAGTGGATCACCTTTTGTCAGAATTCTCCACTATGACCTTTCTGTCTTAGCCCTGCACAGCATAGCTCCCAGTTTCAATGAGCTACTCAAAACCCTCTGCCAACACAAGATATTTGTTTTGGATTTATTTTATCTAAGCAACTCACAAATCCCAATCTCTTTCAAATCTTCTCTGTGGCTTGGTTTTTAAGGTGAAGAATCCTCCTTGCAGTCAAGCTTTTCTCCCCTAAGAAATGCTACAGTTGCAGGAATTACTTCCCAAATGGCAGTCAGCAACTGACTGATTCTCGAGTTCATGCATTAGCTGCCAAATTTTGATACATCCACTTTGGGATAATTGCTATTTGGTCACTTTTACTCAAGGAAAGAAACACAAAGCCTGAGGCAGCCTAGGAATTTTGATTCTGTCTTAGGCTTACCTAGATAATGCATGTACTTGCTACTTTGTGTATATAGCTTCCATAGATAGCTGCTAAGGAGGGAAGAGATCCCCTACCCACTTAAAGTCTGAAGGAGAGCTGGCAGAGTTCTAAGTGACATGCTCAAAAGAGAAAAAGTGAGAGGATCAGACATCAGATTTTCCCACTAAGAAGGCAGCTTTTCCTGACTCAATCACTTCTCCTCTTTGACACCAGCCCCCTATTCTCACACAGAGTATCGTGTGGGAATAGAGAGCCAGACACCCAGGAGCCTCAAATGACATCTTAAATTTAGTAAGAGGCCATAGCAATAGCCCATCTTCATATATGCTCTCTGAGATGGCTCTTATCTTCCCTCTCAGTTCCATAGGAACACACAAGGGATCTCTGTGCTATCAAGAAAGTGCAAGTCCTTCAGAATGAACCTAAGCAAATCTCTTTCGAAAGAACCAGAGCATGTACACCCAACTTCGTGGGTTGTGCCATAATTCAGCAGATCAGAGATGTTCCCTTTATTACCTCTGTCTCATAAATAAATAATAGTAGCACTGGGGATGGATGTTTAAACTGCAAAAGAGAAAAAAATACTGATAGAAACATGTGAACTATGTTCTTGAGGGGCTGTCATTTCAAAAAGATTTGTTCTGCATATTTCTACAAGAGAAAAATTAGGACCAGAAAGCAGGAATAATGAGATGGCAATGCTTTTGCTCAACATCAAAAAATAGACCAGGCTTCCTCTCAAGTCCTGAATTCCCATTAAGTGGAAGTGTCCAAGCAGATAGACTGCGTGTACGTACTACCTCTCTTAGCCTAATCTCTTTCCAGACAATCTGGTCTATTGACTGTTCTCCATACGGAACATTCTGTTTCTTACCTCATATCTTTGTAAGAGCTGCCCCTCATTTCTGGGACACATTCCCTCCTCACTTCAGCTTCTTAGAATCCCTCTCTCCTTCAAAGTTGATTCAAGTACTACCACCCACACAGTCTTTTCCTAATTACTCCCAATTACTAGTCACCTATTCCCCCCCTCCCCTTTGTGTTTACTTTGTATGTTGTCTCCCTAAATAGAATGTCAGTCATTCAGCCAAAAAGCATTTATTAAGCACTTCCTGTGTGCCAAGATTTACTATGCTAAGCCCTAGGGTTACAAAGAAAGGCAAAAAGTGCTGTTTGTGTACTTAAAGAGCTCACATTCTAAGAAGACAGACAGCATATGCAGACTGGCTATATGCACATAATATAGGAGGTAATCTGAGACTGGAAGGTACTAGCAGCTGAGGGGAATGAGTCAGACCTCCTAAAGAAGGAATGAGAAGACCTCCTGAAGGAAGCCAGAGAATCCAAGAAGTGGAAGTGAAAGGGCATAGCATTACAGGCATGGAGGACAGACAGGCATGGAGGCAGAAGATGTCTTATCATGTAGAAGCAACTGTAGGTAGATTAGTGTAAATTAATTTTAGAGTGCATGGAGGTTAATAAAGCACAAGAATACTGGAAAGGTAGAGAGGGGCCAGGTTATTAATAGTTTTCTGTGCCAAATAGAGGAGTTTATAGTTGATCCTAGAGGTGATAAGGAGCCACTGGCACTCACTGAGTGTGGGAAGGGGCATTACATGATCCAACCTGTTATCTGGGAAAAAAAAAAACTCCACCACTTTAGCAGCTGAGTGGTAGATGGATTGGAATGGAGAAAGATATGAAGCAGGATTATCAGGCAAGTAGTCTAGGCAAGAGATAATGAGGTTATAAACTAGAGTTATGTCAGTGTGAATGAAAAGAAAAGGAGGGGAGATAGGGAAGAAATAAGCATTTACATAATAACTACCAAAGATCCAGGCTCTGTGCTAAGCACTTGACAAATATTATCTCATTTTATACTTTCAACAAGCCTGCAAGGTAAGTGCTATTATTATCCCAATTTTATAGTTAAAGGAACTGAGGAAAACAGAGGTTAAATGACCAAGTATCACATAGTAAGTATCTGAGGACAGATTTGAACTCTGTTCTTTCTGACTCCAGGCCCAGAGCTCTATCCACTGTGCCATCTAGATGTGAAAAAAGTAGTGAAGGCAGAAATGGCAGAAATATGGCAAAAGACTGGATGTGTAGAGTTTAGAGTGAGAAATCAATAATAATACTGATTTTGGGGGGGGGGAGCACAAATGACTAAGGAGGTAGTATTGTTCTCAATGGTAGCAGAAAAGTTTAGTGGGTGATTGGGGAGGGGAGTGAATAAGTTCAATACAGGGTATGATGGTGTAGTGCCAATACAATATTCTTAGTGCTGACAGCGACTATGAATATGCTGGCATAGTGCTCAATCACAAAATATAACAGACTCTCCATTTATAAGACAGAAACAAAACATTTATTCAGACACCAGAAAACCAAATCCCAACACCAGAAAGTCAGATCCATCATAGTAGTAAAGAAGTTAATACACCATAGTACAGCATGAAACTACACCATCCTTTAGCCTTCCCACAAACAATCATTTACTCATAAGTCTAGCTGTCTTCTTGGGTGCATCCTCTTCTCCCTCCAGCTCTAAGTGCTCTGACTTCTAGCTTCTTGTAGGCTCTGCTCCATCCTTAAGTCAACTCCTCCCACCACAGACTCCATGTGATTATATTGAACCTGTTAGAGGGCAGGGAAAATCTTCAAATCAGGGAAGGTCTTCCAATTTCCTTAGGCTTATTAAGGAATAGGGGAGACCTTCAAATTCCTATTACAAAAACCCATTACAGATGGGTTTGAGATGCGTACAAGACATTTAATTTAAGATGTTCAGCAGGCATTTGCTGATGCAGGATTGAAACTCAGGAGAGAGACTATATCGCCAATGTGATACTCATAGCAACTGAATATGCAGATGTATCTCCAGGGTTGGATTGCAAAATATAACAAACTCTCTTCCTCAAAGAAGAAACCAAGATATTTATTCAGATACCAGAAAGCCAGTTCCACTATGGTAACAAAGAAATTTATACAGATCACCTATCCAGGGGGAACCCAAGCCTTCCCTCTGTTAGCCCTGCCCAGAAACAAGCTTGCCTAGGCAAAATTCCTCCCTCTCTCACTCACGCTAGCTGCTCTGCCAAAGCTTTCTCCCAGCTCTCCTCAGCTCTGCCTCACTCTCTCTTCTTGCTCTACCTATTTGGCAAGCTTCTCCCACCATGGACTCCATGTCACTCAAGCTATGCCCTGGGCCAGAACTCAAAGCAGATCATGTGGGCCTATTAAGGGGCAGGGAAGATCTTCAAATTCCCTTACCATTACATTTGTTTACCTAATTATATGTCCATCCTTCATATGTGTACTTGAATATCTTTTCTGCATTGTAAAGACTTAGAGGAAAACAATCATGTGACTTTTATTTTAGTCATACAATACCCAGAGCAGCAGTGTTTATGATATAACAATGGTTAGAGTTGGCTTAGGAACCCAAAAGACCTATGTTCAAGTCACACCTCTGAAACATACTCACTGTGTAAGGCCCTAAATTGTAGAAAAGGCACTAACCAGAATTTAGAAGTTTTCTTACTTATAAAGTTATTCTCTATATAAATGAAATCACAAATCCAGTCCCTGTCCTTATCCCTATATGGTAACTAGCAAAGCTGAATCCACAATTAACTACTTTATAATGAATTTTGAGCACAATAGTCCCCATTTTGGATGGTAGCCAGAGAACTGACAGCGATCAGAGGAGAAATCATTCTGATAATCACATGGAAACTTTGAAGGCAAGTAAGCAGTCTTGGATGTTTCAGTAGTCATAATCCTTTTTCTCTTTATTGAGCTCATCTCCTTAACTTTGCAGAGTAAAAGGAACAGTATTTTTTTTTTCCTCCTGACCTTCAGCCAGAGTAAACCATGGGTAGGTCAATGGTTAAAAGAAGAAGAAAAGAACAGCAAGAAAAATTCTGGAGTCTGGATTAGTGAAATGTAAAAGGGGTGACTGACCTTGGGCAAGAAAGGGAGGGAGAAACAATTCCCATAAAAGTCTAAAGAGAGTTGTTTGTAGCTATAGGAAATAAGCCAGCCAGCCATTCCCTTTAATCTGCAGTGGAGAGCAACTGGTCTTTGGTATTTGTGTAGCAGACAGCATATGTTGTACTGACATAGGTGTTTACCCTAAACTAGAATCTGACCTAGAGTGCCAACCGCAGAGTTTAATCCCGTTTTTTGTACATGACTAAAGGCTATGGCTTTGGAGTACGGGGTGGAGAGTGTGTTTTATTGTGACTTGAGTGAAGGCTATTTATTTTTTTGTTTCCTTGGGCAAAAATCCATAAATGCTATATTTCTAGGAACACAAGTTTTGGTTGTTCTGACCTTTGTTTTTGAGAATCAGTATCTTTTTTGTATTTTAATTTGATAAATTTATGATATATAAAAATTTGATATAAAATGAAACATCATTTTGCTAAATTAATTTTGGGTGGAGATCATGACCTAATCTTATCCCTTACTGGATTTTGTTTTACAAAGAATAATTATAGAGAGGTTCCAGTGAATCAGTATAGTTAGTTATCCCTTCCACATCATGACTCTCCCTATCACAGTTTTGATATATTGCAGGTTGGCACAAAAAATTAAATGGGAATTTGGGGGGAGTTTTGAGGAGGACACATGAAGGTCAGTAGACAACACAGAAAAGTTTGGAAACTCAGAAATGCACAAAATATATGTATAATATTGTGTAATATCAATCCAATTTTTACAATAAGGTACTGTAAACATCCTATAAAAGAAAAAGAAAAAATTCAGACTTCTTCTCTGGTATGAAGGGAAGGCCAAAAAGTTTTATGTCGATTTCCAGATCATGGGAGCTCCATATACCTAAACTCCTTTATGTGGAAAGGATAACTCTATTAGGTTTAAAATTATTTGAGAGGCAATTCTGGTGTCCAAAGAAGTGAGAATGAGAACCTGGAATCAGATATCCTTAGAAGGCAGCAGAATATAGAGAAAAGAACACTGGTTTTGAAGTTGAAGGACCATCTTGCTTCTGATACTTACTAACTCTGGACCTCAGTTTCCTCAACTATGAAATGGGGAGATTTGACTTTATGGCCTTTGGAGTTCTTTATAACTTTAGATCTATGATCTCTCCTTCACCTCTGCCACCAAATCCTCTCCTCTAACAAGCTTCTCTGTTATTTTTGAAGGTACTACCATTTTCCCAGTTGTTCTTACCAGTTGGCAATCTCAGTGTCATCCTCAATTGCTCTCTTGCGCTCAGTACACAAATCCAATTCATCATCAGGTTTTGCCAAATTTTCCTTCGCAATAGCTTTCCAATTAATCTTCTTATCTCCTTTCACATAGACACTACCCTGGTGCAGTTTCTCACTATCTTACCTTTGGATTACTGAAATGGTTTTCTGTTTAGTTTTTCTGCCTCAAATCCCTCCTCACTCCACTCATCTGCCAAAGGAATCTAACTAAAATTCAAGTCTGGCTGTGGTACATACCATCTCCCCTCCCTCTATTAACTTAATAAACTCCAATAACTCCCTATTACCTTCAGGATCATATATAAAATCCTCTGTTTTGCTATTAAAGCTCTTCACAACCTGTCTCCTTTCTATTTTTCTAGGCTTTTTACATTTTACTCCCCTTCTTGTACTCTTAAGATCTAGCCACACCGGCCATTCTGCTGTTCTTTGACATGGTACTCTATGTCCCCACTCCCTACATTTGTACTAGTTGTACCACATGCCTAGATTTCTCTCCTTCCTCACCTCAGCCTCCTGACTTCAATGAGACCCAGCTCAAATCTCACCACCTTCCGCAAGAGACCTTTTCCAGTTCTCTCTGTTGCTGTCCTCTACTGCTAGTGATGTCCCTCTAAGATTTCTGTCCATATTGTGTGTTTATGTGTATACATACACACAAATATGTGTGTGCATAAATATATATGAAATATATACACACATGTACATTATATATATATGTGCATACACACACATAGTCATTTACATGCTGTCTCTTCTGTTAGAACAGGAGCCCTTTAAGGAAAGGGACTTTGTTTTTCTTTCTTTGTATTGTCAGCATTTAGCACAGTGGGCAAATATTAAGTACTTAATAAATTCATGTTGACTTATTACTGCCATTAAAGCTCTCCACAACCTGGTATCATCCTACTTTTCCAGACTTATTACACATTACTTCCCTCTATGTATTACATGGCCTTCTCAATATTCCTCACACATTGTCCTCCCTCTCCTGACTCCCTGCTATTTCATGAGCTATCCCTCATCTCTGGAATGCTCTCATTCCTCACCCCTGCCTCTTAGAATACCTGGTTTTCTTCAAGTACCACCTTCTGCAAGAGGCCTTTTCTGATTTCCTCAGGTGCTAGTATTTTTCTCAATAAGGTTATGTTGTGTCTGCTTTTGCATCTTTTTTGAATCTAACTACATAAGTGTATGTGGTCTCCCATATTACAATTAAATGCCTCAAAGGAAGGAATGAGGATATTACTACCTGTCACACTTTCTTCCTAGAGTTGCTATGACTCAGTATGTGTAAAAAACACTGGTAAAAAGGAAAATGCTATTCAAATGTAAATGATGGTGATGACGATGTTTTCTTACTTGGTATGTATATAGTGGGTGGGATGTATGAGTCCATTCTTCTTCCCTCAGACTGTAAGTTTCTTGAGGGTAAGAACTGTGTAAGTAACTCAGTTCTTTTTTTTTTTTTTGAGAGCTAGAAAGGACCTTAGAATTCATCTTGTCCATTTAACAGATGAAAAAACTGAGATACAGAGAGTTTAAATGATCCAAAGTCACAGGTATAATAAAACAGAGTCAGAAGCTGAGCCTCTAATTTCCACTCACAGCACATTGCCCCTCACTTCATCATCTGACAGATAAAGAAACTGAGTCCGGATGGATAGATAGATATGGATGGAAGATGGAACAGTGGTTAGAGCACTGGACCTGGAGTTAGGAAGACCTGAGTTTAAATCTGGTCTCAGCCACTAGCTGTGTGACCCTGGGCAAGTTACTTAACCTCTATTTTCCTGAGTTTCTTCATCTGTAAAATGGAGATAATAATAGTAATCACCTTTCAGGGTTGTTGTGAGGATCAAATTAGATAATAATTGTAAAGTGCTTAGCATAGTCCCTGGCACATTGTAAGTGCTATATTAATGTTAGCTTTTATTAGTAGATACATAGATAGATAAATAGATAGATGATAGATAAATAGATAGATGATAGATAGATAGATAGATAGATAGATAGATAGATAGATAGATAGATAGATAGATAGATAGATAGACAGATAGATAGATAAGCAATTCTACTAAGCACTGGGGATGTAACCAAACTTGCCCTCAGGAAACTTACATTCTCAATTAATAAGATAATACACACTCAGGTCCTGGGGAAGGGCACAACTCAGTGGCAGAGTTTGGATTCCCAGAGGCAAATGTTATGGAGTCCTGACCTTGGGGTAATAAACAAGGAACCAAAGTTCCAGTGAGAAAGACTGAGAGACAGACAGACAGACAGAGACAGACAGAGAGACAGAGAGACACACAGAGAGAGAGAGAGAGAGAGAGAGAGAGAGAGAGAGAGAGAGAGAGAGTATTAGGATAATGTAGAAGGAACAGAACCCTTCAAATCAGCCTGATGGTTTTTTTTTTTTCAGCCTTGGAACTTATTTTAATATGTTTGTAACTTTTCTTTAACCTTAAAAAAACATGAAATAGAATAGATAAGAGGATTTTCAAGTTGTGTTTATATTTCTTATATAAATATATTTTACTGTAATAGTGAGAAATGGAAGAGATATGCAGTCATTTTTATTAATAAGAATGAACTCTTCTTGAAATACAAGGAAGAAGATCTTTCCCTAGGCTAGGGTGACCAAAACAAGTACATCATGAGAATCTGGATAGAAATTTGAGTTAGGAATTTTTTTTGCAGTTTTCCAGTAATTCTGAAAATATCTATTGAAAATAGCTTAATATTATGGAATACTACCATGCTGTGAGAAATAATAAGCCAGTTGATTTCATTTTTAATTTTTTTTAATTTATGAAATAAAACACGTATTTCTGTAGCATGGTACAACAAGAAAGATGATTGCTCGTGAAACTGCAAATCTTCTATGCAACTTTTGCTATTCCTTTCAAATATACAACAAAGTTATCATGTAAGTTTCTTTTTTCTCCCCTTGCCCACCCCCCTAGCCTAGAGATGGCTACTATTAGACAAAAATCAGTATATCTATATCTCTTTATGTAAAATTATTCTCTATATACTTCTATTTATTAGTTCTTTCTTTGGATACAAATAGTCTTCATGTATACTTTATGCTTAATTTGAGTATTTATAATACTCAAAATAATTTATTTGGTCAAAGTTGTTCTTAAAACAATATTGCTCGGATGGGAGCACTGGCTCCAGTGTCGGGATGACCTGGAGATTGAATCCTGGGCTCAGACACTTAGCACCCACCCAGAAACACCTGGCCGTGTAACCTTGAGTAAGTTACTTAACCCCGATTGCTTAAAAAAAAACCAAACAATATTGCTGTTACTAAATACCATTTTCTCTTGGTTCTGTTCATTTTACTCTTCATTATTTCATGCAAGTCTTTCCATGTTTTTCTAAAATCAGAGAAATAACTGATAAGTAGAAGCATGCATAGTGTATATATGTACATACACATACACACACACACACACACACACAAACGTGTTTGCATCCGTGTGTGTGTGAAATGGTGACCTCTAGTGTGGTGTGGGGAGATAGGGAGACAGCTTGACACTTAAAATGTAAGAAAAATCAAATAAAATTAAATAAAGATGTCAAAAGTGTTAAAAATAGCTTAATGTGATTACACTTTGGTTCTGTCTACAAATAGGACAGTTAGAAACATGCCTTGGCTATTTTTGTCAATATGACAACACTATAGTGTTCATGCAAGAAAAACAAACAAACCTCCCAAAAAAAACAAGAAAAAAGTCTGGATTTCAGCAGAGTAGTTATCACCATGTCCTTAATGAATTCTGATGTAGTAATGACCAATTTAGTCAGTAGTATATTCTCATTCTCTCTAAACTTAATCCAATTGAAGAAATCCCACAAACAATATGAGAAATGTTATTTTTTCAAAGTTTGTAAAAGCAGGAAATTACTTCAGTGTGCAATATATACATACCACATGTACTTTAGTTTCTTAGTTTAACAGTATCTTTGTACCTGCGTCTGTGAGAGTGTATTAATTCTATTTAGAGCACATTCCATTCATTCCATTAGAAAGGCAGCAAATAGCACAGAAAGACTTCTGTATTTGGAATTAAAGAATCTGAGATCAAACCCCATCTCTGAAATTTATTGCCTGAGTAACCTTGGACAAGTCACTTAACTTATCTGGGATTCAGTTTCCTTGTCTTTATTTTTTTTTAATGTCTTCTAAATTATTTATTTATATATTTAGCAATTGGGGTTAAGTAACTTGCTCAAGGTTACACGGCCAGTTATTTCTGGGTGTGGTGCTGAGTATCTGAGCCCGGATTTGATCCCAGGTCATCCCGACTCTGGGGCCGGTGCTCTTACTCACTGTGCCACCTGGCCTCCCTGTTTCCTTGTTTTTAAAAAGAGGGAACCAGATTAAGATTTCCACCTCTAAATCTGTGATTCTGTGATCCATTTCTCTGCAGGATCTAACAAAAGGAAAGGTAAAGTACCGTGTTTCCCCAATAATAAGACACTGTCTTATTAATTTTTTTGGACAGAAAAACACCAGAGGGCTTATTTTCAGGGGAGGGCTTATTTTAATGAACATTGACAGCAATTTTAATAAACAGGTAAATGTGAACAAAAAACTGTACCTTTATTCAATAAGCAAATCACTGGGGAAGAACAGGATGACACGCTCACTGCTGCAGCTCTGATTGGATGCAGCTCGGAGCGCGGCTCACC
>NW_027187302.1:1499913-1514711 GCF_028583685.1 Petaurus breviceps papuanus
TATTTTGGGGGGAGGGCTTATTTTAGAGGAATCTTACACAGTAAGGGGAGGGCTTATTTTTGGGATGGGTCTTATTATCAGGGAAACACGGTAGTAGCTCTGAATAGATAACTTCCTTTGAAGGATTTTTTCCCCCCTTCATTTCTAAACTGAAGATAAAAATAAAAATCCCTTCATTTCTAAACTGATAAAAAATTAACCCTTTAACTCAAGTTAATTTAAGTGTGTCTGTAAGTCATGTTGGCAAAAGTGTGAAAACTTCAGGTATACCTTGCTCTCTCTCTTGTGACCCTGCACTTTTCTTCTTTTCTAAACCAGATGTTGAGATGTTGAGTACCATTCTTAAATCTCCTTCAGATAAACTCATGCCATTGTTCTATAGCAATTTTATTCTTACATATGTTTATACATATACACATGCATATTTCATTGATAGGTTAATAATCTTCATTGATTAGGGAATGAATATATTATGACTTTTGACACTTCTGAACTTAAAATAATTATTGGTTTAAAGAAACAGACCCTCCTTAGTACATACTATTGTTTTCTCTTTTGTTTGAAGCTAAATATTTGTCTCCTTAAAAAAATCCAAAGAAACAACATTTTGATGTACTAAAGGCCTC
Organism: Petaurus breviceps papuanus; assembly: GCF_028583685.1. Lineage (NCBI taxonomy): Eukaryota > Metazoa > Chordata > Mammalia > Diprotodontia > Petauridae > Petaurus > Petaurus breviceps. Next base: position 1,500,540 of record NW_027187302.1, read on the forward strand.
GTGAATACAATAAAATAAGCAATTAATCAACCAGTCAGCATTGTGAAGCACCTACTTTGTGCAGGCACTGTGGTAGGTATTGAAGCTTTTCCTTTGCTTCCAAATGCTAGTGTTTCTTCCTCAGAGGTTACCTGGTATTTACTTCTTCTTGTAATTTACTTCTTGTATGCATCTTCTAGATATCTATTTATGCACTCATTGTCCCCTTTAGAATGTAAATTCCTTGAAGGCAAGGCTTTTCTCACTTTTCTTTATAGCCTCAGTTTAGCCAAGTATTTTAAAAATAGTAAGTGTTTAAAAAGCAGTTGCTTGTTGATTCATTAATTGGCAATAAAGAAGCAGAAATGCATTAATCCCTGACCTGGAGAAGCTTATGTTCTATTAAACAGCAATTGAATTGGAAAGAGAAATATTAGTTTAAGTATAATTTTTAAGTTTATTGATCTGGTAGACTTTCACTGAGGTATCCAGGACATATTATCGCCTTGTATTTGCAGAGTACTTAACAGTCTTATTGACTGATTGATTTTAATTATTTAACTAATAAATTATATTTGATTATATTTAGTGTAGGCAAAGCACTTAACCTGTATGTGTCTCAGGTAATTCTCTAGGACTTACCTACTAAGTCAGACAATTGTGATCTGTATCAGGGAGAAAGCTCTTCCCCCTCTGCAGAAGTCATTTAAGCTAACCTGACAATATCATATATCTTTAAAGTATACATTGACTCAAAATCTGTGATCTCAACCCATTTTATAGACAGTGAAAGAGTTAAGCAATACTATATTTTTCTATGTAATCTTTTTGACAAATTCAACATCAACCTATTCAATCTGAACTAACAAATGAAAATAAATCAGTCAGTCATCTAGCATTTTATTAAGTACCTGCTTTGTACCAGATACTGGGCTAAGTGTCGAGGATGCAAAGAAAGACAAAAAATGAAAAGTCCCTTCTCTCAAGGATCTCATAGTCTAAATTATCTTAAATGTTTTTTGTGCCATCATGTTTCATTTCTCCAGCAACTTAATCTATAGATTTAAAAATAGGTGATAAAGACTCCTAAAATATGCTGAAAATGTGCCTCCAAGATACTTTTAGTGAATTGAATAAAAGCACCTGTGAGATGAGAGTGCTAGCTGTGGGATTTAATCAATGCATGGCTAAAAATTGTGCCTTTAGTGTAGAGGGTAAAAATTTTTATTGTGCCCGAGCAGTGGATTTCTGTTGTTTTCCTTGGGTAAAAATACATCCTGAACTAGGTTTGGCAGTTAGTATCTTTCTTTTATTCAGTTTGAGTGCTATGCTTCTTTCCAGCAACAAAATTATGTTTTATAAAAGTTTGTTATAAAATGCAAACTAATAAAATGGCATAGGCTGGCATTTTGCTAAGCTAAATCTTCTCTGAAGGGATTCAGGATCTAATCTAGTTCTTATGGAATACTGCTCTATAAAGAACAATTACCGTGAAGTTCCAGTATGGCTGTATTAGTTTCAAAAATTCGTTGAGAATTTTATACCAACTAATAATTTTCAGGCTGTCTGGGGCTATGATGCTGTGATTTTTTTTTTCACCAATGATTTTTTTTTCACCAAACATTAACCCTTTAACTCAAGTGAATTTATAGTTGAGACTATCTCTTGAAATAGTTTTGTGATAATAAAAATTACATTTCTTGACCTCTTAACATTTCTCCATCCAGTTCAAAATAAAGCAGATGTACCAACAGTTAATATAACATATAGTTACGTACAACGAGGAAATATATACATTTGACTATATCATGTGAATAGGAGTCACAGAGTATATTTTCTTTAGTACTTAGTTTCCAAGGAAAATGTTACCATTTCACCTCAGGGAATACCCCCCTAATCATAAAAGCATCTACATTTGTAAGGCAAGCAAGAAATAATTTATTAATTTTCATCCTCAAGAGCCAAATGACGAAACTGTTTCAGCAAGGACTCTGGAGATGGCAGATAAAACATTTTTTTTTTCTGTTAGTACATGTAACTTCAGTTTACACTTCCACCATGAGAGGTCATGAAAGGACAGTGTAGAGAAGAATTTGTGTTTTGTTGGGAGAAATAAGAAAAAAAAATTCATAAGTATAAAACCATAACTACATTTGCTGAGGTTTTAAAAAAAATTCAGAGTTCTTAATGAGATAAATATGAGTAAAATATAAGTGAAACAATTAATTTGTTTAAAAAAAACCCTCACATATTCTATGTGTTATAAGGATACAATTCTGAGTAGAATCTTGAGGATATACTGTTCAAATTTGATGCCCTTCGTCTAAGGGAAAGATGCTATTTTTAGTTTATAATATGCTTAAGTTTTAAACAGCAAAATAATAACTTTTAAAGATTCAATATCTTGCCTTAAAAAAAGAAAAATTCCATTTAATTGCAGTACAAGATACGGGTTTTACCATAGAACTGAAGCTGAAAAAGAAAGTAATAAATAGAATTTATTTGTAGCCACTTTTTAAAGCGCAGTAGAAGTTATAGCATTTTATGTCCTTCCTCAGCTGCTGTCATGCATGCCAATGTTTCATTTGAAGAAATATTTTCAAGTGACGATCTTTCTTAGAAAAGTAAGTTATATTGATAATGCAATAAATCATATGATTAACACAATACTTTCTTATTTTTTGACATAGGATCTTCGACCTAGAATTGGAAAGGACCTCAAATATCAGCTAACCCAATCCCTATGTTTTACATAATGAGGAAATGGAGGCTCCAGGGAGTTTAAGTGATTGGCCTAAGGTCCCACATCTCGTTGGTAGGCGAATGAGGAGTTGAATTTAGATCCTCTGACTCTGTCTTTCCCCTGTATTATGCTGTACAGTTACTTCTTATTGTTGATTTAATGTAGATTGACCAAGTAAAATTATTAAATAGTCACACTATTAAAAATATAGAAGCAATAACAATTAAGGAATTATTACTTTGCAACTGCATTATGAGAAGACAAGTATGATGCTTTGTTTAATTAATTAATTTGTTTTCAACATTCACTTTGATAAGATTTTGAGTTCCAAATTTATCCCCCCTTCTTCCTCCCTTCTTCCCTAAGACATCATGTAGTCTGATCAATAGGCTACACATGTACAATTGTATTAAACATGTTTCCACGTTATTAATGTTGTGAAAGAAGAATCAGAACAAAAGGAGAAAACCATGAGAACAAAAAGAGCAAGAGAAAATACTATGCTTCAATTTGCATTCAGACTTCATAGTTCTTTCTCTGGATGTGGATAGCATTTTCCATCATGAGTCTTTTGGAGTTGTCTTAGATCCTTGTGTTGCTGAAAAGAGCTAAGTCTATCAAAGGTATGATGCTTTGTGATCATTTTTTAAAAAAAATCAGACCTATGATTTCATTGATATAAGGTGTCTCCTGATGAGTAATTTCTTCTATTAGTACAGACTATCATTTTTGTCAGATGTTTTTCTTCTTAAAGCATTGCCTGGGGGTTCTCTGATATTAAGTAACTTAATTGTTCAGGGTCACACAGACCATATTTGAGGTAGGCCCTGAACCCCAGTCTTCCTGGCTCAGAGGCCAATTTTTTTAACCATTTTGCCAATCCTGCCTCTTATTGGTCACCATGACTTTGATCATAGTATTAAAGGAACAGTACCCATTGTTAAGTTGTGTTCAATAAAATTTTGCTTTAATTTTTTCTTAGGCAAATAATATATTTGTATTTGTTCCATGTGTTTCCAAGGCCACATTAGGTAGCTAGTCATCAAGCTCTTAGGGTTACTTAGCTGGGTTGGTCTTTGGACAGTAGGCTCAGGCTGTTGCTGGAACCCTACTCTAAGCCTCACGTTCTTCTAAGAAAGAATCCTGGGTCACTTCCATGAAGCATTAAATCAGAGTTTGTCATTCAACTTTGGAGATTAAAAACAAAAAATGTTTCATTTTTTTTTTTTTTGCTTTTTGGAGGGCAATTGGGGTTAAGTGACTTGCCCAAGGTCATACAACTAGTTTTTGTGTTAAGTGTCTGAGGCTGGATTTGAACTCAGGTCCTCCTGACTCTAGGGCCAGTGCTCTAGTCACTGTGCCACCTAGCCGCCCCCTGAAAAAAAATTTTTTTTTAAAGAAAATCCTTCCTTAAATTGGGGACAACTCATGTCATGAGCAATTGAACATGCAAATGAAATGACTCTCAGTAGCCACATCTGTGACTGTCAATTAAAGCAACTGTCAAAGGGCTCATGAGCAACAGCAGTGGGCAGAGCTGGCCTGACCGCCCTTCATCAGCAGTGGGACCAGAGCAGACATGTGCAAAGAGTATAGGCTGAAACTGACATTTTTGTACTGAGCAAGGTCATGTACACTGCATGCTGGTTTTATGATTGTTTTCAAGGCATTGAAGGGACTTCATAACAGTCCCTTTATTTCTCCCGTCTTTTGTTAATTGGATCAGTTTTCACTGGAACTCCATTTCTCCCTGACCTCCCTGTCCCTTCATTTTCCTTGTAAAGTAGATTTGTTATTTTAAGCCAGGCCTGCATAACATACAGTCCTCAGGCTGCTTATGGCCACCAAAGGGTTTTGGGCAGCCCACAAAAAATGCAGAGGATGTAACAGAAAGTAAAGATATAATGAATGCTTTGTCCATACTCTGATTAACCCACCTTCCACTAGTCACTATTGTGCCCACCATGTAACTTGGCAGGTGGGTTGCCACTGTGTATTTTTTCCTGTTTGTCCTGTGACCCATGGCAACCAACCATCCTAAGTCCGTCTGTAGTCTGAGGAGTTATTTCATGATAAATAAAAATCTTAATTAATAAGTGTAATTAATTGAAATTTCCTTTTTATAAAATATGATTTATGTATAAAATAGTTTAATAATTAATTACACCTTTACTTGGAAAGTGAGCTACTAAAACCCTATCTGAGGCCTGAAGAAGTTTAGTCTATTTTTCATTTCGGTCTCTATCTGCTGCCAAATCGTGCAGGTTTGTTTTAAGCAATGGAACCAAAAGCTTGATCAGTGTTCAAGTAAATCTCCATCCCCCAAACTTTTTGCCTCTGTTTGTGAGTCAGGGCCTAGGCCATCAGAAGCAACAATTGTTACATAATACCATCCTGATTGTTTAGAATTTGCTTTTGATTTCCTATTGATCAACCCTTCTGGACTCATCAGGAGTTTCGGGAATCCTTTAGTTGCTGGGAAGCTCTTTCTAGTTCTTAAGAAAAATATCAATATATTCTAACTGGTCTCCTGTAATTAAATTATTTTCTGACTGCAGAGATAGTTCATCTTATAATGAAAGAAATGAAAACTAGCATATATGCTATGAAAAGAATAAAAAAATGATTTTCCTAATTAAGTCCTCTTCCAAAGAACTATTTTTACAGAAGATGGGGCAGATGAGCAATCTTTTGGCTGCTGAAGTGAAGAGGTGGCTTTAAAGGGATTGTTGAGGGCATTTTTGCTGTTCAGTCATGTCCAACTCTTTATGACCCCATTTGGGGTTTTCTTAGCAAAGATGCTCAAGTCTCAGTTTGCCATTTCCTTCTCCAGATGAGGAAACTCAGGCAAACAAGGCGAAGGGACTTGCCCAAGTCACACAGCTACTAAGTGTCTGAGGTCAGATTTGAACTCAGGAAGATGAGTCTTCCTGACTCCAGGCCACATGCTCTATCCCCTATGCCACCTCTTTGCCCCCTTAAGGATATTTACAGCTCTAGGAAAAGGTATGGTAGGCTGGTCATAGTTATAACTAGCATTTATATACCACTTTAAGGTTTGCAAAGGGCTTTACATGTGCTATCTCACTTGAGCCTCATAAAAAAAATCCTGTGAGGTAAGTACCATTATTATCTCCATTTTATACATGAGGAAACTGAAGCAGAAGAGGGTTAAGTGATTTGCCTAGGATGAAAGTGTCTGAGGTATGATTTCAATTGCTCACCCAAAATTCAACATTCTATTCATTTTGGGTCATGGTTGGTCATAAATCAAGGGTGAGTTAGAGGATAAAAACAGAGTCCACAGAATTCTGAGGTCCACAGGATATTAGAAGGTTCAGCAAAACACTTTTGAGGAGAGACAGGAGAGAGAGAAGAGAATAAGCAGGGGGGAAATAGGATGGAGGGAAATAGAATTAGCAATCATAATTGTGAAAAAAAATTTTGAAGCAAATTTCTTTGATAAAGGCCTAATCTCTCAAATGTTTAGAGAAATGAGTCAAATTTGTAAAAAGAACAGCCAGTGCCCAATTGACAAATGATCAAAAAATATGAACAGTTTGCAGATGGAGTAATCAAAGTTATCTATTGCCATATAAAAAAGTTTTAAATCATTTTTGATGGGAGAAAAGCAAATTAAAACAATACTGAGGTACTACCTCACACCTATTAGCTCAGCTAATAGGACAGCAAAGGCGAATGAGAACTGTTGGAGGGGATGTGGGAAAATTGAGACACTAATGCACCATTGGTGAAGTTGTGAACTTATTCAACTATTATATAGAACAATTTGGAACTATGCTCAAATATTTATAGCAGCTGTTTTCTGGTGGCAAATATTGGAAATTAAGGGCATGCCCATTAATTGGGGAATGGCTGAATAATTTATGATATATGATTGTGATGGAATACTATTGTGCTATAAGAAATGAGGAGCTAGATGTTTTCAGAAAAACCTGGAGAGACCTAAACGAACTGATGCAAAGTGAAATGAGTAGAATCCAGGGAACATTGTAACAGTAATACCAATATTGTAAAATTATCAGTGGTGAATGACTTAGCTATTCCAAGTAAAGAAACGATCCAAAACAACTCCAAAGGACATATGAAAAATCCTATCCATCCCCAGAGAAAGAACTGATGGAATTTAAATGTGGATCGAAGCATACTTTTTAAAACTTTATTTTTCTTGGCTTTTTATTTTGGTCTATGTTTTCTTTTACAATATGATTAATATGGAAATATATTTTGTATGATTACACATGCATAACATATATAAAATTGCCTGCCTTCTCAATGAGGGGGATGGGGAGGGAGGGAGAGAATTTGGGACTCAATTTTAAAAATGAATGTTGAAAATTGTTCTTATATGTAATTGGGGAAAAATAAAACATTAAATTAAGTAAAGAAGGCTTAGAGGAGAGCCTTCAATACATTTTAGATGGGTCTTTAGATGGGTCTTCAGAGAATTTATGGAAAGAGGACAAGAATGATACAGGGTGAGAAGGTTATGATCTGCCCTGATGAGTTGTGTACTCACAACAATTCATCTGAGTATCAAAGTAAAACTATTTCTTTCTCTGCCAGACTTTTTGCCAGTGCTGCCAACTAATGGTACCATGGATTTATTTGTGTTTCATCTTCATACCTTCTTCTTGATCCTTTGCAGAAAGTTTTAGTGAGTGATGATATGGTACTAAAGTTATTAGAAGGAGAAACCTATATAATCCATCAGCTAGATTATTAGCACTTGTCAGTTAGTCAATCAACATTTATTAAGCACCTTGTATGTGTCAGATGCTTTGCTCAGCATGGAAGATACAAAGACAGTCTCTGCTCTCACAGTCTAATAGTCTAACTTGGTTATTTGAAATAACCAAGTTTGTTGTTTGTTGGGCAAACATCTGGGAGCAGCAATTGTTACACAACTCCAGTACCTTATGGAAGAGAGCATAACCTAGGGCTAAAACATAGAGGCAGCATGATTTGGTGGAAGGAGTTCTGAATTTGAAGCCAGAAGAATTGGATTCAAATTCTGTTACTTATTATCTACGTATCCATTGGCAAATCATTCTATTGTCTAAGCCTCAGGTGCCTCATCTATAAAATGAGAATATTGAATGGGGTGATTTTTAAGGTCACCCAGCTCCCACATCATAGAATCTTAGAGGTGAAAGGGATCTTATAACTCATTTAGTCCAACCTGTACCTAAATTGGAATTCTTGTCCACATCTATATTAGAAATAATCCCCTGTCTATACCCATCAGTTTGTTGTTTGTCCTTTGTTTTCAAAGAAAATCAATGACATCAGGAGGGTGACATCTTGACTTACAAGTGGACTGGGTTTAAGTGAGGCAGAACTGTGCAAAGTCACCAGCCTTATTCTCTCCTCTAGAGTCATCAGGAGTCTAGAATCACCAGATTTCTGGTGAAATTCCACTTGGAATAAGTTCTGTTAGAAATTTTATACTTATATCAAACCTAAATACGCCTCTTTTAAACTTTTACCCAGTGTATGTAGTTCTGTCCCCTGGGATCCAGTGGAATAAATCTAATGCCTTTTAGATGTGGTAGTCCTTAAAAATGTATAAAGACATTTATCATGTCCGTTATAAGCCTTTTTTCTCTAAAGTGAACATAACCCAGTTCCTTCAACCAAATCTCATTTGGCATAATCTTCATTCCTTTAACTGCTTATCCAAATCCTGAAGGATATGTTCTGTTTTTTCCCCAGTAACTTAATACCTTAATGAGTATTATATTGTTCATGATTTAGAACCTTAATGAGTGTTGAGGCCATGTGTATAATAATAGCAGCTCACACTTACATAGCACTTCATAATTTACAGAGTGTTTTCTTCCCTATGAGGTAAGTAGTACAAATATTATTAGTCCCATTTTACAGGTGAGAAAATGGAGGCTCAAAAAAGTTATGCCAACTGCCCAGGGACACATAGCTAGTTATTGGCAGAAACAAGACTTAAACCCAGATTTTTTTAATTTAAAAATTTTTATCTTATTTTCAATTAACACCTCCCCTAACCCTGAATGATTCAAGAGAGAAAAAAAAAAACCTTTGTAATAAATATGCATTGTCAAGGAAAACAAATTTCCGCATAACAGCAACATTGTAAATAGCCCAGATCTTCTGATTCTAATTTAGTACTTTCTCTACTATACCATGCTTCTTTAGGAAATGGTGAGCTTGATATTTCTTTCATGTGTAGAGAGACCCATTTTATACTTCAGAGCTATAGAGGGAAAAATCTGCCCTTTGCTACATGTGGGTATATAATTTCTAGGCAGCGATATCTTATTCCAAAATTTGGCAAGGAAATGCCCATTATAAAAAGATTGCAGGGGTTCTTTGCTCTCCTGTCACAATAAGACTAGCCATTCCTTATGTAACATGGATTTGAAACTAGTCTATTTGATCCTGGTGCTTTGATCAAATTAAAATACTTTAAAAAATTAAGTCATGCAATCAGATCTAAGTGTGTACAGGATCTGTATGCCTCCTTGAATACATCAAAATCATTGTGTGAGAGAGAATTTTGTACAAAAGAGAGAAGTTAGCCCAGAATTGAGGAAGAAGAGATTCTGAGCTTCTTTTGAGAGGCTGGAGCAAGCATGGAGTAAAAAGAGAACAGGCATGTGACAGAGATTGCAAATATCAAGGAGAGTCCTTGGTTTGATAGACATCGCAGAGAGGAGGATCCAGGCTGAGGAAAGTCCCAAGGAAAGGTCAGGCCTTCCAAATGAATTTTGTTATTATTTTTTCTAATTCAGTACAATAATTTATGGTAATTTAATTGGGACGACATTGAATATATAAATTAGTTTGGGTAAAATTGTCATTTTTGTTATATTGGCCCTGAATAGCAAATTGTACATAGTAGATTTGTAGTTTCATGTGCAATCATCTTTTTTTTATTATAACATTTTGGAAATGCTTTTTTTATTCCATAAATTAAAAACAAAATAAATTTTTAAAAGTTTTAAAAAATTAGCTGGAGATCAATTTCCCAAACTGTTCATCTATTCTCCTTTCTGTCCCAGTAGTTTATAATAAGCACTATTAGCAATTTTTTAAAAAAGGAAAAAAGAAAAGTCAGGTCTTTCCCAAGCTTCCCTTCCAGATGCTTATCTGTTCTTAATATTATCTGTTGTTATGTTACCCAAATGTTTCCAGTAAACTAATTTTTACATCAACCATCAAGAGGCCAGAGGTTAATTGAAAATAGGTAAAATTTGTAGAGAACCCAACTTCTGCCTAGGTATTATGACTTTTTCCTCATTGGTATCCTGTAGTGATTGTGACTGAACTAAGAACTTTCCATTTAAAATGAACTTCTTAAAGCCAAAGAGAAGGAAATCTAGGTGGACTTTAGGGACCATTGTGCTTCCCCATTGGAAACATACACCAGCACCCTCTTAGGCTAGGCTCAATGTAGAAGCAACAAGGAGCTTTTAAAGTTGTTAATCTTTTAACACAAGGAGGTTTACTTTGCTTTAACACAGGAATACAATGGCATTTAGCTTTTCTGGACTCCCCTCACCTCCATAGGAAACACAACTGGCTAACTGGGCAGGTTAAGGCAGCTTGATGGGCTTCAGAAATGGCCTTCAGAAAAAAAAGGCCTAAATACCTTGTGGTTGAAACTTTTATGTCCTTAGATGACTAGAAAGCTACAAGGAAGCTGGGCCCAACCACAAAGGCCAATCAGACCCCAGGGTCATCTTTATCTTTTTAGGGTAAAACTACTCCATGTTGTGATTGAAAGGAAGAAAAGTTGCATTAGGGAAATAAACATGGTCTTATAGCACACCCTCAGAGTCTGCCCAGAACAAATCCTTTTATTAAAGGGATTTGTTCTGTGAAGTTTGAATTGAGTCAAAGGGCCCCATTTGAGGACCTAGAGGGCCACATGTGGCCTCGAAACTGCAGGTTTCCCACCCCTGCCCTAGACCTAAAACAATCTAATTATTGTAATAGGATGTTATATACAAAAAGAGAAAAGCCATCACTTTGGGGATGATCATAATTATACAGATGGCATAATGTGAAAGTACCCAAATTCAGTTCTATAATTTGACAGACATTTATTAATTGGCAGCTTTATCCTGGACACTATGCTAAAACTATAGGAATAAAGACAAAAGCAAAGTAGTTCTTGGCCTCAGGGAGCTTACACTGAAGTTGCTCATTGTTTCAATAGCCTTAAAATAATCTCTATATAATCATAGCATCATAGATTTGGGTCTGGTAGGGATGCTTAATCACATAAGTAGTCACTAAATGAATTGCATATGATCTCTTCCTAACTAAAGTAGAACATTTTCTGACTATAAAAAAAAATCATTTTGCAAGGAAACAAATACAAATTTTCAAATCCTTATTTCACTTATTTTTGTATTTTCAGAGCATGAAATGGATTTGTTGAAATTATAAAATGTCTCTTCCCTCACAACCACACATCATAGGTTTGCTTCTAGGATTAGATATGAGTTGAAAATGAAATAGCCTTTTTTTTTTTAAATCAACCCACTAAATATATAGTGTGGAGATGGCCAACAAACATAGTGAGGAAATGAAACCATGTTTTGACCTTATAAGCTTCACTAGTATGTTGAGAAAAAAAGAAATCCATTTTTCAGATCAATTTAGTTGTTGGATAGTAGCAACACCTCTGATGTTTGCCCTCACTCCGGTCTGGCAATGACTAATTGGATGCAAAAGCATTTGGAAAGTTCTATGGTAAAAATTAACTAAGCTGTATCTGAAGTGAAGCTACTTTTGGCCTTATTTTAACACAGAAGGTAGGAAGGCCAAGTGATCAGAGATGTCTACAGTCACAGAGGATTAAATTGGGGCTGTCTGAGATGTCCCAGGCTTCCCTGTGGTGGTGCCACCAGCTGGTGAATCATCAGGGTGGGGAGGTGCTATTGGCAAGAGAACTCCTGGCAAAGGACTGGAGAACAATTAGGAACAGGCTACTGGGAGAGGCAATATTTAAACACTTTGAATATAATAATAGCCTTTTGGCTCAGATTGACCTCATTTTATGTCTTGAATAACACAACTAGCAATATAATACTCATCTAACTTTCTTGAACATTCCACTGTTGACCCTCCCAGGTACAGAAACTTTTTTTTTGGTGTTTATGTGTGTGCATGTGTGTGTTTTAAGTTTCCTAGCCCTTGAAAATGGGTTAGAATCCAAGCCTATAATGGAATAGCTAAAATGTAGTTTAGTTTTCTGAGGTATTATTTTTCACTTAGTTGCCAGTCTGGGTATCTGATCAAATTCTCTGGGCCCCTACTCTTGCCAATCTACTAGCATAAGTCAGGGAGTTTGAACTTTTTGAAGTTCTGGAAACTTAGAAGAAAAAAAATACCCTAGATCCATGGTTAAATGCTTAAAGTTTTAATGATATACATAAGACAGATGGTAATAAAGTGAAATTTATACTGGTTGGTAGCCAATAACTTATATTGCAGGGTATGGGGAAGTCAGTTTTGAAATATTACTCCTACTGATAATAATAAAATGAATAAAAACTAGGGTACTAAGTTTGGGATTGTAGAGTATGGGGTATAATGAAGGCTTTCTCTTTTATTTCTTAGGGTATTCTTTATCCAAGTCATGATAAAACAAATGCAATCAATTTCCTGCCTAAAGGAACTAGCACTTCTACTGTTCATTGCTCACGTCTTAATTATGTTTTAAAGCCAAGGCAAGGGTACAGGGCAAATACAAAATCATCGTTTGAAGATAGGACAAGAGAAAGAAAGATAGAAATGCTATCCTTACAAGAGTTCAGAAATAAAAGCCTCACATAAACTTAATGTATGAAAAATAAGTACAATGATTTGACAATAAACACTGGAAAGCCTACATCCACTTACAAAATATCCCGGCAGATATTTAGCAAGCTCTGTAGTTTCCAAGGATCTCTTGAGATACGTTTAAAAAAAAAACTGCCATAAAGCATCTTCCTGGGAGTTGCCAAAGTTGCTAAGACATGCTGCTGACAAATATCACTTAGGTAATAACAAAATAAATTTTGTTCCATGTAGACACAAAATTGAAAGTTCTTATTTCTAGGCATATGACTGCCTTAGTATTTGCAGTTTCTTTCTCTAGTTAATGCAAGTTTACTTCCATGCACCCTCTTTCTACTTACTTGGGCATCTTTTCTGTCCCAAAGTTAGTTCAGTTTCCTTTTCTTTTAGCAAGGTTGATGAATGTTGGTGGAATAATTACTGCTTCTTCTTGACCACTATCTCTCAAGTGTCTTTGGAACAATAGTGCTCTGTGCTGACATGAGCTATCCCGCGGACAACTGCATTTCTTTTAAGAGTCACGTTGCTTCGAGGATTTCTGTGCCAGCATCTAAACTAAAGCCAAAAAAAATTAATTCACCCCAAATACAAATGTACATTGTTCGCACACATGCATATTGTTATCTCCCAAGTGATACTTGTAATAACTGTATGGTCAGCTACTATTGAAACTAAAAAGCTATTGCACGAAAGTTAAAAATGTGATTTACTTATACTTGTGACATTTATATTGTGATGATGCTTTAGGATAGGCAACTCCTTTACAGGACTCAAAGCTTTTAAAATATTATCTAATTTATCCTCCTTATATGATAGATAACATAACTTATTACCCTGCCTAAAACAGAGGTTTTAGGGTATATTTAATTAATTGGTCAAACTCTTCCAATATTAGAGTATACAACAGCAAAACATTGTTCAACATTTAACTTAGATATGGCCAAAACAACTTGCCAAATGTCACACTGAAAATCGGTATTAGAACTGGTCATAAAATATAGGTCTGCTGATTATGAAACTAGTATTGTGTCTTCTATATACTTTCCCAGTTATAATAACCCAGAAATCTATAATATGTCTAAGTTTCTGATAATGCTTGCCAGAACTAGGATTAGGGGTGGGGGTGAGTAGTTAGCTTCCTAAGATGCAGCATGCGAGAATTGTGTGTCTAATAGACAAAGGCCAAAATAGGGAATTTGTTCTGTCTCTGTCTCTCTCTCATCCTCATCTATTTATCTGTCTATCTAGCCAAATTTCACACACACATGACCCGATAGGATAGAGACTGCTTTGGGTTGGATTGGATTTGACCTGTGATTTTGTTGGTGTAGATACATTGCAGGTGAGAAAATTCCACCAAAGCAGATTAACACCTCTGTAATTTATATTCTCTATTAGAGTGCCTAAAGCACTGAACATCACTGAACATCTATGCTGCCTCTAATACACAAATTTTCTCTTCCCTTTCTTCCTCTCTCTTTTTCACACACACACATACACACACACTTGATAGGAGTACATATTTTAATGCCAGAAAATTCCATTTTTTGGGTCATATATATATATATATATATATATATATATATATATATATATATATA
>NW_027187302.1:1514721-1565070 GCF_028583685.1 Petaurus breviceps papuanus
TATATATATATATATATATATATATATATATATATATATATATATATGTATAGTGATATCAAGTTGCATGTATAAAAGTGAAAGGTCAAAGCCTCTAGTGGATAGTAACAAGCAGGGGACCAAATTTCCAATTTTGCCCAACTCATAAACATACTTGTTTAATCTCTATGTAGAGATTCTAGTTCCCTATAGGAAAGGAATAAGGACCCTTAAAGGCCATTAGACTCAAAGGAGTCAAACATAGGGAGACTGTGCTTGGCAAACAGTAGGCACTTAGTAAATGCTTGCTGACTGATTGACCCACATTGACTTCCAAGGGGAGTCACAAAATTTGTAATTAAGTTATCAGTTCACCATGTGATTTCTAGACTCCATTAACACCTTATGTCTTTGAGCCCAAAGTATTGTGTTACACAATATGTAAATGAGTAGTCAAACTGGGTTTTGACTTAAACAATCTATAATGCTTCAGAAAGTAGGTTTGAGCAATGAAGATACTTAAACAAAAATGGGAATATTTAGAATAACATATAACAAATATGTTTTATAACAAATATGTTACTTCAGTCCCCTTTGCCTTCTTTCTTTTACAAGATCTACCACTGTTTCTTCCTAATAAAGCAGGGGTTTCCAACCTGGCAAACAGAAACCCTCAAGGCATAAAATAAACTTGTCAAGGGGGTACAGAGAATATTTCTTTGACTGTGTTCCAATAAGCATTTAGCAATTTATGATGGTAAAAAAAAAATCTTTCCATCTACTAAATCATGTTTTCTATGTGGAAAATTAAACTATTTTATTTATTTCTTACATATATACACACACACATACATATATACACACGGTAAACTAAAATTTATTTTCTTTCATACTGAAAAGGGGATATGGGGAAGTATACTGAAAATCAAGGGGGATAGGGGTTAAAAAACGTTGGAAACCCTTATAATATTTTAGGAAGGCATTAAAGACAAGTGGATGGAAATATCCATATACAAATGTCCCACTTGTTGCAAAGAAAAGAACATAATAATATCAGACTTAGGAAATACAGTTTTTCTCCTGTTACTCCTTTTATGCAACATTGACTTACCTTCTCTTTGTCTCTGTCTGTCTGTCTGTCTGTCTGTCTCTTTCTTTTGAGAGCATTGTATGCAAAAGAGCCTACTCTATAAGGACTGTAGCTATGCAGACATTTGAAAGCTTTCCAGTAGTCAGTCTGCGAGCAGCAGCTGACCCACGGACAGGCTTGCAAAAGTGTTTGGCTATCCTTACTGCTACAAAACGAACATTTGTTTCACCACTTGGGTTGAAGCAAACTTTTATGTTTTAGAAACATTTGCCAGTAAAACAAACTTTTGGAATCGAAATAAGCACCCTGGCTATTAGGCATGGCAGGAATAAAACAGATGGTACCGTTTTTCTTTAAATGTCATATTGTCTATGTTCATGTGACCTAAGAGGAGCATCTGCTTTCCTCTTCTCTCCACTTCTTCATTTGTAGGTGTGATTATACAGATCACTTGTCCATATCAGACTCAGGAGATATGGTTTTTCACCTCCCTTATTGTTCCTCCCTTTCCCCACCACTAATACGACACCTCCTCTCTGTCTCTGTTTCTATCCATCACTTTCCCACCTTCTTCTCTCCCCTGCTCACTCTCTGTCCCTCTGTTCATCTTTCCCTTATACTTTCTCCCTCTCCTTCTCATTTCTTCTCTTTATATCCCTTCCTGCCTCTCTTCCTGTCCAGTGAAATTATACAGAAGTACAGACACCATCTCTAATATTGATCCTCTGATTCTTGGAATTCATTTAGCAACAAATAACACAGATGGTACAACTAAAAAAGGTCAAGATTTGTAAACTTGTAAACCAGAAACAAGACTTAGAGTGAAGCTTAAACTGAAACTTTTCACCAAAACAAAGAGATGCTTTATACATTTCTTGCATTTTAACATTTAAAAGATTTCGGTACACAGTGAAACAGCTCTGATTTGACATACAACTTACAATGGTAAAGACAGGAGAATGTAATGTCTCTTAAGGACCAGAGATCCCACATTAACATTTCTACAGATAACTCTCTGAGTTATAGAAAGCACCAGAGATTTTTCAAATGATAACCTTCCCATTGCAGTCCTGGCACTTGAATGACATCAGAAACAAAACAGCTATTTTAAGATCATCACATTTAGCTCTCATAAAACGTTTTTTGTTCCCAGAGTTCTTTGCTCACTTTTACTCCTTCCTATTTCCCATTCTATTCTGGAAAAAAATCAGTTTCATCCTCATTTTATAGCTGAGGAGCCAAATACAGAAAGCCTAAAGTAACCGTTTCTTCTAAGATCCCATAACAAGCCATAATTAAACCCAAATTAAAATTTGAATATTCCCTCTGGTCTTAAATTAAAAATATTCCAATTGTCATTTTAAAAAATTCTCAATTAGACTATTTCCAGTAACTACTGTATAGTAGTTTTTGGGACAGTGCTGCAAAAATCTTATCTTTCTGTTTTTCATTGCCTAGACATGTAAAGGGATATTATCGCTGTGGGTATGACAGAGTCATTTAAGGAAGGTTCTCAATTCATAAGTGTTTGTTTACTTTCTCCTCAGTAAAAAACTGTTAACCTTTACAAAAAAGACAACCAAGAATACTGCTAAATATTTATTTTCATAATCTCCAATTTCACATATTTGCAAGTTCAGAACTGAAATCCAATCTCTAGTCTTATGCTTCAGCCAAAGTAGATGGTGCTGACTTCTGGTTGAAACTTTTTCTTCTTCCTAACTTAGTCCTTCAAAAATGAATCTTAAAAATAAGCCATGAAGAAACAAGGTGGTGGGGCAGGGTGTGTGTGTGTGTGTGTGTGTGTGTGTGTGTGTGTGTGTAAATGTGAAAACAGTGATTCCCCCCAAAAAGAAAAAAATAGAAGTGTGTTAATGGAATGCTTATAAGATACATAGGAGAAAGGAGTTCAGAAAGAAAAAAAATGCAGATAAGAAAACATTGGAATTACTGTGTTAAAATATTATATGCATCAAACCCCTAAAACTGTAATAACAGATATTCACAGTTTGTTATTTAATTCTTATTTTCTGTTCTTTGAATGTTCACGTGATCATGTTGGTTGATATCTATCAAATTAATATAAAAATGACAAATATTAAAAAGCCTAATGTCAGAACAGTTTATTTTTCACGTATGGTGGATATTCTGTCAGCCATGTTTCATTGGCATAACATGCTTGTAGAAAACTAGAATTGATGGTTTCATCGGCAAAGCAGCAAGAAACATGACTTTCATGTCTCAGTTTCGCTTTTGTAACCCCAGCATCTCACACAGTTCCTCATACTTATTAATCAATTATCAAGCATTTACTGAGCTCTCACTTTGGGTCAGACACTTGCTTGGCCCTGGGAGTTTGGTGAATTGAAATTAATTGGATTAGCAAATCTTTCCTACAGATGATTAGGGTCATGCAATCTTTCCCTTTTTGGGTACAGCTAATGTTGGAAGGTGCAAGAATTAAGTATAAGGTTCAATTATAGTAAATAGCCATTACTACGTAAATGGAAAAAAAACACCATCTGGTTTGAACACGTGGTTTGCTGCTTCTATTTTTAAGTTACTTTATATAATTTTGAAGTTGTTATTACTGAACATGAGTTGAAGGCCAGATATGCTTCTGAGTGCCATGGCCTAATTTTCAGATATTCAGAGAAGTGTAAGTATGAAGACAAATATTTTCATTGGACAATTAAGAAAAAAGTAAGTTTGTTAAATCCGGACATAAAACAAACTGGGAGCCCTCCACTACTGAATTGGAATCAGATAAAAAACAGACTTTAATCACCACAGCATAGAAGATTTGTGCTATCATTTGGTTAAACCTGACAACATTTCCTTATAATACTGGAAGAAATAGCAGTTTTGCATTTCAGATTTTCACTTGGTTATTTTTAGTTCTACTGAAGCCTGGGAAATAAGAAATATAACCTCCTTGAACAGTCCAAAGCAGCCAACTATAGCAGGGCCTCTGAATCTGATTAGATAAAACAACAAAGAGGTTCTGTTAGGGCAGAGACAGGAAGAACTAAGGTGGGTGGCAATATCTGTCATAACTCAGGGGAAATGTAGCCTCAAAGCAGTCAAAAGTGGGTGAAAAAATAACATAAGCAATAGACAACTTTCCCACATCTCAGGTCATTCTCCCAGTGCAACTAGAAACATTTTCTCTACTCTCAATTTTTTATTATTTGTAAAGTATAATAAACAGTGTGTGAATGTATATTTATTTTAAGCACCATACTGAGGAGGCCTATAGGCACTTTAGTAACCTGAGCACTTTATATTAATGGGTCACTTACAAATCGTTCTTATTACCCTAGAACCTTAATGAAGATGATCTGGAATTACAAATAAGGGTCCACATTTGAAATATTTCTATTGAAACAGAACCAGTTAACTTGGCTTTTTCCTTCACATATTAAAACTTGAAAAGAAACAAGAGTGGTGCATTGGCTAGGGAACCGAGCTAGCAGTTACAAAGCACAGCTATTTTCCTTTAATTCCTTGGTTAGATTTTCCAGGATTCAGATCTGGTGATCCAGGATCTATTTTAACCAGGAAAATGGGGGTCCCCATATACATTTGTTAACAACCATCATCAATAGGATCTAGGGATATAAGGGAATTTAGAGGTCATTAATTCTAATTCCGTTTAGATAAGGAAACAGTCCCAGAGAGGTTAAGTAACTTGCTCAGGGTCACACAGCTGTTAGGTGTCTGAGGCAGGATTTAGCCCCAGGCCTGTCTGACTCCAGACACAATGCTCTCTAGAGTAGCAATTCTTAACTTTTTTCATGTCATGAACCCCTCTGGCCATGTGGGAAAGACTATTGACCCTCTCCTCAGAATAATGTTTTTAAATAAAAAAAAATACATAGGATTACAAAAGGAACAAATTATGATGAAATAAAGGTATATTTTCCCTTCTAAGTTTATAGACTCCCAGAAATCTATCCATGAATTCCTTGAGAGTCTGTGTTCCCCAGCTTAAGAATCCCTGCTCTGGGGGTAAAAGGACTCAAATACAGAATTATTATGTATCCCTAAATAAAGCTTTAAAAATAAGACCACTACCTCAAATGTAAAATTATTTTATACTTTATAGAGGCATCTTTGGATGATGCAGGAAAACAAATGCACTGCCCTGCACCTCAATAGACCATCTAACGGTAATGTTAATGTAACTTGCTCCTTACATATGGTAGTTTGATAATTAAGAAGCTCACTTTATATTAGTGTAGAAGGAAGGGAATAAACATTTATTAAGCACCTATGATGTGTCAGGGACTGTGCTAAATGCCTTTTACAAATATTATCTTATTTGATCCTCACAACAACTCTGTGAGGTAGGTACTATTGATTTATATTTAAAGAACTGAAGTTAAATGACTTGTCCAGGATCACAGAGCTAGTGTTTGAGGTCTGATTTGAACTGAGGACTTCCTGACTCTAAGCCCCATGCTATATTGACTAAACCATAAGCTATCTTTAGGCTGTTCTGTATTGCAAATGTGCAGGTCTAGAGTTAGACCAGGGAGGGAGGGAGGGAGGGAGAGAGAGAGAGAGAGAGAGAGAGAGAGAGAGAGAGAGAGAGAGAGAGAGAGAGAGAGAGAGAGAGAGAGAACTTTCCAAACTTGTAGAGTTTGTGTACTCGTATAAGAAGCAGTGCTTTGTAAAGCATTATATACCCTAACCCTGGAGTGAGAACATTGGAGTTCTAATTCTTCTTTAGATACTCCTTAGCAGTGTAACACACTAGGTAAATTGTTTAATCACTCTGAGCCTCAGTTTACTCATCTGCAGAAAAATGATCATAATATTCCTTGTTGTGAGAAAAACACTTGTAAAGCTTAAAACTCTGTATACATGTGAAAATTGTTCTCTTAGTTTGGTTCTCAGGCAGGAGGAAAGCCAAGGCACATTTTCCCCTTCCTCTCCCCTCTAGTCATTTATCCCATCAGTGCTGACCTGTCTTCATTTCTAAAGGAAGTTTTCCCACCTAGGGCCTCCCTTTACTGGCAAAATCATAGTTCGAGTCTCTATCTCTACATGAGATGATTCAGTAACATAATATGGAGGCAAGTCACTTTTTTCATCTCTCTGAACTTTATTTCCTCTTCTAATAGAATACGTGTGTATGTTTGTATGTGTGTGTGTGTGTGTGTGTGTGTGTGTGTGTAGGGGAGCAGGGTGGGTAGATTAGATAATCTCTAAGGTTCCTTGCTATTCTCAAACTAATTCTGTAATTCTTCTCTGCACAGGCTTCTCTGTGTTGGTGGTTCATAACACTTACTGAACACAATAGAACAACCCGGTCACATACAGCTGAGTGACATAAATGTGCTCTTCATAAATTCCTTGTATCATTAGATACTACTTTTTGAATAGCCATCTGGTATTCAGACTTTAAAAAAGAAGAGAAAAAAATAGATCAGAAAGTTCTCGTCTAAGCATTCTGAAGTTAGGGAGACAATCTGTCATTGCCTTGGGAGCTGGAGCAGCTGAGTATTTGATCTGTCAGCCACCCACATAGTGCCAAAACTGCCACCATGAAATTGGACATTCAGGCTTTTAATCAAGGGTGCAAAGCTGGGGCTGGGAAGAATGACACCTGCCCGCCCAATGCTTCTCCCTCCCTCAGCCTCTCCTTCACTAATCACTGCTTAGCTCTGTCAATATAAGAAATAAACACTGACAGAGATGAGGTTCAGACAGCACCCTCAAAGGCTCCCACTCTCCAGAGTGGACCTTGAAAATAATACCTAGATTAAGCCTAAAGACCTAGTAGTTCTCTTTGTTGTTGGAGCCTTTTGGAAAGTGATCATTTCAGAAACCAAAACTTTTTCAAAGAAATGAGAATTTCGCCGACTGCTTTGCCTGGATCAATAATACAGCTGTGCCTGACATTTTGGGGGAAATCTCTCTAATAGTGAATTTTCTCAAGGTTCTCCCACTTTCATGGGGTATCATTGAAACAACATTGCAAGATATTCGTAACCTTGGGGCGGCTAGGTGGCGCAGTGAGTAAAGCTCCAGCCCAGAGTCAGGAGGACCTGAGTTCGGTTCCGACCTCAGGCACCCACCCACACACACACACACACTAGACGTCTAACCTTGGGCAAGTTACTTAACCCCAATTACCCTCCAAAAAGGCAAAAAAAAAAATATTCTTAACATTGTGGCAGGTTCAATACATGACTTTTTTTTTAATGAAGGAAAAATAGGACCATAGATTTAGAACTAGAAGAGACCCTGAAGGTCTTGTAACCTAGCCTTCTCATTTTTTCAGATAAGAAAACTGAGGCATAGAGAAGTTAAGTGACGTGAGTTTATAGGGAATAAATGGAAGAGTCAAGATTTGCACCTAGAGCCTCCATCTTCAAACTTTTTTCGCCTGCAACTATTTCTGTACAGGCTCATAATTTTGGCTATGACTTCATAAGAATACAAATAAAACTTCTTTTTAAAATTTAAAGTGCTCTTCTGTTCAAGCTTCAAGGAGACCCCTCAGAGGTCTTCTGGAGTTCAGGAGGATTGCTTCTCCACTGTGTGTGTTACTGATGCTAAATACTATAGAAGAGCTTTGCTTTGTATAGGAGAGCACTTAATGACGGCAGAGACAGTATGATGCCTGACTCATCATCAGTAGTTTGAATTGCATGTGTGGGATTGTGTTTTGGATGGAGCTCTCCAGAATAGCAACACTCCATCAGAAACACAGTGGCACACCTGTATTCCAAATGGTACAATAAGGCAAAACACATGTCATCGAAACACTGGGAATCATATTAAAAAGAAAAAGAAAGAAAGTAAGCAAGCTGTAGTGGAAATAAAGACAAGAACCATGGCATGGGGATACATGAAGTTTTTTTTTTGCCTAGTTTGCTTGAGAAATGATTTATCTCCTGCTTAACCCCTGTTCATAAGCCATGTTTGATTTTGCTCGACGCTGACATTGACACTGCATCTGTAGCTGTGAAAAGTTTGACAGATGAATGTTTTTGATCCAGAAAAATAAATTGTGGTCCCAGGTTTTACAAAGAGAAGTTGCTTCTGCTTATGCCTCCAAAGGTGCAGTGTATTGCTGTTAAAGCATCATGGGAATTTAAGCAAAATCGTGTCTTTTGACATTTTAAGTGATGACTGATTATAAGTAGCATCATTGTTCAGGATGAGGATACAGTGAAGGAAAAACAACTTTGAAGTGATGTTTGTACTCTACACTCTGCAAAAAAAGAAGACTCCTCAGCAGAAAAGCTTTTGGTATTGTTTTCCCATATAAGCAATCTTTTAAAATTAGCTTTCCAGTCCACTTTATTCTAACCCACACCTCTTAGGAAAAGTGTTGGTAGTGTCAAGGCACATCTATTTCATATGGTAGTTGACTTTTAAGTAGACTTTTTCTTGTGGAGCAATTTGTCTGTAAGTGTTCAATTTACCCTTAAAGTCAACTACATCTCATGGTATTATAAGTACCCACAGAATTAAAGTTGAGGATCACTGTAAGAGAATGGGAAGGGTATATGGTAGGTGTGAGTAAGCTGTTACATATTCCCAACCAAGAATTTCATAAGAGAAGCAGTTCAAAGAATGTCATCATAAAGATATATGATGGGAAAATAAAGTGGGATCATCAGGTGGACCAGAGTAAGTAGTAACTCATGGAGAGTACATGTGCTCCCAAAACTTTCATGTGCAGAAGTTTTCATAGCTACAAATACAGTGTTTGTCAAGAGAAACACAGTAAGGCCCCAGAACACTGAGCGAATGAGGATTTATTGAAAATGGACAGGGTATATGCATATATATGTACATACACATAGATATACATATATATTTATATGATAGACTATGGTTTGTTTTTTTTTCTTTTTTGCTTTTTGGAGGGGGGAAGGCAGGGAAATTGAGGTTAAGTGACTTGCCCAAGGTTACATGGCTAATAAATGTTAAGTATCTGAGGTCAGATTTGAACTCAGGTCCTCCTGATTCTAGGGCTGATTCACAACACCACTTAGCTGCCCCTAGTATATGTTTTAAACATAGGTTTTTACTTCTGAATAGATTTCTCCCCTTTATCTAGTGAACCATTTTTGTAACAAGATAAAAAAAAAGAAAGAAAAAGTTGATTTTAGCAAAACTAAACTATATATCAATCAAGTCTTACAGTATATGCAACATTCCATGTCTACAGATCTCCATGAATATAGAGAAAGGAATGAGTTACATTTCATCACTTCTTCAGGGATAAGCTTGGCCACAGTAATTAAACAATGTTCACTTTTGTTTTGTTGTTGTTTCCATTTATACTATTGTATTTATAGTTCTGCTTTTTCATTCTTTATCTGTTCATATCTTCCCATGATTCTCTTAATTATCAATATTGATTGTTCCTTACAGCTCAATAATTCCATTCCATTCATATGTCACAATCCCTTCAGTCATTCCCCAGTTGATGGGTCTCTACATTGTTTCCAATTCTTCGTCAACACAAAACTTTTGTTAACAAGTTGCTGTGTGTGTAAAACAATTTGCTTGCTAAGACAAATATACTATGAATATTTTGGCATATTTAGGACCCTTATTTAGGAACTTTTGAACTCCTTGGGGTTTATTTCTGACAGTAGGATCTTTGGGTTAGAAGTGTAGAGACATTGTTAATCTCTTTATTTGCATAATCCCAAATTACTTTCCAGAAAGGTTGGAACAGTGGTCCACCTATAGTGAATTAATTTATTTGTCTTTCCTTAGCTCCTCCAACATGATTTTCACCTTTTCTCATCTATGTTAGCTAACCCTCTCATTTTACAAATGAGGAATTAAGACCCAGAGAGATGACATGTTTTTTTTTTCTTTCCAAAAGTTATACAATGAGTATAAGAACTATATTAGCAACTAGGGCTCTTTCCATGATGCCATGCTATCTCACTTTGGGGAAGGTTTGGAAATAATGCTTTTGAAAAAAACAAACAGGGGTGGCTAGGTGGTGCAGTAAATAGAGCACTGGCCCTGGAATCAGGAGGACCTGAGTTCAAATCCGGCCTCAGACACTTAACACAAATACTAGTTGTGTGACCTTGGGCAAGTCACTTAACCCCAATTGCCCTCCTAAAAAGCAAAAAAAAAAAAAAAAAAAGAAAAAATCAAGCAAACAAAACTCAAGAAACTTCATTTTGTGTATCAGACAATTGTCTCTATTCAGTATTATACAAATTTTAGTCCTTCTACTCCCCCCCCCCCCAATGTTATACACTAGTCTTCCTTACATGGGCATAATAAGAGGAGAATATTGCCTATCAAAGTTATTTTCCTATATCAAGAACTTATTCATGAAAGTGTCTATGTATTGAGATGACAATCGATTTCAGCTTTAATTAGTTTTTTACCCCTTCCCTTTTGTTCTGTGCATCACATTCATGAGACAGCTGTAGAACATCTGAAGGTTTTGGTAGTTTTTTCTGTGAGCTGAAATTGCAGGAGTAAAATTAACATCAGTTAGAAAATCTGGCTTTCTAGTAACTAGCAGCACATTGACTGTTTCCATGCAAAAGACCAGTGTTTGGCATTAAACACAGACCTTTTCCTTTTTGGAAACATTGAAGGAGAAAGGATTATCAAAAACACTAAATAATCTTTATCCTGGGCACAGAGAAAACTGCACTCCCTGCCTTGGATGTAGATGTTTGGTGCCACCATTGTATTTCTTGAGAAACATGTGGCTGGGGATTGCAAAGCTGGGAGAAATTGTGAGGATTAAAGGAAATAAATTAAGAGTTGAGTTATATAAATCTTGAATGGTCTGTTACACCTGGAATCATTTTCATGGCAGTATATACAATTGGGCTTTTTCCTTTTGAAAGTGTCCTGGCTGCAGAATGAAAGTTGGTATTTTGAGAAGAATGGTATACAAATACAATATACAATGGTATACATATCTTTTGTTTAGGGAGTAGAAAAATACCAACACTTCCTGAGATGGCCATAGATAGATAAGATGACTAGAAAGGGCCAAAATTCCCCTAAATTTCTTACCTTCAACACTAGGCATCTCTTTCTTTGTTTATTCACAACTCTCACTGAACCAATTTCTTAATGTACATTGAGTTCTCTCTGAAAAATTCTGGGATGTTTTTGAAGGATAAAAAACTGATTCACTGGCTACAAGCTGTATAAAGATATTGGAGATAAAGGATTTGTACATATTATCTGAGATTTAAAGTTGATTAGTTTTATTTTAGGATGATCCAGTTAGGGCAGCTAGTGGGTAGTACCATACAGTGGTATCAGAGTATCTGACTTCAAATCTTAACTCTGGTACTACATGGGTGACTTTGGGCAAGTCACTCTGGGATTTAGTTTATTCATTGATACAATTAGAGAGCTGAAATATATTACTTCTAATGTCTTATCAATGGGCAAATAGGTGATGCAGTGGATAGAGGTCTGGCCCTCGAGTCAGAAGGAACTGAGTTCAAACCTGAGCTCTGACACTTACAAGTTGTGTGACCCTGGCAAGTCACTTAACCCTGTTTGCCTCAGTTTCTTATCCTAAAATAAGCTGGAGAAGAAAATTACAACCCCCTCCTGTATCTTTGCCAAGAAAACCCCAAATGGGGTCACAGAGAGTCAGAAATAACCAAAACAACTCAACAATAATGAATGTCCTTTCATGGTATGTGTGTGTGTGTGTTTAGTGACTGGGATAGGAAATCACAGAATCAAAGTACACAAACACCTCTATTTCCACAGAAAGGTGATATTAAAGCATGAAATTGAAAAATTAACTGCATTGCAAGAATGGTGTTGGTTAGAGCCTAGGGCTCTGAATACCAGTCAATAAGGGCAGGGGAATACAGTCTCTTTAGGGCCATAACCCATAGCACATGCCACAAGGTCAGTGGGAATTAAGAATTTGATAGTGGTTTGTCTCCCACAACAGACCTGCTCCTTCAGATAGACTGCATGTGGCAGTCCCACTGGGGCTTCCCCATTGTTCACATATTTGTAGTTCTTTTCTTCCCTCGTGGCAAGAAAATCCTGTGTGTGTAGATCCCAGTGCACTCACTCTAGGTTTCCATCTGGCTTGTGTGGCACTTTTTTATGTTTGGAGAAAGTGAACTACAGATTAGCCTCCAAATTAGAAGATATTTTCCAGTATTCCCTGTTTCCACTGGGGTCACAAGGGTGTGAAGAGCACTCTAGAGAAAGTAAAATCCCATACTCCGCCAAGTGTTCCTCCTCCCAGATCTAACCAGAATCTTCTAGGCTGTACTCTCATTGTCCAATAAAGGCTAAGTAGTAGCAAACTACTCTCATGGAAGTGATTGGCAGTAGGCTCCACATCCAAATTCCAGGCATGAGGACTCTGGTAGAAACAGATAACTATTTTCATTGGTGTATCTAATTTAATTCCATGCATTTAATTCCACAGGCAATATTTCTAGGAATTCTGGAGGCTCAGTTGACCTGACTTAAGAAGCAGCACACATCTACAATCTGCCCTTTAGGACAGGTGTTGTTCCAATGGGGCAAATACACAGCATTAAACTAGCTCCCAACTAACTTGCACCACATCTAATTTCACAGGGCACGAAAGGGTTTTTGTTTTTCAAACTGTCTTTTTTCAGAAAGAGTATCTCAATTATTGAGTGCCAAACATTCCCCCTTTTACAAGGCATCAATTAATATAAACTTAGCCAGTAGTTAAATCCTGTAAAGTTAGAGGGTGGGTACATTAACGAGTCAAGAGAATTAACCCTTAGCTTGCCATTGGATAAATCATCAAATCTCCTAGAAGGTTTTCCTGTTTTGAAGAAAGACTGAGAAGTCACCTTTGATCTCCCATGTATAACCTCCATCTGTTCCTCTATATCTAGTTATCACCCTTTATATTTCAGTCAGCAGCCTAATCTTGCCCTTAGTAGCTTAGAACCATCTATCCCATCCTATAACCTTCAGTTTAGTGCAGAACCTTCAGCACTTGGGCATCTGGGTGGCACAATGAATAGGCCTTGAGTAAGGAAAACTTGAATTCAAATATGGTCTCTAACACTTACTAGCTGTGTGACCCTGGGTAAGTCACTTAATCCTGTTA
Source organism: Petaurus breviceps papuanus (assembly GCF_028583685.1). NCBI lineage: Eukaryota > Metazoa > Chordata > Mammalia > Diprotodontia > Petauridae > Petaurus > Petaurus breviceps. The sequence goes on from NW_027187302.1 coordinate 1,527,885, forward strand.
GCCTCCGTTTCCTCATCAGTAAAATGAGCTGGAGAAGAAAATGTCAAACCACTCCGGTATCTTTGCTAAGAAAACACTGAATGCAGTCATGTAGAGTCAGACACAACTCAACAACAACAACACCAAATATTTACTGACTGATTGTTTTACTGTATTTATATCCCCAGGGCCTAGCACAGTACCTGACATGTAGTTGGCACTTAATAATTTATGGTTGATTGATTGAAGGAATGCCAAACCCACTTAATTCAACTATCATACAGCCTTGCAGCTCATCTCTTCTGGGAGGATTGCATGATAAAGCATTGCAAAAATACAATTAAACTACATGTATAACATTTCCTCATAATATAGTTAGTTAACAAACATTTATTAAATGCTTACTACGTGTAGGACACTGTGCTAAGCACGCGGATGTAAAGAAAGGCAAAGCACAGTCCCTGCCTTCCAGGAGCTCACAAATCTGATGGGGGCAACAGCATGCAAATTACTAGTACAAAAAATATATCTTGAGGATAAATGGGCAATAATCAACAGAGAGAAAATACTAGATTTAAGGGAGATTGGGAAAGGCTTCCTTGCAGAAGATGGGGATTTAAGCTGGCACATGAAAGAAGCTAGGAGGTAGAGATAAGAAGGGAGAACATTCCAGGTATGGGGGATAGACAATGAAAATGTCCAGTCAGTAGGTGGAATGCTTTGTTTGAGGAAGAACAAGGAACCCAGTGACATTGGATTGAAGAATATGCTGAAGGGGAGGGGATGTATCTGAGGTGGGGGATGAGGGGTTTAGTAACCCCATCAAGAAAGGAAATAAAGTTAGTACAGCATGATCTATTCCTGCTAAGGCCATGGTGGCTTTTTGGAGCCACTACTTTTCTCTTTTCTTTTCTCTCTTCTTTTTCTTTTCTTTTCTCTTCTCTCTTTTTTTCTTTCTTTTCTTCTTTTTTTTTTGAGTTAGAACAAACTGAGATTGTGAACAAGGTAACCAGCTGTGGAGTTTTAGGGTTCAGAGGCAGGAAAAAGAACCTAAAGCAGATGAAGAATTCAAATAAGTTAGAGCAAAGTCTGAAAGGGCACTAATGAGAAGTAAGGTTTAAAGTTCATGCTGTAATGAACTGGTACAGGGAAAGTAACAGTGGGCAAGTAAAGGGACGTTGAACTAGAAGGTGACAGCCACCTTTTTGGCAATCAGTTTTTCTTGAGCACATGTGTTCCTGTCATTGGCTGAACTCTATAGTTTCTTTTGAAGTTTTTTCAGCTGTACAGCTAGCATGACCTATCTTCATGGTTATCTATGGCAATGACTATCCATGTGGGATTGGACAGATACTTGAAATGAGATGGAAAGTCCAAGGAACCAACATAATTCACAAGGAACTTCATCAAGTGGAAAGAACTCAAAGGTAATAGGTGCTTTAATTTTTTTTTAATTTCAAATTTTTGCATTTTTGGAGGGCAATTGAGATTAAGTGACTTGCCCAAAGTCACATGGCTAGTTTTTATGTTAAGTGTCTGAGTCTGTATTTGAACTCTGGTCCTCCTGATTCCAAGGCCAGTGCTCTATTCACTGCACCACCTTTTAGATATGGTCAGGTCTCAATTAGTGTGTGTAGCATTTCCTTTTATTAGGAAAAATGATAATTTTGGGGAAATCTCCATTTCTAATTTTTATGTAATTCATCTCTTCTAAAAACTCTTTTAAATATTAAATTCCTTAGATGGTTACTTCTCCATCCTGGTTATTGAGAGAATATTTTGGAGGGGGATGCCAACAAAGTTGAGGATGGCAAAGACTAGTCAAGTGGTTGCATAATCTAGAAGTAATGAGAGGTTCTGACCAGACCTAGTGAGCTAGGTTCATCTTGCTAAATTCTTGTCTTAGTTAATAAGCTTATTACTAGGAAAAGTGCTAGATTGTTCTGGAATGATCTCCAAAGGGAAGATTCCTATTACTAAGTACCAAATTCACTATCTAGAAACAATTTAAGAAATAGTCTAGTTCACCATGTTGTAGACAGTTCTATAACTTGTCTTCCATGCCCTGATGTTTCTATTAGTTGGAATTAGCCAGATTGCTTTAGCATAAATTTACTTATTAGTTATAAAATTAGAAAGTCTAGAATAGTGAATTTGGGTTTTTCCTTTCTACTACTTCTCTACATAGTCACAGAACTTTAGAGTCAGAAGAGACCTCAGCAGTCACCTAGTCCAATCTATACTCAAAAAAGGATCCCTACCGTCTGCTAATGTCCTCTAAGGACACTGAGTCTTTCCATCCCTATACTTGCATATGTTGTCTCCCCCAATTAGAATGAAAGCTCCTTGAGAACAAAATCTGTCTTTCTTTTCTTTTTGTAGACCCCTTGCTTAGCACAATGCTTGGCATATACTAAGTGTATAGTAAGTACTTTTTCATTCATTAATTCATTCATTCACTACAACATACCTGATAACCCTTTGCTCCAGGCCTGTACAACAAAGGGCACACGGGCAGTATGTTATGCAGGCCTGTTTTACATTTTCCCAGGGCTGCCCAAAATCCTTTCGCAAGCTGCAAATAGCTTCTGGGTAGTATGTTGTGCAGGCCTACCCTAAGGGAACTTCGCAAGTCAGTTTTGCTGAGGGATTTGCATAAAGCCGCAGGCCTGCTCTGCTCTAGTCAAACTGGTCTTCTCACTGTTTCCTAAATACAACTGGATCATTCTTCCCTATGACACCTTTGCTCATGACACTCTCACAGTCTGGTATGTCCCTCATTCTCCAAATACAGCCCTATTATTCCAAACGCAACTTATCCTTGAAGAGGCAGTTCAAATCTTATATCTTCTATGAAGTGTTCCTCAATTCCTAACCTCCCAGAGTATTTATTATATATTTTATACATTTAACATTTAATTATATACTTGTATCATTCCCCTGGTGGCACAGTGGAGAGAATGCCAGACCTTGAGTCAGAAAGACCCATTTTCCTGGATTCAAATCTGGCCTCAGAGAGTTAACTAGCTATATGACCCTGGGAAAGTCACTAAATTCTGTTTGCCTCAGTTTCCTCATCTGTAAAAGGAGCTGGAGGGAGAAGGAAATGGAAAGCCACTCCAGTATCTCTGCCAAGAAAACCCCAAATGGAAAAATGAAGAGTAGGACACAAAATGACTGCGTAGTAATCATTCCCCTATTCCTTTGTGTGGGAATGACTTGTTTCCCCACTAAAAATATAAATTCCTTGAGAGTTGAGGCCCATCTTAACAGATTTTCTATGTGTCCCTTAGAGTGTTTAGTACTTTTAATACTTCACAATATAGTGCTACTCTGTTTTTTTTCCAGCCTTTTCTACCCCTAATATATATAATTAAAGGCAAGTCATTTAAAATGTCTAAGCCTCAGTGTCCTCATCTATAAAATTAATACAGTAAAACCTATAGTAACTATCTCACAGGGTTGTTGCCCATGAGGTTCAAGTGAGATAATGTATGTAAAGTATATTGCAAATCTTAAAGTGTTCTATAAATGTCAGTTACCATTATTATTATTATAGTTAAATGTCATGCTTTCATTCATGTGGTTTCTTATATCTGGACTACCCTTCACAAGTCCGTCTATTACATTTCTGTCCATCATTTATAATTCAACTCAAAAGTATTCTCCTCGGGGCGGCCAGGTGGCACAGTGAGTAAGAGTACTGGCCCGAGAGTTGGGAGACCTGGGACCGAATCTGGGCTCAGATATTTAGCACTACACCCAGAAATAACTGGCCATGTAACCTTGAGCAAATTACTTAACCCCAATTACTTTAAAAAAAAAAAAGTATTCTCCTCTAGAAATCTTCCCTCATTCTCCTAGTTGGTAAATGCCCTTTTTCCTCAAACCTCACATATGCTATATTATGTGCCATATCTTCCTATTGGTCTGTAATATCCATGCCCCATCTAAATTTTATATCTCTTCCAACTCCCAGGACAGTGCTTTGCCAACAATAGCCATTTAATAAATGTTTGTTGAATTGAACTAGCTGATTTAAATATTTGTTAATTGAAATGCTGAAAATGAATAAGTTAATAATTTCTTCATTCAAGGATGGCACATTCCAGGATTCACAACCCTCATCATTGATGTTGTTCCCAGAACTTAGTATTAATATGAGCATAATATTAATATGAATATAATAGACCCATACATGACTTTAAATTAAGCAGTGAGTGCTATAATGAAGTAAAGTTGAATTTTAGACTTTGATAGGAAAGAGAATATTTGTGGGTGCCCTCTTATAGCCAAATGATAAAAAAGTGGTAACTTTAAGACCAAGAAGTAGAGTAAATGAGATCCAATTAGAAGACTAATTATAAGATAAAAAGATCTTAGTAATTCTTATTTTTCCTTTTAAGAATCAACAATAAGCTTCTCATGGATAAGGATTGCAGCTTTTATCTCTTTGGCAGCCCCCACAGAATCTAGCACAATGTTTGGATAGAGAGCAAGAGATCAATAAATACATTATGAATAATTGGTTGTTGATTGATTCTTCCAGTATGGAAAGTTGATGGACCTAAAGGCACCACCCAACACTTAATCTGCCTGAGGAACTCAATTCTTCTTTCCTTCAAAAGGTTTTAAGTAATACTTCATTTAACCAAAGGTTAAAACCTATCTCACTTTGGCTTCCTTCAAAAATAAGTTTTTCAACTTACCCTATGTGTGTTATTATAACAAATAAAAACATTTGAAAAAACCCTGGTGAGCCTTTTCCTTTAGATAAGTGCCCTGCTACTAGAACATATGACATCATATTTGGCCCTCACCCTTGGAAACAAAGCTGAATGAAAAATGACAAGTTCTGGTAGCCACGTCATAACAGAAGATGAAGTTTAAAACAAGACTGACAAAATAAACTTGGAGGAAACTGACAATTTTTTAAATTACACATTTATCATGACAGTCTTTGGGGTTAATCTCTGGCACCAGTACAAGGATGGATGAGGTAATATTTCCACATGTTGAGGATAAGATAACCAAAGTGGGGGGAGAAAACTCATTTCCAGGCTAATGTACTAGGAGGATTATATGCCTCATGTCTGGGAACAGTAGGATGACTTGGAAAATAAGGGACCATCATAAATTGAGAAGATTCTAAAAGAAGATGCTGATGGACTTTAAAGCTCCTATATTCTGTGAATCCTAGGGAATAGGGTCAGTTGAAGAGGTGGCAGGATAGGGCCTGGGTTCTGACATAGTAAGTGGATTAGCTACAGAACTCCATTCTAACCATTCATTTATAAGTGTTGGTAGTTAAAACTTCCATTGTGAATCAGCTTTTAATGGTAAAGCTGGCTTAATGCTGTTTGAATGTACATTACAGTGTGGGAGATCGGAACATGGATCTGCCCAGTGCTAGCCAGCTGGTCTTACTATTAGGAAAATGATCAGAGGACTTGTTTTTGCCCACTTTGTTGTATCTTGTGGCTTTAGGGAGGGGGAAAAATAGGACTGCAAGGGACGTGTTGACTGAAATACCCTATTAATTTTGTGTCTCTTTTGTGAAAGCGCTTTTAAAGTATGCCAAGATATTTTTAAGTGCTTCAACAAAATGTTCCTGTGACAACAGAGACTGAGGGTACATTTTCACAATCTCAATAAAAATATCATTGTAATTTACAGACTTGGGCTCAGCTCTTATTTTTTGATATGAACATAGATACCCAAACAAACTTTTTTAAGTTTGCTGCTTTCAAGACAGAACAAATAGAACTGCAAATTGCCCTTAGATTTCTCAGTCTTGGGAGCTAGAAGAGTTGGAGTTTTATGGAATTCCTTCATCTTTTGAGCTCCCTTCTTTTCCCAGCTGAGGAGATCCTGGATTTACTGGCTGTGAGGTCTTATAGCAGAAAAAGAAGGCATGTTTGTTCTTTAACCTGGCATGAATCTTCAAATGGCATTGGGAGCCATTTTTGGCTGAGAAGAAACACTTGTTTGTGTCTCAGTCTTGGACATGTATCCACAAGTTTTCGCCAATGGCTCATCTTGTAAATCTAAACAAATAAGTACACTTCTAAGAAATTGCTGAGGCTTAGTCTGCTACACCCTCCCAAACTTCATTTGCCAGATGCAAACAACAGCACATTGCTTTGCTACTTAAGGCTATTTAGAGTCATTGCATGAATTAAGAACATTGAGATGACAGTTTTTTATTCATCTGTCTGTAAATATACATGACTTGGTCTTTGTTCACAGAAGTATTTAAGTGATAGAATATGATTGATAGAAACTCCACCTCTGTTACCTGCCCACCCTCTTTCCTGGTACTGACCTTTCTATGCTTGGGTAAAGGGTCCCAGAAAAATAAATAGAATGGGTCCAACATCAAAGCTGACCATACCCTACCCACCATTCATTTGTCTCATTAGGCTAAGATGGTGAGAGAGAAAGAAAAGGAGATGGCAAGAATAAAACAGGTCAAAAAGAGGAGAGAAAAGTAATGAGAGAAGAGAAATAAAGGAGAGAAGAGAAGGACAAGAGGGAAATTTTTGGGCGATTTGTTATATACTAAGAAGTGTATGAATATGTGTGTGTGTGTGTATATGTGTATGTGAAGGGTTGTTGGAATTATAGACACCAGTATTAATACTAGCATCAATTTCTTTAGTGAGAATTATCATTTCATTGTCAAATAAGATAATAATTTTAAAGCACTTAGTACAGTACCCAGCACATAGTAAGTGCTATATAAATGCTAACTATTAAATTTGAGCTGGTGCTTTAAAGTTTCCAAACAACTTTCTTCAAAACAACCCTGTGAGCTAGGTAGGGTAAATACTATTAAGTATTAATTACATTTTATACTTTAGAAAGCTAAGGTTCTTAGAGGTTAAATAACTTCTCATGTGAAGGGAATAGGCATTTTTTAATACAGCACCTAATATGTGCCAGGAACTGTACCAAACACTCTTTATAAATATCTCATTTGATGATGTATCTAAAATAGCATTTGAACTCAATTCTCCTGAATCCCACTTCAGCATTGGGTACACTCTACCATACTGGCTCTCTATAGAACTCTTTCCCTTATTTCACCTTTCTCATTTCCCTGTATGTGTCTCCACCCCCAAAATACCCCAAACTGCTTTGCTTTGCCACTCTTTGATGCAAATTGTGATGCTGAGGTTTCTCCCAGGGTCAGAGTACCTATCTCAGCTTAAGAGTCATTGCTGTTCTGGATCAATGAGGATAACTTAGGGGAGAAGTCTTGTTCAGGAAGATCATATTGATTTTCAACTCATGAAGTCACAGGCACCAATCATGGAAAGTTGCTGTCTTGTAAGCTTCCAAGAAGAGAAGGTCCAGCTAATTCTGTAAATGATTCAGGAGAGTTCTAGGAAAGAAGCAAGGTGGGAGCATTGGGGTAGAAGACAGGATGAAGGCACTTGGCCAGGAAATTGATAACCCTTGAGAAAAGGGAAGACTAAACCAGAAAGCCAGAGATTTATTCCAGAGTATAATAACAGGATGAGGAATTGGTATTTTTGAAGGCATTTGGAAATTTTTGACCAGGGGAGATTTTGATCAAACCTACATATTAGGAATATTACTTTGGCCATAGTGTAAATGATGAATCAGGGAGGGGAAAGGATGAAAACAGGGAGAGCAGTTAGGAAGCCATTACAATACTCTTAGGCAAGAGGTAATGACAGAATAAATGAGAGTAGTAGCAGTGGGAATGAGAAGGTGGGGATGGTTTTGAAAGATATTTCTAATTCAGCAACCATAAGTCTTGGAAATTCTTTGCATATGGAGTCTGAGGAAGAGGGAAGAGACAAAGATAACTCAAAAGTTTTATATTATAGTTACTCATCTATTTATCTCATCACCAGCTCCTAGATTGTAAGCTTCATTACAACAAGAACTAGAACTCATTTATCTTTAGATCTCTCCTAGTGCTTATCATTAACTTCTGAATATAGGTGATATTTAGAGTATGTTTGTTTAAATGAATTGATTATCTATAGTCAATAGGTCAAGAATCTGTGATTTTAATTGCATGGAAATTCCCTCTGCCAAAGTCAATGGTAACCTGTCCATATGTTAGCAGGTAAGCTCTAAGGAGTTACCTGAGTAGCGTAGAAGTCAAGTGACTTACTTAAGGTCACAGTTAATAAGTTACAAGAATGATTTGAATATACATGTACTTAAATCCAAGTACAGCACTCTATTTCTATGCCATGCTTTGGGGCCAGTAATTTCATGACAAAAACTATACAAGAACCTAAAATATATTAGGATATATTTTAGCTAAGTATATTAGTTATTAGGATATATTTTAGCTAAGTATATTAATTATAAGAAATCATATTAATACATAAACATCTTTTCACAGGTCACTGGCAGGTATTTTTTCTTCCAATTTTAACTGATTTCACTTCATTAAATTTTCTGGAATTGTTAATGTGCATTCATGAGTCATGTTAATCCATATGTAAAAATGGTACCACCAAAGAATCTTGTGTATGGTTTTCTGGTGAGGACTAAACTATATTAAAAGTTAATTATGATTTTTATAGATATTCATATTTCCTATTTAGTCTGTTGATTTGTAGTAGCATTATTTCAGCTTATTGGCAAGAGAAGATTTTTTGAAAATGAGACATTAAGGGTTCGAATTCCCAATTATCTTATGTCTTTTTAAGGCTTGTCTTGAAAAAAAAAAAGCACCTCAGAAGTTGAGAGGCACCATGGTATGTAGTCCTATTTATTATTAACCCCATTTTATAGTTGAGGAAACTGAGGCCAACAAAAGTAACTGATTTGATCAGAATCATACAAATAGTAAGAGTCTGAAGCTGGATTTGAATTCAGGTCTTTTCAGACTAAAAACCTAGTGCTCAAACCACTGCACCACTTAGTTACGTCTACTCTAACTGTGTGACCCAGAGAAAGTCACTCAGTCTCTCTTGGACTCAGTTTTCTCATCTGCATAGTAAGGAGATTAGACCTGATGGCCTTCAAGATCCCTTCCAACTCTAAATCTATGGTTTTCTCTTTTTTTCTACTTTTCTACTGATTTTTATCTTTATTCTAAAATGTTAATGGTCTATACACAAGATAGCTGATTTGAGAACATATGAGTAAAAAGCCATTTTCCAACTGCTGAAACATAATCAGTTTTATTTTTTGTTATGTTACATGTTCCTTGATGTGCCTGCCACCTCTGGATTCTTATCTCAAAGGATGTCTTCATGATACATAGACAAAGGCTGTCTGTGTAGAACACAAGTTTGGATCCATAATTTCATATTCTTGAATCATCTTTTTCATCATAGTTTTCTGTTCTCCCAAGTCTACCTTAGCATAGAAGCTAAAAAGTATTAAAGGATATGTTGATTTAATATGAAGGATCTTATCTAGTTTTTCATACATTTTCTCAACCTTTTCATTCTCTGCAATAGATGTTGATGTACAGTGTACTTCTTTTCAGGGTGATTTTTTTTTTGCAAATACTTATCATGACCATTGTAATATGAGATGACTAAAATGTCCCATGAGGTAATGTTTCTTGGTGCCTTTGCATGCATAGTGAAGCTAATTCCATTAACAACTTTATTTGTCACTTCAAGGAGAACTTGTGGGCCAGCGTTGCATTTATCTAGGGATTTTTTTTTTTAACAAGGCCCTTGATTTCACTGGTAAAGGGCCTTCCCAGTGTGATAACTTCCTCTACCAATGCACATTGGTGCTTGCTCTGCAATTTACAAATTTAGAAAGTTGCCTGGGCTGTTGAGAGGTAAGGGACTTGCTTAGGGTCACACAGCCAATATGTGTCTGGGTGGGACTTGAATTTAGATCTTTCTCTCTCCAAGGACAGCTCTCAATTCACTGTATCAGTCTGACTCTCTGGGCTTGGAATATAGACAAAGTCAAAAACGAAATAATGGCTACCCTCAAGTTGATTACATTCTACTCATTGCCTTATAAAGTGCTTTCCTCACAACAACTCTGGAAGGTAGATCAATAAACTCTAAGTTCACTTACATCTCTAATATTCTTTGAAAGGTTTTATGATGTAGAAAGGGACTCAAAAGACTTGGGCTCTAGTTCATGCTCCAAATCCATCTTGTTATGTGACAATGAACAAGGAATATAAATTCTCTGGTTCTGCTTCCTCATATGCAATTGGGTAGTACTGATGAATTTCTAAGGGTGAGTGAAGTCAACAAGAATTTATTAAGTATTTACTAAGTGCCATGTACCATGTTTAGTGTTGAGAGTACAAGCAGAAGCAGAAAGATGGTCCTTGACTCAAGTGGTTTACACGCTGAAGAGAAAAGACAGCACATGAAAGAAGCTGAAAAGGGATGGAGGCACTGGCCTGGGCCTCCTCCTTAAAATGGAGGTGGTTGGAGGAAACAGTCAATCCCAGGGGAAGCCATATGAGGAAAAGGCTATTTCCAGTGTATAAAGTCCAAAGGCAAAGTGAGCTTCCTGCTACAAATAAAAGTACTGCAAAGTATTTTATAGATGAGAAAACTGAGTTTTAGGGAGGTTGTGTTTTTCCTATAGTACATAGCTAGGAAACATTAAGTTTTTTAACTACAAGACGTAAGCTTTTCTGATTTTTGCCATATTATCTATTTACAGTTATACAACTATAGTATTAAAATATTTATACACTTATTGTTGTTGTTGTTTGTTCTTAAAGACATCATGAGGGTTATGTCTTGACTTGCATATAAATTGGATTTAAATAAGGCAGAGTTGTACAAAGTCTTTGGCTTCACTCTTGCCTCCAGAGTGATTGAAGTCTAGAGGCAAGACAAAGGTCAAGTATTTGTGATGGCCTGGGATGCACTTAAACACTTATTGGATCCTGAAGGAGCCTCCTGAAGAAGAAACCTAGGTCAACCAATGTCTTTATTCCTCTTCAAGCTGCAATCCTCTCTTTCCCAAAATTTTCTCTCTAATTCCCCAGAAACCTCCTCACCTTCGAAGGACAGGACAGGACTTTTGTTTGGGATGGGTAAAATATGAGAAGGAAAACATAACTATTCAACTCCTAGTTTTCTTCTGTCTTTTCTCATTTATCTTCTTAGAGGTAGCTAGGTCGTGTAGGACCTAGAACCCTGGACTTGGAGTCAGGAAGATCTGAGTGTGAATCCTGCTTCAGGCACTTATTGCTATGGGACCCTCCCACTCAGGGGAAATGATTCTTAATAACCAATGATTTGGGGAGATCCAGAATCCCCCTTTTTTCTAAAATCCTTATGTCAAAAACTCGGTCTCTGAAGATTGAAATAACTTCCTTCTCTATCAGACCCCACCTAACCTTACAAGAAATCTCTAATCTAAGGTGAATTCCACTCAATCAAGCTTAGATGGAGGTAGATCCTTTGTCTAGACTGGCCAAGGCTGGGGGTGGTTTGGGTATACAGATAGTGTCTCTGTGACAGGATGTCACTCTCAGAAACTCATTGTAATATTTGTTCTCTCATTAATTGTTAACCCTTCATTGTAATATTCATTTTCTGATTGTTAACAAATCAGAGTTGACTGTACTCCCAGGAATGCCCCTTTTCCAAGGGCTTATAAACTGTGAACCTACCTCTATGATTGTCTTTTGCATTTGAGAGTGCCACTGACCTCTTTTTATTAAAATGTTGGCATTATTAGTAAAATGACTACCCAGAAATTATGGCTCTCATACTTTTTAAATACTATATACCCCCCTCCAGTAAATTAACCTCTGTCAACTTCAGTTTCCTCATCTATAAAATGGAGATAATAATAGCATCTATTTCACAGAATTGCTGTGATGATCGAAGAAGAAAACATATATAAAGCACTTTGCAAACCTTAGAGTGTTATATAACCTGCCACCATTATCAAGGAAAATGATAGATAGGAGGGATACAGGAGGGAATCGAAACCCAGTGCAAGTGAAGCAATGTAAAGGATCTTCTTCAATGAGAGCAGGTCATCTGGCCTAGAGATTACATCCTAATGTGCTAAAATAACCTACAGTTTTGAAAGTTGTAGGTGATCTTTGAATCATGGGAAATGGTAGCAGTACCACAGGACTGGGAGTAAGTGGAAAATTCATTTGTTGTTGAGCTTGATGGCAATTCCTTAGAAAATTATAGCATGAATTATTAAAGGGATTGTTTTTTAATATTAAGTAAGGGAAATGGTGATCACTATGCCATGGACTTGTGGGGAAGTGGACAGTAGCTGGGAAGACAACATTTAGCAGTTTTCTTTTTTGGAAAGGATGAATGCTTTTGAAGAAGAGAATCAAGTTTTATTGCTGAGACATCATGAAGAAAGGAAAGCCGTAAGCTGACATAGAACTCATTTCCTTGGTGTTCCTTGTTCATTCACCCTCAGGTAGGGCTTGAATGTAAGCTTCTGGAGGGCAGGAGCTTTTTCATTTTTGTCTTTGTATCCCCAGTGCTTAACATGTAATAAACACTTCATTCATGTTTATTGAGAGAGATTATTGCAATGATTACTAAAATATTTGATTCGATTATAGCTCAAAATACAGAATGGCTTCTGTGTATCATTGTTGGGAAAGGGAAATGTATTTTTATTATTGCATAACATACATTTAACTATAATCAAACATACCCCACAACAAACTAAAACAGCTGATTAATTATCAGGCATCCAACTGAAATTTCTGGTGGTCTCTGGGCATTTGGTCAATTTCTTTTTCTAAAATTGAGCTATTTAAACATTCTATTTCTTCTTTTGTTAATCTGAGTAATTTATATGTTTGTAGATATTCATCCATTTCAAATTATTGACATATAATTGGGCAAAATAGTTTCTAACAATTGTTTTAATTTTTTCTTCATTGGTGGTGAATTGACCCCTTTCATTTATGATGCTGGTAATTTGGTTTTCTTCTTTCCTTTTTAAAGTCAAATTGACCAATGATTTATCTATTTTATCATTTCCCCCCCCCCCACATAAAACCAGTTTCTAGTCTTATTTATTAGTTTAATGTTTGTCTCTGGGCATTTGGAAAACTGTTACCTAATTTAAATGAAATCACAGTCCTCCCAAAGTTCAAGACTCCAAGGGATGATCCCAGGTGTTTCCCAACCAAACCTGCTTCTCTTTATATTGATCACATAGAAATTATGGTTTAATAGTAATTAAAAACAGCAGCCATTGCTAAGTAGCTAGTGGCCAGGCACCAAAATAATCTTGGCAGGTTGTGGTCTATTCACAGTAATTTGGCACATATGATCACAAAGACTTTAGCTCGTTGCTGATGCTTTGGATTAAACTATCAAGGCCTAGATTGTACATCTGGCCTCACTTGGTGGGTTTCAAACTTGCCAAAATTATACCTTAAATGTATCTTGTTAATCATAGTTCAAAATAACTATGTCACTAAATCATCACTTTTTTTGAGGGAGGAGAAACGTTCCTAGAAATGTTATACACATATGCACACTTATGTTTGTTGTCAAACCATGTGAAAAAAACAAACATAATCATGAAAAATCTGTATTTCTTGCCATCAGCTCAGTCACAAAGTTGTTTCATGCAAGTCTTGATCCTATTACTGAAGGGAAGATGGAGAATCATGTGACCATATTGTCATAATCTTTTGCCAGCTGCAAACCTCATCACAGTTCCTGTAAAGTACATTTCCACAGATCAAGTTACTGCCAAGGAAGACTTTAACAGTCTTCTACCCTGCTTTCAACCAACAACAATTAGTATTAGCAAATGGTCCAGGCCACTGCCTGGAATTACATATGATTTCTATTCAAAAAAAGACAAACTTTTACTCAAACCAGACCCAGGAGCTGAACACATGAGCTCCATCCCTAGACATAATGAAGTTGAAGCAGTTTCTATCATTTATTTAAATAAATAAAAAAAATCACTCTCACATTTGAAATTAAGTTGGCCATTTTCCCTTGTCTAGCTTAGCCATCTGGTAAGGGGGACTTTGGCAATGCTGATGTTTAGACCAGGAGTTACTTTAAAAAAAAAATCATCATTCTTTTGTCTTTTTTGTACCTTATTGTACTAATATGGCCAAAATTCATCTTAACTTTCAGGCAGCAACGACTGCTTTGGGTTTTGTTTTTTAAGAAGGAAAAAAGATAGTACATTTGGCATCCAACTTTCTCTGTTCCTTTCTTAATATATTTTACAGTTAAAATTTGCTTTTTCAGTGTTTGTGGATCAGAAAAGCAGACACATGCTTTAGGTCATTAAGTCTCATTGTAAAAATGAAAAGACACAAAGAGCTTATTCTCATGCGTGCCCTCAATTCTTTGAGCTGCTTTATTTGTCAGAGTGAGGTAAGGTCAGGCTGCAGTTTCCTTACCATATGCCTCATGGGTTCATGACCCTGAAAGGAGTGAATGTTCAGGGATTTTATTCTTCTCAAATAAAATAAAACTTCAAAACCAGCTCTTCTTTCTAGTTGCTATTACTGGTTAATATACTAAATATTTTCTTCATGTATTAAATTAAAGTCATCAGTCAATAGTCTTCATATTTATGATGACAAACTCACCTTATCACTAGGGCTTAATTTCAATGCTCAGATGAAGCCATGATTTCATTTGTGCGGGAAATATTTCAATCAGCCTTTCCATGGCTTCTTATCCAGTGCTATTCTTGCACACGTCATTCCACAAGTCTTCTATAGAGAAAACAAGAGTATTTCTTATATTTTTCTTACTATCTTGACTGTACAAATTTGGACTCAGGCTGACCATGCATAGGTCTTTCATTTTTGCTACATGATTGGCACACTTCCTTTTCTGATAATACATGCTTTTAATTATGTCTTTTGTTCCTTTCATTGTGTGTAATTTGTTATTGGAATTTGCACATGTTAGATTATTCAAGATTTTAGGACAGATTCAATTTATTCCAAACTTTTGTTTTGTAATTGTGAACTTGCTAAAAAGCAATAAGCATGAATATATTTCCATATGAAAAGAATAGAAAAAAGAGGATTACATAAGAAAACACAAATAACATTATGTGCAATATTTTCAAAAAGTATAGATTCAATTTATTACTTTAGTTCCAAAGCTTTCTCATATGTTAGTTTATGTACCACTTTCTGATTACTTTTGTGAATATTCTTTCTAAAAATATAATTTGTTTTCATTTTATAAACATTTTTCTTCCCTTTACTTCTCCCTTACTCCACTGGGGGAAAAAGAAAAGCCTTCTAACAAATATGTGTAGTTAAGCAAAATGAATTACTTCATGGCTATGTCCAATAATATATGTCTCATTTTGCACCTTGAGTTCATCAGCGCTCCATCAGAAAGGGGATGGCATATTTCATTATTGGTCCTCTGGAATCCCAGTTAGTCATATATAAATACATCATTGATATTCCATTCTTCCCTTTTTGGCATCACTATAACTATTCTCCCGTATTATATACTCTCTTTGCCCCCTAAAATCCTCCCTTTTAACAAGTCAGCATAATCAACACAAATTCATACACTAGCCCTGTCAAGAATGTCTCACTCAGTGTCGCTAATACAACACCTCATTTTCAAGAAGTGAGAATTGTTTCTCATTAGTCTCCTAGAAATGTTGATCATAATTCTTAAATCTTTCAAAATTATTTCAATTTGCAGTGTTTACTGTGTCTATTATTCTCTTGGTTCTGCTCACCTGACTTCATCAGTTTGTGCAAGGCTACCCAGGTTACTCTGAATCTATCCATTTACAATTTAAATTTTGTTTTAGTCTAAAACTAAAATTTGTTCAACCATTTTCCAACTGATGATCATTCCTTTAGTTTTCACAACAAAAAGCATAGACATGATTATTTTTGTATTTTTGTATATTAGGGTCCTTTCTTTCCTTTATCTTTTTTTTTTTAAGCAATTGGGGTTAAGTAACTTGCTCAAGGGTACACAGCCAGGTGTTTCTGGGTGGGTGCCAAGTGTCTGAGCCCCGATTCCATCCCCAGGTCATCCCAATACTGGGGCTGGTGCTCTTACTCGCTGTGCTAACTGGCCACACCTTTTCTTTTATCTTTTAGAGGGTATTTAACCAATGGTATCTGTAGGGTAAAGGAGATAAGGAAAGGCTTCTTATAAAAGATGGAATTTTAGTTAAGACTTGGAGGAAAGCTGGGGAAGCAAGGAGGTGGAGATGAGGAGGGAGAGAATTCCAGGCTTAGTGCAACAAAAATGCCTAGAGGTAGGGGATGAAATGTCTTATGCAGGAATTGCAAGGAGGACAATATCACTGCTTTGCAAAGTACTTGGAGTAAGGTATAAGGTGACTGGAAATGTAGGATGAGGAAAAGTTGTGAAGGACTTTGAATACCAAATAGAAGATTTTGCATTTGATTCTATAGGTCATAGGGAGCCACCGGAATTTATTGAATAGTTTGGTGATGTGGTCAGATTTGGCCCTTTGTGATGATCACTTTGATAGATGAGTGGAGAATAGTCTGGACTGGGAAGAGACTTGAGACAAACCACTAAGCTATTGCAGTAATCTAGGACTGGTAAGTAAAGTAGATCTGAGAATCATCAGTACAGAGATGTAAATTGAATCTCATCATTTTTACCAAATGAAATAATGAGAAGAGAGGGCCCAAGACAGAGCCCTGGGGGACTCAACGTTAGCAAGTATGACCTAGATGATGATGAGGGTGGTACTTGGGTGTTGGCAAGTGTAATGGCAAGCAAGTAGTACTTAAACTCCTTGTTTCAGCTATTCAAGTGCCTTTGAGCCCCCCCTGTGATTGTATCAAGGCTTTGTTGGAGCAGTATACATTGTGTTGCCCTTAATAGGCCTAAGGGAGTTTGGAGATCCTCCTAGCCCTTAATAGGCCTAACATCACCAATTTATGGAAAGAGCACAACAGGAAGGGTGGAACTGAAAGGGGCAGAGCAGATAAAAGCAGAGCATATAAAAGCTCAAGCATGAATTGGGACCAAGCAGAACTGAGATGAATACTTGTGATTTCAGCACTCTGGAGCACTCTGTCTGTTGGTCTGTCAGACAAAAGCCTTGTCTGTTTTTTTTTTTTGTCTGTTGTTTTTGACAGAAGTTCCAAAAAAGGATTTTGCTGCTGATCCAGAAGCCCTGGAAGAGGGCTTTACTGCTGTTTATAGAAATCCTGGGACTTTACTGCTGATTTGTGTTTGATTTCTCAGACAGAAACTTGGTCTGTTGGTTTGTGTTACTTTGTCAGACAGAAAGTGAATTGAGATAATAGTGCCGGCAATATTGTTGTAACTCTTCTAAGCTTAATGTGTGTAAATATTACTGTGGCTCTGTTAAGCTTTGTCTTCCCAGAAACATAAACTGCAACTTAAATATTGTTAATAAGAGAATGAGAGAAAAGGAAGTGGAGATACCAATTACAGATGGGCTTCTCAAGTTCAGCTGCAAAAAGGAATGAACATATGAGACAATAGCTAGCAGAGATGGACAGGTCAAGGGAGTGTTTTTTGAGGGTAATGGAGACGTGAGTGTGTTTGAAGGCAGTAGGAAGTATAATAGACAGAGAAGTCTGAAGATTAGTGAGACAGTGGTGATAATAGAAGGGCAGTCTACTGGAGAAGAGGGGTGAGAATGGGATCACTTGTGCACTTAATGGGGTCGGCCTCGGCAAGGAGAAGGGTCATCTCTTTCTATGAGAAAGGAGTGAAGGTATAAGGGCAGAAGGCATCTAGGTGATGTGAGAGGAAGAGGAGGAAAAGGAGGATGAGGAGAAAGAAGATGAGAAAGAGAAAACCAGAGGGAGTTCTTCAGGAATGGCTCCAATTTATTCAGTGAAATATGAGGCAAAGTTTTCAGTTGAGAAGGTGGGGATACTGAGTCATGGAAGATTTGAGAAGGATATAGAATGTAAGTAGTTCATCATCATTTCATGTCTTATAGTTGTTCGAAATTATTTGCCTTTCTGTGTTTCTACTGAATCTTAAGTTTATATTTCAAAGCTTCTAGTGAATCCTTATCTTTTTAATGGGAATCCTTGACAAGTTTCTATTCCATTAAAAGATCCTCTTGCCCCTCAGTATTTCAGGATGTTATTCTTGATTATAATACTTTTTATTTTGCTTTTTGGAATATTGTATTCCAAGATTTTCTTCTTTTTATACTATTTGCTGCTAAGACCTGTGTGGACTTGAGCATCATTCCTTTGGACTTGATTTTTTTTTTTTGGTCATAGGATGAAAATTTTTGTTGTTATAGCATCTCTCAAAGATTATAAGCGGCATCACTGAGGCAGTTAGGTGGGACAGTGAACAGAGTGCTGGACCTGGAATTAGGAAGGTTGAGTTCAAATCTGGCATCAGGCACTCACTAGCTTGTGTGACCCTGAGTAGTCACTTAATTTCTGTGCCTTAGTTTCCTCATTGCAACAGGAATGAGAATTTGATGATCTTCCCTGCCCCTTAATTGACCTGGGGGAAGTTTGAAGACCTCCCCTGCTGTGAAGATAAACTCTGCCCTCTAATAGGCTGAATGTAATCACATGGAGCCTGTGATGGAGGGAATTTGCTGAAGGGTACAGCAGAGCCCACAGGAAGCAGGGAGTCAGAATCAGAGAGATGGTGGAGAGAGAGATGCTCAGGCAAGGAGAGAAAGAGGTTTGTGAGTAAATATTGATCTTGTATTAGTTTGTGGGAAGGTGAAGGATGCTGTGGCTCTCAGCATTATTATGGCTTCTTTATATCTTTGGTACTATGATGGAATTGGCTTATTGGTTTTAGGATTTGGTTTTCTGATGTCTAAATAAATGCTTCAGTTCTGTCTTCTACCTGGAGAATCTAGTATATTTTGCAATTGACTGTCATGCAATATTTATAGTCATGGTCTTTATTGCGATCATGGGCACTGTAAATATTGCATTGGTGCTACATTCATCTGGAAAATGGGGATAATGATAGCACCTACTTCACTGGGTTGTTGTGAGAATCAAATGAGATAATATATGTATAGCACGTTGCAATCATTAAAGGGCTATATTGTCTAAATGCTAGTTATTGTCATTATTAAAGACTGGCCCCACCAGATTCAGAAATCAAACATCAGTTGCAAATTGTTTTATATTCTCTCCAATCCTTGAAAGAGATGTGGCCATAGAAGTTAAGCAAACAACTTTTTTCTAGAATTTCTGGGATCAGAGTGGCCCATGCTTTGTCTACAAACTGCTTAGATGTGGAAGAGGATGTAGGAGTGCAGTTAAGTGTTAGATGTTTTGTTATGTAGTGTTTTATTGCTTTTATTGATTCTCTGCCAAGAGTAAAGCACTTTATGCTATAAAAAAGAATATGATGAATGCATAGTCCATTCTCTTAAACATTTTATAGTGATGATTCTGTGATTATATTCTCTGTGATTTTGTAATGAGAAGGTATTCCTACTTGCTGATGTCTTCTCTTTGACATTTTTAACAAAAAGGATATAAGTACCATCTTTGATTTTGTTTTCTTTTTTTTAAAATTTTCTTCTCTTTGTAGTCTTAAAAGTTGATCCTTGATTAAATTTAAAATGGTTACCTTCATCATGGATTTAATACATAAGTACATATATACATATGCCTATGTGTATATACACATTATACATAATACAAATACGTGTATGTATGTAGCAAATATACAAATAAATGTGTATGTGCATACATGCATATATATGTATACACACATATATTATATGGAGGCAGGTAGGTGGCTCAGTGGATAGAGCACTGGGCCTTGAGTCAGGAAGACTTGAGTTCAAATCTGGCCTCAGACACTTACTAGTAGTGTGACCCTGGGCAAGTCACTTAACCTCTGTTTGCCTTAACCCATGGGAAAAGAAAATAGCAAACCACTCCAGTATATTTGCCAAGAAAACCCCAGGAATAATATGGTCCATGGGGTCATAAAGAGTTGGACACAACTGAATGACTGAACAATATAGTACATACATATGAAATATACTCACATACATATGTGCATGTTTACAGAGTATGCTGTTAAAGGTTCAGGAATAATGACATTACTCATAATAAGGGGTAACATTTATAAAAATGTTATAAGGTATAAACCCCTTTATGATTACAAAGTATTTTAAATACATTATGCAATTTATATCTATGAAATTTTCAGGCCCTCAGAAGACTATTTGGTCTAGTTCTCTGCTCTCCGTTAAATAAAGTATTACAATAACATTTGTCCATTTCACAGCTAATGCAGGGGAGACCCAAAGCATTAAGGTATTTTCACAAAGTCACTCAAAGATGGGATCCAGTACAAAGAGAGCTGGGCTTATAGCTAGCAATCTTTCAATCAATTTGAATCTTACCTCTGATTCTCGAGAATTTTTTTTTTTTTTACCACAAACTATGCACAGGACAAGTGACATGAAATGTGTCCTCAGTGATGAAAATGAGGAGATGGATGAGAGATCTCAGGATATCTGCACAGGGTCACAGGGTCACTTCTGGGAGGTTTCCACATGAGAGGAAAGGAAAAAACAGGGTAGAGTAGGGGAAGAACTCACCTTAGTCTTCTTTTTTTTTTCTTTTTGGAGGGGGAAAGGCAGGGCAATCAGGGTTAAGTGACTTGCCCAAGGTCACACGGCTAGTACATGTTAAGTGTCTGAGGTTATATTTGAACTCAGGTCCTCCTGACTCCAGGGCCAGTGCTCTATTCACTGCACCATCTAGCTGCCCCTCACCTTAGTCTTCTATCTATGCCTTTCTATTTTAACTAATTATCCTTCTAACTGGGTGATAAGCTCTGTTTTGCCAATACTGATAAATGAACTATAATTATCATTATGATGGGCCCTCAGTTTCAATCTCCTTTTAACATAGTGATCATATTTCCCCACGGTGCCTTCCCTTCCCCCTGCCCCCCAAAGCTTTCTGTTCTTTGGTGCAAACATTACTAGTTCCTTCAGCTTGCTCATTTGGCATTCTGCTTATCTCTTTGTCAAGAGAAATGTAGTAAAAGGACAACATAAGGTCATTTCAAAAAGAAATTTTGGAGAAAGATGACAAGGTTATACATTTGCATTGCCTCACAGAAGAGCAAATATCATTAGAATAGAAAACAGGAAGTATGGTGCAAAAGCCATCTTAGGCAAATCATTCCATGAGCAGTTATAGAGAAGACTAAAAGGAGATCAATGAACAGATAGGTAAATGTATCTACTGACTTTTCCGCAGTGATCTGTTCTCTTCAGCAACTAAGGGACCATTACATTCAGATATAATCATGACAAGAGCAAAAGCACTATAGGAGGAAATAGCAATGATAATTAAGAAGATTAAATTGGGAAAAGGAGCTGAACCCAACCAAATGTGTTTGGTTTGGATATCCAGATATTCATGTCCTTTCTAAGGGACACCATATTCAAGTCCTTTCTAAGATGCCATACCCAGAATAAGACACAATACTTGTCTATCTGAAACAAAGTACAATTCAACTATTCTGTCCTTCACTTGGGACATTGCATTTTCCACAAATTAATGCTTCCAGAATGGAACACTCTGGCATAGGTAGAACATGGTAACTCCTATTAAGATCCTCAGATATTATCAGCAAGACAAACATATTGATGTGTAGCAGAAGCTTTAGCATGCATGTCTATGAACTGTTTAGACTATATAAGGAATGACATCAATATAAGTTATTTGTTTACTTGATCAGTTGGTTTGATGTGATCTGGGTAATAAAAAAAGATATTTTTGGCTCCTATAAAACATACTTTAGAAGCTTCCTGCCATGAAAAACAGCCATTAAGTTGTGTTTTTATATCTTTAAATCCATTTTGTACAGTTTTCTGCTACTTTATGTGCCTTTGAGTCTCTGAGAAACTTGGTTCATTCAGAAATATACAGTATTTGGGTAACAAAATTAGCTAGGGGTACATATTGTATATATTTCCCATAGCTCTCATTAAAGAGATCCTGTATTATCCTGGGGCTTGATGCAACCCATATCACGTCATCCATAGACAGGAGCATTGACATTTGTAGAAAGTCTTTTGCCTTTGGTCTTTGTGAAGGACAATTAACTGGGACAGTGGTAAACGCCTTTGATGAGTTTCTTCTTGTTTTATGCCCCAGTTGATAAGCAGGCATATGACATGACATCGAATAGACAATCTACTGTGTTATTCCAATGGTAGACATATCTTTGACAAACACATAATATGTAAAAAGAGGGAAATAAGGTTAAGGAAGGAGAGCTGTAAGAAACAGCGGCAGGTTGTTGTGCGTGGGTGGGGCCAGGCGGGGAGGTAAAAGAGCAAAAGAGTTTTGATTTTTCTCTTCCAAATCTGTAGGCAATACTGCTTTAGCTTAGCTTTGTATACTCTAGCAAGGAGAAAGTTTATTCTTCTGTTAGCATAATTGCTGCAAAGACTAAAAAAAGAATACTGTCAGGAAAATTATTAAGGGAAACAATTTTCTTTGGATATCTGTCTCAGGAGTTTTGGAGGAGGGATATAAATTACATATAAGGAAGTAAACATGTGTATAAGTGAAATAAACATTTGAGTACTTATATCATTTACAACCAAACAAGTATATACATTTTTGGAGTGTTGAGTGGAGGGTGATCAGGGAAATTATATTGAGGCAACCTGAAGCCAGAGGGATTGAATAGCTTCATGAACAATGTAGGATCTTAAGACTTTTCTGAATGTAGGTAAATGGCTTCTTTTGGGTAGAAAGGTCAAGATTTTTTTTTCTCAAATAGATTATAAGTCATCCTGAAATATTTAGACTTTTTCCAAATATCCCTTTCTCCTCCGCCTCTCTTAAACTATAGGTAAATTGAATTACTGCATGAATTTTGTAAATACAATCAACTTGCTTGCATTACTTCCCAGATACCTAGCTGATAGTGGCAGGGCTGACACAGCTAGTTTTATTTTTACACATGGTAGGCAGGGGCCATCTTGTCTTTTTCTATTCCTCTTAATAAAATACCAACATTTGCAGTAAGTTGGTTGGAAATTCAACATGATGGAAAATCCCAAGTGCAGGTTGATGACCACCATTGAGGTACCTGAAAGAGAATTCCTAGTGACTCATCGTGTCTAGCTCCATTCAATATGCCTATAGTTTGTGATCAGTTGCTAGGCTAATACAGTTCCCAGAAGAGCATCATGGCCTCAAAGAGCACTTATTTCACCACCCACATCCTAGCACAGGGTTCACTGGCATGCTCCTTCTTTGTGAATTAAGAGTAGAGTGTAAATTCAATCTGTTGTACACACAATGACACATACTTGGAGCATGGCTGTCTAAACCATTTCCTTAAAACTATGGCTCAAGGGTCTTTTTATAGAGCAATTACTTGAATAAAAATCCAGTGCAGTGACTTTTTCAAGAGATACTCTACCCATTCTGACAGTGACTTTTCAAGCAGTCTTCTTCCACAGATTAATGCAGTCATAAATGTGACTATTTACATTAGGTTGTAAGGGATTCCCTTGCACCTGTACTTTCCTTGGATTCTCTTACAGGGATAGGTTCCCTGTGGCCTTGAGGCCACACATGGCCCTCTAGATCCTCCAGTGTAGACCTTTGACTGAATCCAAACTTCATGGAGCAAATCCCGTAAGTAAAAGGATCCCCTTAATAAACCTCTTATTAACAAATCTCCCTAATAAAAGGGTTTGTTCTGTGAAGTGTGGATTCAGTCAAAGGACCATGCTTGAGGACCTAGAGCACCACATGTGGCCTTGAGGCTACAGGTTCACCACCCCTAGCTGTTATCTGTTCTCTCTTCAGTTAAAGGTGTGGTTTAAATCATTTGACAGTATCTAAGGTGAGTGTATGTTTTTAGGTATTTTGAATAAATTCGAATATTTGCAATGAGACTTCATTCTGCATTCTTGAAACTAAGAATGGCCCCACCATTTTCACAAATTCAGAGAACTTAACCTCTAACTCAAAAAAGAGAATAATGTATGTAGAGAAAATTTTTGTTTATGCAAAGGAAAAGCTCAAAATAGGCCAAAATAGTCATGCCACATTTCTATTGTACTTTAAGGTTTAAAACACTTTCTTCATGGGAAATCTATGAGAGAATCAATTCAAGAATCATTAATAGGGACTAGATCAGTGATTTCATCAGCATAGGGAATTCCCAGGCAAGGAAACTCTATCAATGCAGGTTTGTAACCTAAGAGAGATTAAGTGTCCAGGGCCACGGTAAATACATGTCTGAACTAGGTCTTGAACCCACATCTTCATGACTTTGAGGCTGTCTCTCTAGCCGCTATATCTTGCAAATATTATTATTCCCATTTTACAAATTAGGAAACAGAGGTTCACAAAGGTCACTCCTTCATTTCTCTCTGGATTTTCTCCTGATTCTCTGGACTACTTCCTCCACTATGACCCAGTAACCTTCTCACCCTGAAGGATCACTCCACCACTATGATCCTTTCCTCTGATCAGTCAGTTCCTTCTAGAACAGCCATTTAAGGAAATTATTCAGGTCAAGCATGTTTACTCCATCATTCCTTTCTCAGCCTCACTCTTGACTCTCTAGACTTTCTTCCTTGGGCCCTTCTTTCCCCCTTTTGGCTTTCATCTATGTGTATTGTCTTTCTCCATTAAAATACAAGTTCCTTGAAGGCAGGGATTGGCTTTCTTTTCACTTGTATTTGTATTCTAAGCACTTAGCCCAGTGGCTGGCATGTGGAAATTGCCAATAAACTATAATTTAACAATTGCTAAATGCTTATTGTTGATTTGAAGAAACCTGCTCTGGGTCACAGAGCCTGTAAGTGTCAAAGCTGAGCTTTAAACTATAGCACCTGACTCTGGGTCTCACTTTCCTTTATACACCACACTGAGCAAGGTGAAAATCCATTGAAATGCAAGGAATTATTTTTTTATTTAAAAAAATTTTAAATAGAATTTTATTTTTTATTACTTTATTTTATTTTATTTTTCCAATTCCAAATTCCAATTTTTAACATTCCTTTTTTGAAATAAAATTTTGTTTTCTAAATTTTCTTTCTCCCTCCTCTTCTCCCTAGGGAGGTAAGAAATTTGATATATGTTATTTATGGACAATCATGTAAAACATATTTCCATATTAGTCATGTTGTATAAGAACAGAACAAAAGGAAAAACTACCAAAAAAAGTGAAAATAGTATGCTTTGATCTGCATTCAGACTCCATCAGTTCTTTCTCTGGATGTGGATAGCATTTTCCATTATGAATCTTTTGGAATTGTCCTGGATCATTTTATTACTGAGAAGAACTAAGTTAATCATAGTTGATCGTCACACAATGTTGCTGTTACTATGTACAATATTCTCCTGGTTCTGTTTACTTCACTTTGCATCAGTTCTTGTAAGTCTTTCCAGGTTTTTTTTGAAATCCACCTGCTCTTCATTTCTTATAGCACATCATGTTGCATTACATTCACATACCACATTCCCCGATTAATGGGAAACCCCTCAATTTATAATTCTTTGCAACACAAAAAGAACTGCTGTAAATATTTTTGTACATGTAGGTCCTTTTCCCTTTTTATGATATCTTTGGGATATAGACCTAGCAGTGGTACTGCTGGATTGAAGAGTATAAGCATAGTTTCATTGTCTTTGGGTATAGTTCCAAATTGTTCTCCAGAATGATTAGATCAGTTCACAACTCCACCAACAATACACTGACATCCCAATTTTCCCAAATCTTCCCCAACATTTGTCATTTTCCTTTTTTGTCATATTGCCAATTTGATAGATATGATGTGGTACCTCAGAGTTGTTTTAATCTGTATTTCTCTAATCAGTGATTTAGAGCATTTTTTTCACATGACTATCAATAGTTTTGATTTCTTCATCTGAAAATTGACTGTTCATATCCTTTGACCTTTTATCAATTAAAGAATGACTTTGTATTCTTATAAATTTGACTCAGTTCTCCATATATTTAGGAAATGAGGCCTTTATCAGAGATACTTGCTATAAAAATTGTTTCCCAGATTTCTGCTTTTCTTTCAATCTTGGTTGCATTGCTTTTGTTCAGCAAAATCTTTTACTTTAATAT
The DNA here is from genome assembly GCF_028583685.1 of Petaurus breviceps papuanus. Taxonomy (NCBI): domain Eukaryota; kingdom Metazoa; phylum Chordata; class Mammalia; order Diprotodontia; family Petauridae; genus Petaurus; species Petaurus breviceps. Next base: position 1,553,909 of record NW_027187302.1, read on the forward strand.
AGTTAAAATTATCCATTTTACGTCTTCTAATGTTCTTTGTCTCTTGTTTGGCTGTAAGTTCTTCCCTGCTCTGCAGATCTAAAAGAAAACTCTTTCTTGGTCTCCTAAGATGTTGGTCCATATCTAGGTTCTACCACATTATTCTCCAGTTTTCCCAGCAGTTTTTGTCAAATAATGAGTTTTTATCTCAGAAGCAGCAGTCTTTGAATTTATCAAATAGTAGATTACTATATTAATTTACCCTTACTCTCTTATGTACCTAATCTATTCCACCAATCCACCACTCTATTTCTTAATTAGTACCTGATAGTTTTGATGATTGCCACTTTATAATACAATTTTAGATCTGGTACGGCGAGGCCACCTTTCTTTGTATTTTTTTTTAACTAAATGAATTATATTTTTAGAACATTCTCTTTAAGGGACTGGGACTGTGGCTTGGACAAATCAATTTTCAAAATGCCGGTGCAGTGAGAAGAACAGTGGATTTAAGGTTAGATGATGTGGGATAGAATCCCAGATTTGCTCCTTGTTAGCTGTGAGATCTTGGGCAGATCTGTGGGCCTCAGTCTTCTCATTTCTAAAATGACGGTATCCTAGATGACTTCTAAGGTTCCTTCCAGCTTCAAGTCTAATCCTGTGACCAAAATCAATTCAGTCAAACTACTAACTTTGAAGGTTGCACATTGTTTTGAATGAGGCCAAGCAACCAGTTTAATTAACTTTTTAACCTTTCCATCACTTTGGTTTTGTGGATGTAGAACCAACTTTGAGCTTTTGAATAAGCACATGATGAGACTCAAATATATGTTTTTAGTTAATAAGTACTTCATAGAGTTATTTCTATTCTTACTTCCTTGACTTCTACCTTATCAAGGGCCCATTTCCTAGCCAGCAAGGAAGTGGAGGGCTTCTGCAATAAAACAATCTTCTCTCTTGACCAATAAAGAACTCATTTTAAACAATAGAAGTATTGGTTTATAAATTATCAAGTATAGTTCTCACTAATGCTAACAGACTCACATCTATGGCCATTTTATGTAAATGACAAGCAATGGGAGGTGAGATTTTTAAAGTGTCCTGTAATTTAAGAAGTCCTGTATGATGTAAGCACAGAAGGCATCAAGGGATTGTAAAAAGTTGTGTTTGGGTTACAGTGTAGGGATTTTGCTCTTATGGACTGGTGGTGTAGTCCTGGTATTAGGAATCACCTTTGTGAACAGGGAGCTCTCTAAGCTGGAGCCTCTAAAGGTGTCATTTCTCAAAGCAGCATTTTAAATAGAGGAGAAGGAGGGACAGAGGACCATATAAAGTCAACAAAGTCAGGAACAGTGGAAAGAGGAAGAACTGGTGAATCATGTGAAGAAAGCAAGGCTCTGTCTTTTCTCTCCAGAGTAATCAGTATTTATTAGCTATTGATATAACACAGTGGGTTTTGGTGCTAGTCAAAATGAGTATAAAAGAAATAGGAACCAGACAATGGTGGACTGGCATTTCTGGGAGAAAGAGATAGCTAAGTGGAACTTTGGATAGGGCACTAGACCTGGAGAAAGTAAAACCTGAGTTCAAATCCAGCTTTAGGTACTTACCAGCTGGGTGACCCTGGGCTTAACTTCTGTATGCCTCAGTTTCCTCACATGTAAGATGGGCTTAATAATAGCCTACCTCCTAGGGTTGATGTGAGGATCAAGTGCAGTAATATTTTTAAAGTGGCATGCAACTTTAAGGTGCTATATAAATGCTAGCTATTATTATTATTAAAAAGACACTTGAAGAAGGTAGAAACCCAACAGCACTGAAGCTAAGATATGAAATCTAAAATTCTTATCCAGTCCCGAGATGATTCTTCAGTTTTTAATGCTTTTCTCTTAATACATTATTATATATTATATTATGTAACAATATGATATATAATCTTATGTATATATTATATCATTTTGAAATGATCACATATAAGCAAATCTATGCTTATGTGTATATATTTTCCCCTATGATATACTTTTAGATTTAAAAGTTTTTGTCATTTTACACCATAGTCATTCATCTTAATTTTAATCTACATTGACCTTTCCTTATAACAAAGAAAAAGACTGAGTATCATTGTATATACCATAAAATCCAGTCACTCCTTATTACTTCCAGGATCAAATATAAAATCTTCTTTTTGGCTTTTAAAGTCCTTCATAACCTGCCCCATTCCTACTTTTCCAGTCTTCCTACACCTTACTGTCTATCAAATACTCTGTGATCCAACAGCATTGGCTTCCTTGCTGTTTTCACACATTAAACTCCATGTCTCCACTCCAGGAATTTTCGCTGGCTGTCTCTCATGTCTAGAAGTCTCTCCTTCCTCATCTCTGCCTCCTTGCTTCCCTGGTTGCCTTCAAGTCTCAACTAAATAAAGCTCAGTCTTCTGTAAGAAGCCTTTCCCAGTCCTCCCAAATCTTAGTACTTTCCCTCTGAGATCATTCCCAGTTTTTTCTGAATTTATCTTTTTTTGTGTGTGTTGTTTGCATGTTGTTTCTTCCATTAGACTTCGAGGTCTTTGAAATCAGAGACTGGTATTTTTACCCCTTTCTTTGAATCTGCCAGTGCTTGGCTAATATCTAATTGGCTCTTAATAAATGGTTATTGACTTAAGTACATCATTCCATATCTGTAGTCCCTACTTCTCTTCTTAGAAAGTAAAACAATTTCTTCCTTTTTGATTCACTAGGATATGACAGTTGATTATAATTCATCAGTATTCGATTGTTCTTTAGTGTTACAGTTTACATTATTGTTGTCATTGTGTGCATTGGTCTTTGGGCTCTACTTACTTCTCTCTGAGTCGCTTCATGAAATTCTCCCCATGATGATAGAGTTGAAAGAATCCAGGCTTTGGAGTCAGAGAGCCTGGCTTTAAACTTTGCCTCTGATGCTTACTACTATCTGACCATGGACAAGCATTTAATCCTGCATGCTCTATTTCTCTTTACGTAAAATGAGCAGCTAAACTGGATGACATCTAAACTCCCTTCTAGGTCTAGATGTATGATCCCATGCTTCTCTAGAATCCCTTTTTTTGGAGGTTTTTCTGCTTTTGTTTTTTGGTCTGGACCTTCCATTTCATTAAGGAAGCTTGGGTAAAGAAATTTCTACTGCCAAAACAGATCCTAAAACTGCTCTGCAATGATGATAGTTTTAAAGAATTTCACAGAGACAGGTAAAGTGAAATAAGCCAGGATCATACAGCCAGCATGTGTCAGTCAGAATTTGAATACAGGTTTTGTTGATTTTATGGCTGAGTTTTCTATCCACTAAACCAGGCTGCTTCTCTACTTTCTTACTCTGTAATAATATTCCATGACATTAACATTCTACAGTTTATTCATCTCTATTGGTGGGCACTCATTTTGTTTCTCATTCTTTTACTGATAAAAGGAGTGTTGCTATCAACATTTTGTTATATATCTTAGGTAAATATTGAAAATTGTAACAAGCAGCTTGAATCAGGTTGCTAAGAGTATGGATAATGACAGATCAATTATATGGAGCTTACAAGATAGGTTTTAATTTTGGCATTAGTACCTAGTTTCTTCATTGCATAGAATATTCAATAAAATCCATGAAGGAAAAATGATTGTCCAAATGTTCATTGTTTGGGTGGCTAATCTTCAAACTATTCCAGAATCTGAATAAATCACATGACATTACTGAGTCTGTTCTAGAGCCAACAAAAACAACAAAAAGTAATTTGATCACATCATAGAAAGAAAACAACTGGCTATAACTGTCATTGAGAAAATGAACAGAATAACAGCAACACATCTGCTACAATATAGCCCATGTTTATATTTAGGCAGAATGTTAAACTGAATGACACATTTAAAAAAATCACGAAAAGCTTATAGAATTTCTGAAATATAACGTTATACAGCATTTAGTTAAAGCTAGTGTTTCCTATAGAAAATGAGAGATGTTTAACCTTGTCTGGATTCCTATAGATGACTGATCAGAAAAGACATTTTTCCTAGACTAGGAATGTCTTTTTCCCTAATATCTAAGATAACAAGATGCAACATTGGACATTCATTAACCGAAGAAAATGGTGATTGTGACCACTGTTTATATCTAAAATTCCTTGGATTATTTTTAGCAGGAACACTATTAACTTTGCATACCTTTGGACAACTGCAGATCATTGCAGTTTCCCCAGTCCTAATACCCCTGGATATTCCATTATCCCATAGACTGGTCAGTGTGAAGTGGCTTTTTCCTGGACAATTAGGATGAAGCAGCAGGGAATGCTCTTTGGAGTTGAAAGAGTTCTGGTGGTTTTATGTCCCTAGTCTTAAAACTTCATGTTTCGTTCTTTTAGCATTAATACTTATACTAGGATGTTTTTGGTTTGCTTTTTGTTTTTTACTTAGACTCAAATGTAGAATATTTTAAATGCTAGTCATTTCAAGCAGTGAAAATTTCTTGTGTCAGAGATTCATGAAGGGAGAACAAAACTGTTGAGAATAAGGTAGCTGTAACACTGAATAATCTTATTTTTAAAAATGGGAAAAAAAAGACTTGCATGGAATGATAATCAAAATGAGCAGAACTATGAGAACATTGTATACAGCAATAACAACATTGTTTTAAGAACAGCTTTGAGTGAATAAGTCATTTTGACTGTTATAAATACCCAAATTAGCTGCAAAGGACATATGTAGGAAGACACTATCTGCATTCAAAGAAAGAACTGATAAATAGAAGGGTATATAGAATGATTTTATATATATATTTCTGACTTTTGATAGCCATCTCTAGAGTGGGTGGGGGGGAGGTGGGAAAGGAAGAAAAAAGGAAATTTACATGATAATTTTATATATTTAAAATATATAAAATAGCAAGTTGTACATGATAAATATGCAGTTTCATGTGCAAACATTTTAAAAAATTACATTATGGAAATGCTTGTTTTATCCCATAAATTAAAAATAAAAAAAGAACACACACACACAAAGGAAAAAATGGAAAAAAATTTTTTCTGCTAAATTTCCTTATTCTTTTATGACAATACTCTCTGCCCAGTCATCCAGGGTCAAAACCTCAGCACCCTTAAGTCTTTTATTTCTCTTTCTTCTTATATACAAATGGTTGCCAAAACCTATTAACTCCACCAGAATCACAGCCTTGGAGGGTTAATGTTTCTTTCAAGAGATTGGCATAATAGGGAAGTGGCCTTGGTAAGAAGACTGGATTCATATCTTTCATCTAACAGATACTGGCTGCGTGATCTGAGCAAATCATTCAACCCTTTAGTACTCCAAACATCTTTAAGATTATTAGTTGCAGAGAAGGTCCTGACTTGCAATGGCAGAGGAAATTTCCTGACTGAGAGTTGTCTATAGCAATGAATTCGTGGGTCTAATCCAAAAAAAAAATTCTTTCAAAAGTGATGTGAATTTATTTCCTTACCAAGTCAAGTCAACATATATTTATTAAGTGCCTGCTATAATGCCAAAGGGCAGTAAAATGGTGCAATGGATAGAGTGCCAGGCTTGTAGTGAGAAAAATCTGAGTTCAGATCTACCTCAGACACTTACTAGCTGTGGGACCCAGGCAAGTCATGTAACTCTGTTTGCCTCTATTTTCTCATCTGTCAAATGCATTGGAAAGGGAAATGGTGTATAATAACTTTGCCAAGAAAACCCTACATAGGGTCACAAAGAGTCGGAAACGACTGAACAATAAAAATCATGTGCTAGATACTATACTGGAATGAAAAGAAAGGCCAAAAACAAAAGACCAAACAAAATCCAAGTTGCTGAGAGTATAATGGGGGAGGAGGGGAGAGAGCACACAACTATATAGAAACAAGCTACATACAGGACAAATCAGAGATAATCAACAAAGGGAAGGCACTGGCACTAAGGAGGCTCAAGAAAAGTTTCTTGGAGAGGGTAGGATTTAAGCTGGGACATGAAGGAAGCCAGGGAAGGCAGAAGGCAGAGATGAGGAGAGAGAGTATTACAGGCATGGGGCATGACCAATGAAAATGAAAGGAATCTGGAGAAGGAGGGTTGTGTAAAGAACAGCAATGAGGCAGTGTTATTGGATTACAGAGTGTATGTTTATATGCTTAAGAAGATGAAATGTGCTAAATTCATGATATATCGAGTCTCATGCTCCAAGGATGCCTGAGAACAAAGGAATTCCCAAGATATGAAAACATTAAGTGATGAAAGGACATTTCAAAGCATCTACGGCGCTGAGCTCATGCCATCAAGCACTTTACCGTCTATTGAGCCATGTGAGACAAGATCAGAGAGGTTTGGACTTAAGGATGTTGTCACTATCACGTGCAGGGTTGTGCTGAACTGCAATCAGAGAACACTGGTTTGAATCCTAGCTCTGCTACTTTCCTACCCATTTGACCTTCTACTCCGAAATAAATAATTATAATAATAATAATAACTAATATTTATATAGCTTTTGCAATGTTCCAGGCACTGTGTTAAGTATTTTATAATTATTAATTCATTTGATCTTCATAACAACCCAGGGAGGATGAGTGCTATTAATTACTCCCATTTTACTGAGGCAAACAGAGGGTAAGTGACTTGCCTAGGACCTCACAGCCAGTAAGTATCTGAGGTCAGATGTGAACCCAGGTCTTCCTGACTCCAGACCCAGTACTCTCTCAATGTCTCTTCCAGCTTTAATTCTATGTAGTGCAGGGGGAAGTTTCAAGAGAGCATCTTCTTGCTTTGAGGCAGCTATGTGGCTCTGTGAATAGAGTTCAAATCTGGTTATTTCATCTGCCACTATATGGAAGTGGTAATAAAATAGCATTAGACAGATTAAACCTTTATTTAATGCTTTAATTTGATTTTGTCTGACAGGTACTAAGTCAATTTGTCATACCAGAACTATTCCCTAAAATCCTTAAACAACATGTTGTTAGTGATTGGTTTTATCAATCAATTTAAAATCATTTACTAAGCACCTGCTCTTTGCCAGGGATTGTGCTGGGTCCTAGGAATACAAGAACATAAATAAAATAGTTCCTGCCCTCAAGAAGTTTACATTATATTGGAGATGGTGTTCTGTAAGTTTTGTCCCCCTATTAGAATAGGTCCACCTCTCATTATAGCATTCATTCTTTCTCATTATTTGTTAACTAATCAGAGTTGATTGCCACCCTCAGGAACACCCACTTTTCCAATGGAATATAAATCCATGAGAGGTCTTTGGCATTCAAGGGTGTCACTGCCCCTTTTAATTAGTTATATACTAAAATAATTCATAAAATGATTAATTACCCAGAAACGATATCTCTCAAACTTTTTATACATCACATATTAGATATGAGACCTTTATTAGAGAAACTTGTTACAAAGATGTTTTCTCTGGAAAATTTCTTCAAGCTTTTATGAATCGCCAAGAACTCTCAGGAAAACTAAGTAAAAATTTGTGGTCATTATAGATCAGGGATTCTTAAATTTTTTCCACTTGTGACACCTTTTCATGTTTAGGCAGCATTAATTGGCATCATGCGACCTGAGTGCACAGTGCAAAGAGCCAGTGCTTTGTGTTCAGAACCAAGGCTTTTAGTAAAGTTACAGGATGCAAAATGGGCAAGAATGGATTCATTACGCATTTGATTTTTAATTAGTTTTTGGTCGTTGCATGTTCAAAAACCCTTTTACAGTTACCAAATTTTTCACAGTTTAAGAAACCTTGGATAGTTTTAAGGTTTTTTTTTAAAGTCCTTTAAAAATCTGCATAACTGTTACTCCCTAATGACTCCTTTCCTAGCAAAAGTAGCTATCCTTGTAGCAAAGAAGTATATCTGAGAAAAACAAATCAACATATTGGCCACACCTGCAATGTATGCCTTTCTTAACCAATATTGCACCACCTCTGGAGGTGGTAGTCAAGTCTTCACTAAAAAAACTTTTCCAAAGTAGTTCTACCTGCTTCATTCACCCTTAACACTCCAGTTCCCCTTTAAAATTGTGGAATAATAGTAAAAACCTCTTTTTCATTCTTTAGTTTCTCTAGATATATTGAGAAGTAGTATTTCTCTAGCCTTAAAACCCTTTCCATACTTTTTCCTTTAGGAAGTGGGTAGAACAAAAGCTAAGGCCTTTTTTAGAGAAAGGCTGATAACCAAACTTAACTCAGATTTAAGTAATATCATTGCCTTCTCCATCCGGGAAGTGACTGATGTCTAGGAACCACCAAAAGGAAGTTCCTTTTATGTGAGAAGAAAGCACCTTCTTCACCTTCTATTCAGTTTATATTCTCAATGGAAGTATCTGAAAGGAGTCCCATTAATTCCTTGAGGGGAGTGGTCTAGGAGGAATGGAATAGTGGCTTGGTTGCTCAACTATTTGGAATTGTTACATATTCCACATTGTTAAATATTGTGATTTTCTTCAAGATTTCTATAAATGTTAGTTAAAATTGTCTTGAGGCAAAAAGTCATGTAGGAAGAAACGAAGGTATACCAGTTTGGAAATGTTTGGATATTAAATTAATGCTAAATAAAACTGTTTCTGGAAGACTTGAGCTTAAAAGCACAGCACACATGATTAAAGTTAATTTTTTTCTTTGACACACTCATGCACAATTTTAATTTGCCATATTTGATTTTATGTTGTTGGTTTTTTTTGTTGATTTTATGTGTTTTCACTTTTTTTGCTTTTATTGTTCTATCTGATTAGGTTGCAAGCTCTTCCTGTGGATGGGCTTCTTCCTTATTATCTTTCCAAAGAACTTATAATATTTGTTACTATGTGCATTGATTGTGTGTGTTAATGTCAAATAATTAAGTGTATGTTATTGACTGACTGATAACTGGTGTGAAGAAAACTCAGGATCTACTTGTCTCTACCAGGGTTGCTTACTCTTAGCCAGGATCTTCAATAGTTAGATAATGAAGAATTGGGATTTATCACTGGATCCTGCTGCTTTGATATAACAAAGAAAAATACTGCACAATCAATGGACAAATAACTAGAAAAATATCGAGAGTCCAATTCAATTCAACAACCAATTTATTTGACACCTTTTTTTGGTGAAAAACCCAGTGCTACTGTGGGACTTGCAGACAAAACAAAAACAGTACCCTTAAGGCACTTATATTCTATTTGAAAACAAGAATGTATTTTGCCTGGGCATCATCAAGGCATCAAATTCCAGGTGATAGTCAAAGGGATGATAATATCTCTCCTCTTCCATGGCACCTTGGACCTGTGTCCTTGATGGCATGCCCCACCTACACAATTTCAAATCATTCAGCCCTTATTATGTAATTACTGAATCCTTATTATGTATTTACATAACATCTTCAAGTTACAGAGCAGTTTATTTGTATTATAGGATTCAACTTCTGAGACAAAAATGTTGATTTCAATGATATGTATTCTGCTTCCACCAATGCATTTCACCACTACTTCACACTTTATCGGGGATTCTTAATCGTTGTGTGTGTGTGTGTGTGTGTGTGTTTGTGTGTTATGAATCCCTTTGGCAGTGTGATGTAGTCTTTGGAGGCTTTCTCTCAATAATGTCATTAAATGCATAAAATAAAATTGATACAATTACAACAGAAACTAATAGTATCGAAATATAGTTATCAAAGTATTTTTTTAAAAGCTCATAGGAATTCCAACTTAGGAACTGTTTGGAGAATCTTCATGAAATGAGGTGGCTTATCTTGGGGCCAACCATCCATTTTTTAATTTAACTAATGTGATTCTTAGAGAACAGAGATATAGTCTACAATTAGACTCATATTTCAAGATTTTTAAGCCTTTATAAGGTACTACAGCTTATATTTTACTGATGTAATTTTTGGGATCCCAAGCCTATGATAGGAGTAGGATTTTGGTGGAGGATTGAATTTATTAATATTCCCAATTTATAGAAGAGGAAACAGTTCTCAGAAATATTGTGACTTTCACATTACTATAAGTGGAAGAGATAGGACTCAAACCTAGATCTTCAGAATTGGAAGAAATCTAATGACCACCTGGTCTAGCACACACCTGAAAAAAAATCACTACAAAGTACCAAAAAAGTTCAAACTTTACTTGAAGACTTCCATTGAGAAAGGAAGGACCAATATCTCCCTTGGTATCTCATTGATGGATGCATTGCTCTGAATGTTAATTTTTCTTTGCATAATGATTATATTTGTCTCTTTGCAACTTTCATCTATCACTTGGGGGCCAGAAATAATGTGTCTAATGTTTCTTTCAGATGACAGACTTTCAAATACTTGAAGATAACTATCATGTTCTAACAAAATTTCTCTTTTCCAAGATAAACACTTCTATTTTATTCACCTGATCCTGTTTTGAGATAAATTTGAGGCCTTTTAGTCCTTTCTGTCCTCCTCTAGAATCTTTCCAGGTTATCAATTTTCTAAAGTGTAGTTCACAAAAATGAAAATAGTACTCCAGGCATAGGGCTTTCACCTCCCTATTTCCAGAAACTATGCATCTTTAAATGCAACATACTATTATACCTGCCTTTGTGGCTACCATACTACATTGAGAATTTATATTGGCTCCACTAAACCTCTGTGGTAATTAAAAAAACATGATTAATGGGTAATTTAATAATTTTATTAATAAGGCCAGCTTGTTGTTGTGTTTGTCCTTTTTTTTGAAGAGAACCATGGCATTAGGGAAATGATGACATGACTTGCAGGTGACTGATTTGAGTGAGTGAGGGCTGGTGAGGTCACCAGCCTCACTTTCTCCTCCAGAGCCATCTGGATCCAGTGAACAGACATTCATCGAGACGACTAGAGATGACTTAGGATGCGATGGGAGACCCTGGCCCTTTTACGCTAAGGGCTTTTCACCTGTTCATTTAGAGTGAGGTAATGGCCATTCAGTGAATAGGCCTCTTTAAGAAGTATGGCTCCTTTAAGGTATGGCTCCTATAATTAGAAAAAAGAAAAAAAAAAGTTGGGAGGGGAAGACCCCCTCAGACTTGCAGTTCCAAAGAGAAACAATTGCTATAGACATTCACTCAAAATACAGACATTAAGTGGAATTTGGGCAGGGACCCATTGTGTTCTAATCTATGAGCTTCACAGTGAACCAGTTTTCTTTCCTTCCTTCCTTCCTTCCTTCCTTCCTTCCTTCCTTCCTTCCTTCCTTCCTTCC
>NW_027187302.1:1565170-1614772 GCF_028583685.1 Petaurus breviceps papuanus
CCTTCCTTCCTTCCTTCCTTCCTTCCTTCCTTCCTTCTTCTTCCTTCAATAAGACCAGCACATTATTAATAAAAGGATGGTCATTTGACCATCTCTTTTAGATCAAAGACCATCATGACCATGAACTCATAGTTTATATGCCCTTTGAAGAGTAGGTGTTCCTGAGGGGTGGCAATCAACTCTGACTGGCTAAGAAATGGAAGGTGGGTTATATGAAAATGAGGAGCTGAGAATGACAATGTCACCTTTGGACTGAGAGTCTATCTCTATTCCCAGACCACCCCCAGCCTCAGGGCATCTATTCAAATATTTTGTAACTCATCCAAGTCTGAGCAGAACATAATACCTACCACGTGGGGTTTTAGTCCAATCTCATTATCACCTATGTCCTTCAAGAGACTGAACTTTTAGTCATGTGACCTTGGGCAAGTAACTTAACCCCAATTGCCCTCCTTCCCCCCTCCAAAAGGCAAAAAAAAAAAAAAAAGAAAAAAAGAGACAACTTTTAAAATCAGGACTTTAGAAAATGGAAGGGAAATAATCCCCCCAAAATTGATTATTAATAACAGTTTCTCTCATCCTGTTGAGACAACCTGTTACTACCAATGCTTCCCCATATTTTACTTGTGAAGTCAATTTTTTGAAGCCAAATGTAAGATGTTGTGTTTGTTTCTGTCACATTTTCTCTTAATCAATTCAGCCTAAATAGTGCAGCCTTTCAGGATCTTTTTGAATCCTGACAAGCAGTGTTTTAGCTATTATATCTAGTTTTTAATTTGCAAATTTGACAAAGATACCATCTATTCCTTTAAGTAATTTATTAAAATGCTATGCACACAGGGCCAATCCAAGGTCCCTGGGGAGAAGGAGAGAGGAGTGTAGTAGTATTTAAAGCTACAGTCTCTGTCTTCATGGGATTTCTGGTCCATTAAGGGAATGATACCTTTCCAGATCAAAATGAAGCATGATCTCAGGAATTAACTTACTGAAGGTATCTGTTTTTGTGTCTACAGGAGTAGCTATGGTATAACTGTATGAGAAATCAGAAGATCTGGATCTAATCCTGGCTTTGCTATTTAATAACAAATCTTTTCACATCTCTGAACCTCAGTTTCTACATCTGTAGGATAGGGAGTATGACACCTGTTTTATCTAGCTCATAGGGTTGTTGTGAAGACTGAATGAGAACAACTATATGAAAATTCTATGTAGATTGTAAAGTGGTGTACAATGTGACATGTTATATTTCTATCTTCATGATGGTGGCTCTATTGAGGCAGTATTAGAGGGACAGTCACATTGACTTTTAAAAAACTTAATTTTTAAATAAACAAAAATTTTGATACCTTTTGATTTTATATCACTCATTTTCCAATATATTCTTACCCTTATTAAACCATAACTTGTAACAAAGTAAATTAGTTAAACAAAGCCTCTTGATAGTGACCTGGTCTCACATTATATACCATATGCTACATCTGTAGTCCATCATGTCTTTCCTGAAAGGGGGAAGTATGTTTCCTCTTCTCTGTGGAATTATTTTTCCAGTAGTAGAAATAAATTTTCCCCCCTGAATCATACAGCTTTTTTTTTCATAGTCCACTTGTGACTAATTAGATGTGTTTGTAGGATTCTAGGTATATTACCTAATTTTTATTGCATTACATTATGTATTATATTATGTTGTATTATATAACATTTTATTGTTATATTACCTAATAATTATCTAATATCTTCCCAATATTTATAATGATTAGCATTTATATAGCATTTTAAGGTTTGCAAAATAAATTACAGAGAGATATGTGCCATTATTATCCTTATTTTACAGATGAAGAAATTGAGTCAGACAGAGGTTAAGTGATTGACTAGGGTCACACAGATAGTAAATATCTGAGTCTGAATTTGAACTCGGGTCTTCCTGACACCGAGTCCAGAATTTGATCCACTGTGCCACCTAGCTGAAGACAGAAAAATAACACCTCAAATTTGTACATCACTTTATAATCTCCATAGAATGTTCATATAGTTTATCTCATTCAGTACAAGCTAATTTGTATTAAGAGGAATAAAGCATATGACATTGACTTCATTAGATGATATTCTAAGAAATTAATCATTAGCCTTATGATGGACTAGAAGGTGATAACACTGCTGAGTGCAAGGTGTGATAGATTGTCTTTTTGATCAGACAGTACCTCAAAAGGTGACCAGAGAAGAGAAGCTAATCTAGAGTACATGCTTCCATCATCTTTGTGTAAGAAAATGATGAAGGTTCAATAATAACAAGAGTTAACATTTATATATAGCTTTAAAGTTTGCAAAACACTTTATAAATGTTATTTCATTTTATCCTCATAACAACTCTGGGAAGTAGGTGCTCTTCTTATTATTATATAATATATTAATTGTAATAATTAATAATTCTTAATTTTAAAATATTTTTCAATTATATGTAAACACAATTTTTAACATTTGTCTTTTAAAATTTTGAGTTCCAAATTCTGTTCTTCCTCTTCTCCCTCCCTCCATATCTCCCTGATAGAGTAAGCAATTTGATATAGGTTATACATGCACAGTCATGCAAAACATTTGTCCATATTAGTCATCTTAGAAAACAGAGACCAAAAAAACCCACCTTAAAAATAAAGTTAAAAAAATATGCTTCAATCTGCATTCAGATTCCATCAATTCTTTCTCTGGAGATCGATAGTATTTTCCTTAAAAAATTCTTATCTTGGATCTTTGTATTGCTAAGAATAGCTAAGTTATCCACAGTTGATTATCATTCAGTATTTCTGTTACTGTGTACACTGGTCTCCTGGTTCTGCTCACTTCACATTGTATCAGTTCATGTAAGTCTTTCCAGGTTTTTCTGAAAGCATCCAGCTCATCATTTCTTTTCTTTTCTTTTTAAATTTTTTGCTTTCTGGAGTTCAATTGGGGTTAAGTGACTTGCCCAAGGTCACATGGCTAGTAAGTATGTCAAGTGTCTGAGGCCACATTTGAACTCAGGTCCTCCTGACTCCAGGGCCAGTGCTCTATTCACTGCGCCACCTAGCCACTCCCAGCTCATCATTTCTTAAGTGTTATTATCATTTTTCCTAATTTTATAGATGGGGAAACTAAAGCAGGCAGCTGTTAAGTGACTTGCCCATGGTCACATAGCTAGTAAGTGTCTGAGGCAGGATTTGAAACCAGGTCTGCTTGACTCTAGATCCAGTGCTCTTTCTACCGTGTCACCTAGATACTTCTATATTTAATTTTCTTAGTCATACATCATGACAACTTAAGAAACTTAACCTGATATGATTTACAACAATAAATAGGTGTTTTGGCTAGTTCTGCTCTATATGTAGCTATTGAAAGTCTATGTGACAATGTAGAAAGAATTAGAAGCTCTAGTCAGGAGAGAGACCAGGCTTCAAATTACACTTCTGGGCAAATCTCTGAACCTCAATTTCTTTATCTGTAAAATGGGAATAAGGATATCTATAGTACCTAACATAGGGGTGTTGAGAGATTATGACTTTGCAATCTGAAAGTGCTGTAAAATGTCTGCTACTATTATTTGCAGAGTACTAAGTCAGGATCCCATGATGCATAGGAGCCAGACTCATTGGTCACTGAGTCACTTGATCGGTCACTTGATCCTACGAGTGCTTCTTAACAGAGGTGGGCCTAAGAGAACATGGAATCATTATGGTGTCTTAAGGAATATGACGATTATTGACTTTGATCCATCATTGCCCCAATCCTTTGGTGATCTCTGCCTGTGGTCTCAGGCATCTTAACAGCACAGTACAGCACAGCCCTAGAAAAGAGAACACTGGAATCCAGAGCTATTGAGCCTTCCCTAGGAGCACACACAGGGAAGGGGCACATAAAGATACATGATGAAAGTCATTCAGGAATACCAGATTTCTGAAGGTACCCTGCCATGCCACTTGGAACTCTCTTCTTCTTTCTAAGAGAACGTTGAACCTCACCCTAGCTCTTTGAATTCAAATTTTATGTTTTCTATCTCTTACATTTTCCATTTTTATTGAGCAAAATGTGCTTCTATTTTGCATCAGGCGATGAAGAAACATCATTTCTTCAAAAACAAGACCAAAAAGTATGACAGTCCAGCCTTTAGCAGCAGCCTGAATGCTCAGCATCTGTCTTCTATTCTATATTGCCTACAGGGAGCCTTAAGAGTGCCAGAGAAGCTGTTGCTTGTGAAATTTTTAGCTGCTCTGAGTTCCTCAGTATTACAACACTGTGCTAGGTAATAGAAAAAAACTGAAAAAAAATATGGTCCTTTCCTCATGTAGCTTGCCATCTAACAGAAGATAAAGAAGAAAGCTAGCTGAAAAGGGCTCTGATTCTTTGCTCACTGGAGTCATAGACTTAACACACTCTGACTGTACTACTCTGCTAGGTAACTTATTAGAAACCAGGGATATATAGGGTATTCAGGAGGACTGGCTTGCCAAGCTCTTTTCAGGACTGCTCGTCTGCCTTTGGTGTCCACCTGATTCACTCAACTACCACCTGTGGCTCCAAAAAGTAGCTGTAGCATACGTGGTGGCCCCACCCCAGTAAATCATCTCAGCAGATGGGATAAACCAGGCTGAGGTGACCAACAGACCTCAAACCTGTTGTTGAGTTTAGTGGGGTGTCTACCCCAAGCATGTGTAGACTTTCCTCAGTGGAATAGGCAGATGGGAACAATTTGTTCCAATGGCCATGAGGGCAGCTGAAGCAAGTGTCGTGGAGAGCTTAGAGCTTGGTCAGATATCAAAGATGCCAAAGTCATCCACTGCATCCTGAGTAATTGTTAATCATCTTGACTTTTGTCTTGCCTTTGGACTTTGATGATGGTGGAAGAGAGAGTGAGTTTATGCACACATGAGTGAAGACATCACCTGTAATGTTGTGGGTCCTCTTTGAAAATGAAGGACAAATGACATTGGAAACTCATCACTAACTCACTATGGGACCTTGAACGACTCACTTATATACCCTGAATTAGAGTTTGTCTGTCTAAAAAAATTAGTAGCTTGGTCTGGGATCTCTAAGGTCCTTTCAGGAATAAAACTCTGCCATTCTATGTTTTTCTTAAACAATCTAAAATATACTGCTACCTGGGTCAAAGAAAGGAAGAAAGTACGGAGACATAAGAAATCATAATATTTTTATCTTTTATCTTCTTTATATATCTTCTTCTAACTGGGTATCCACATACCTGAATGCTATAGAATTTCCATATGCCTCTGATCAAACTATCCCTTCTGGAAGAAGAGAGAAGGGAGGCCGACATGTCTAAACCTCCTGTTAAAACAATGCTCTGATGAAGCATGCACCGACCATAACTAACTGTCATCTGGGCTCCTGTCTGTATCCTGGCTTCCCTGGTTTTTATGATCCTGTCCTATCCTGATGCTTCATCTTCTTCCTAATTCTCTGTTCCTGTCTGAACCTGCTGGAAAAACTATTCCTCATGATCAGGTGGAACTTGGCCATTAACCCTTGCCTTGTATGGACACCAGTTTGACTTGAGACATGACAGAATGGACTGAGGCCAATAATAATACATCTGTCAACAACTGTCAGATTCCAAAACTGGTGCAGTTCATGGATTCTGAATTCTAGTGCATGTTTCCTTTGTGGAATCAATGTGGCCAAAAGAAATCATTTATTGGGGCTTCCTTATCAAAAATTGTTTGAAAGTTTCTCTTTTCCTATTAAACGTGTATAGATGTAATTCTTTTGAGAAAGTTTAAGCAATGTAAGACAAGAAGCTATCTTGAATCACTCATTGATATTTTAAAACTGCCTACCCACATATGGATAATTGTCAGAAAAAATGACAAACCATTCATATTTATTCATTAAGGCAGCTAGGTAATTTGGTGGGTAGACTGCTGGACTTGGAGAAAAGGAGGTCTTGAATTCATATCTGGCCTCCAACTCTTACTGTGTGACCCTGGGCAAGATGCTTACCTTCTGTCTGCCTCAATTTTTCCATCTGTAAAATAGGGATAATACTTGAACTTACTTAGGGTTGTAAGGATGAAATGAGATAATATTTGTAATGTACTTTGCAAACCTTAAAGAGTTATATATAAGAACTAGCTTTAAATTATTAAAGCAACCCCCATAATGACTGCTACATAGACATTTTATTAAGTTCCTTTGACTTACTTGTGTGTGCTTTACTATAGCAAAATCAAGATTTTTCTCAGAATAACCTATCATTCAGACTTTTGAGTTTAAATTTGAACCAAATTAGTGATTTTTAAGAAACTGAATCTTTTTTTTCTTTAAATATGAAGAATTCAAGGTATAAATGCAGTTTGTCTTTTGGTCTCAAAATTAAAAAAAAATCAAGCATAAAATCATGGATCCATTGGATTACCAACTCATATGTTTAGACCTAAAAGTTTCCTCTGAATCCATTTTGAAGCAATCAAATCTATTTTTTAGGATTTCTTTTTAAAATAGAAAATTTCCCATGGGTTAAGAAAAGTCTTCATAGCCTCATATGAGCAGTGATATCTTCATCTATGAGAAAACTATTAGAGTCATAAAAATAAGCCATATCATTAGACAAGAGGGAACTTCACAGTCAAACTAAGGATGGGAAAATTAATCATAAATAAATGAGATATTAAGTTCTTTAGGTCCATTGATCTATAATTTATGAAATACTAGCCAATATTTGCATTCTTTGGATGTAAAGTACTAAATTGTGTTTTAGGGGAGAGCACATTTTTGGAGAGTCTTTAAAACTGAACCATTCAGTCACGTAAATCAGAACAAGACTTTGTTCACAAGATAGTTATCTTAGCAGTACACATCCCACTACAAGGGAATCAGACAGCTCTCTGGGGAAGGAGTCAGGGATTATATATGACTTAACAGAGCCACCCACATTGTCTTTGAGTGCTTTTGTAAAGAGAAAAGTACTTTCCTGGTCAATATCTTCATAGCCAGGTCATTTTCCAAAAAGAAAGAAATGAAAGAAAATTCAATTCAAAATGGAGAATAAAATATGTTTCACATTACCTTTGCCTTAAAAAAAAAAAACCCTCAATATAAGATATGTTTAAAAACCTTAAATTCTTTAAGGCATCTTTTAATATTTTAGTTAACTGAGAGACTTATTACCTGATTTATTAGGTTCTGTGATATTGGATCCAGGTCAGTACAGGAAATACTCAAATGTAGCAGGGCTCTGATGAAAAAAAAAAAGGTCAGACCATCCATATATCTTCCCGTATTATTAAAAAAATTGCTTCCTTAGATGTAACTAGAATATTGTTATGGTAAAGTAATTTTTTTTTGCATTCTGTTATCCTTCCTGGGCGTACCATTTGTTCAGTTGGTTGTAATTTCCCCCTCTAATTGTCCCTAATTGAATTCACTTCATTTGTTTCTCTAGAAATATAAAATCTACCTTTAAAATTTTTTAAAAAGTATTTTTATTTCCCTTCCTTTCAAAAGAAAAGGCATGGAGCATCTCTGACAACACAGGAGGGAGAGAGTAACCACATTGTGCAATTAAATTTCCTGATTCTGAGAACATGTGCAGACAGAACGGTATCAGACTGCAAGAATCAAAGTCTCTTCAGGAAAAATAAAGGTGGGGGGGGGAGCTTCTGTTTTAAGCAGAACATGATTCTTGATATAATGTGATATTTATCCAAGAGCTTATGTTAAAATATACAAGCCACCATTGCACTCTTGATCACAATTACATTGCACAATTGATGTTGTCAGATCAACTTTTTTTGTTTTTGCTAAAACATCTCTGTTCTATTTCATGTGCTGCATCTTGTTGCCTACTTAGCTACATTTTTATAAAGCATTTTAATTTAAAAATTATGCCTAGATGTTTATATATTTTTTAATTAAAATCTTGCTTATATATTACTTAAGAGATGTGGCCAACTTTCATTTGCATCATGGGAAAAGGTTACACTTTGGAGGACATGGATGAGAAAGAGAGATGTTAAGCTACTGAGTAGTTTGGAGCTCAGACATTCAGCCGGTAGGGTGTTTGAATCATAGATGGGTGAACCTGGCTGTGTTCTGGATCTGCTGAACGTCTTGAACTGTTTTCCTAATGTTTTGGGTTTGGCAGATCCAAAGTGTGTTTTGCTAAGCACTTTTCCCTTCATTTTAAGCCCATGTGTATTATAAAGGAAATTTAATCCGTATGTTTTTGATTCCTTTACACTTAACTCATCAAAATGTTGTTTTGTAAGAGCTATTTGATGTCCAAGAAGCCTTTGAGTCTTTTTTTAAAATAATTTTTTTTAACTTCCCCCTCTCCCTCCCCCTAGAAACAGGAAGTTGTCTTTTGCAGAAAGTAAATGAACTAAATAAAAAATCCCAACCCAAACCTGAGGATGAATGTTTAATAGAAGACTCCCCAACCTGTGCTTGATGCTAAAATGGAACATACATTAAAGAACTTTTGGCATTATTATTCAGAATTTGTTAAGTGCCCATACTGTGCCAGATGCTGTACAGATCTCATTCTTTGCCCTCAAGAGACTTTACCTTGTAATAGACAACAAATGGAAGAGAAAACAGAAAAAAAATTAATGAAATGCCATAGCTCACCAAGACCTTTTCTATTTCTCCAATTCTAACATCACTCATTATACCCTTAGCAGGGTACCCTATTTGAAGTCCTGAAGTAAGGGTATCTCTGTGCCATCTTCTGATACCCCATTCCTGACTAGTCTTGGGGAAATCTGATCAAATACCCTGACTAAATTACTGGGCTAACTAAAACTTTTTTTTTTTAAATCAGGGGTGGGGATGTCAAAGGCAGCTGTGGTCATGAAGGGCCAAGCTTTCTCTGCCCAATCTCCTCCAAAAATCTCTTTGTGATGATATTTGAGATTATTTGAGATGATAAATCCCTTAGCTCTCCTTAGGATCACAGATTTAGAAACTGAAGGGACCTAAGAGATCATCTTGACGTTCAGAGAAGGGAAATTCTTTTCCCCAATGTGACACAGGCAGCAAGTATTGGAGATAGGATTTGAACCCAGTTGCTCCCTCTCCAAATTTAAAATTCCTCTTCCTTAACAATGACTGACACTTAGCATCTCCTGAAAGGCCTTCCCCCTTTTTGTCTCAGTAAAACTAAAAGAAAGGATTTTATTCATGGGGAATTGACTTTTCTACCTTAAGGAACTCAGAATATAGCTGCTGAATAAAATAACTAAGGAGATAATGAGGCATTTCAAACTTAAGACTGTGTTTTACTATATCATAAAAAAATATATCAAACTCATCATAGCAAAAGCCCATTGAACTTATTAATAAGTCCAGGTCACTTGGGAATGTAAATTCTGTTCAGCAATTTTGGTACACATTTAATTTTGAAAAATTACAGTACAGTAGGCTGGGCATCTTGGATAAGTATGCATTAAACAAAGATATCTTTGTAAGTTAATCTACATCTTTATAAGGGTAATATTATTATTATTATTTTTTAAAGCAATCAGGGTTAAGTAACTTGCTCAAGGGTACATGGCCAGTTATTATTATTTTTGTGTGGATGCCGAGTATTGGAGGCCGGAACCAATCCCAGGTCTCCCGACACTGGGGCTGGCACTCTTACTCACTGTGCCACCTGGTCACCCCTGAGTAATATTATTTTAAAATAAATATATTTTATAATTTAGTGAGGACATATCACCTACTTAAAGCATTATATTTATTTATTACAAGTAATTTATTTTTGTTCAGTTGATTTTCAGTCATGACCCTATTTGGGGTTTTCTTGGCAAAGATACTGGAGTGATTTGCCATTTTCTTCTCCAACTCATTTTTACAGATGAGGAAACAGAGGCAAACAGGATTAAATGACTTGCCAAGGGTCACACAGCTAGTAAGTGTCTGAAGTCACATTTGAACTCAAGGATAAGTCTTTCTGAATCTGGGCCTGGCACTCTATCCACTGTATCACATAACTGCCCCTATTGCAAATAATTAGCTATTTATATATTTTGTGATTTTATATTTGAAAATTTTCAATTTGGAAGCAACTGAATTTGGGAGACTACTATCCCATGGAATCTCCCTCAGAGACCTATTACTGTGAAAATTTGCTTGCCATTTCATGGAGTAAGTCTAGTTTTTTTTTTTTCCCTTCAAGTCTCAAAAGAATACTGGTATTGGGGCCGGCTAGGTGGCGCAGTGAGTAAAGCGCCGGCCCCAGAGTCAGGAAGACCTGAGTTCGATTCCAGCTTCAGACACTTAACACCCACACAAAAAAAACTAGTCTTGTAACCTTGGGCAAGTAACTTAACCCCAATTGCCCTCCAAAAAGCAAAATAATAATAATAATAATAATAATAATAACAACTATAAATAGAATACCGGTATTGGTTGTCCTTGTCTAGAAATGTTTCCTTTTTTTTATCTATATGATCATATGTTGGATACTTTCTGTGTGACCTTGAACAAATAATTCAGCTTCTCTAAGTTCCAGTTTCCCAATCTGTTATGAAATTAGTCTAGATTATCTTTCTAGTTCTAAATCCTGTCATTTCTTATATTTACTTGTCATTATCATCATCATCATCAACAACAAAAAATAAACAAATAAAACAACAAATAAATTATAGCCAGAACAAAGGATTAAATTAAAAAAATAATTAACACAGGCAAAAGTTCTTTGATTTATTTTGAAGGGTGTTATTGAAGCATTTTGGACTGGACTTGTGATTTACTTGGTGCAGGGAACTCAATGGAGCAAAATTTCTCCTACCAATACGATTCAGAACCTGTTCTACAATTTATCATCTTAGAGAATTTACGTGTGTTTGATGGGGGGGCAGGGGGCAGGAAGGAGGCAGTGAGAGGTTGAATGACTTCCCCAAAGTCATAATGTGGTATGCCTCATGTGTAGCACTTGAACCCAGGTCTTACTAGTACTGAGATTAGTTCTCTAGCCACTAACCCATGATTTTGCTTTTGTTGAAGTCTGATAAATTAAATTCAACCACAAATATTTATTAATACCTTTCTGTGCAAGTTTTATAAGTGTATAACATTTTTAAAGAAGGTGCTAAGTGCTGAGAGAGTTGTAAACTTATAGTTGAGTAGAGAGATATGGCACAAGCACAAATAAGCATATGAGAAAATAATTCTTGACATAAGATTCTCAAATGAATCTGTGACCTCATTAGTTTTGATGTTGCCCCCAACTCAATGCATGCTCGAGTCCATAGGGAACTCAATGGACTTTCCAACCTTGCTTTCTCTTGGTCTCCATGTTATCCCTTGCTCTCCCCACAGGACCAATCTATCTCCTTTTTTTCATTCTTGTATTTCCATCATGGATACTTTTACTTTAATTCCTCAGTGGTTCTTGTTTGTTATGTTGCAGCTTGTTCACAACCCACCATATATTATTGCCTTTCATGTGACAGGCACTTGTAATTTTTTTGCCAATTGTAGCATTCGAAGACTCACAACCTTATAACAGCAATATTTGTTTTTAAAAAGATGGTCCCTTAGGTGCAAATATCTATGTGAATAAAAACACAAAGTGTCAGCAAAACAAATTTTCAACTTTATCTTTGTTGTACTTTCTCTTTAATATATTACATCATCCAGAAGCCCCTAGTTGCACACAGTTTCACTGGCTTTGCCATAGAATCTTTTTGTATTTTTTATAATTTTTCCCAAGGAACAGGAAGATTGAGGAAAATGTGGACATTTTCTTAGAATTAAAAAATCCATTAATAATGTGGATATAAAAGAATTCTTACTCATCAAACACTAAACAGTTTTTTCAGCCTTGCAAATATTGTAACTTTCAAAAGACAATGGGCCTAATGGGCAGTTTTCAGAAGAAGTAATCAAAGCTATCAATGGTCACTTGAAAAAAATGCTCTGTCACTACTGATTAGAGAAATACAGATTGAAACAACTCTGAGAAAGCACCTGACACCTATCAGATTGGCCAACTTGACAGAAAAGGAAAATGACAAATGCTGTAGGAGATATGGAAAAATTGGGATATTAAAACACTGTGGATGGTGTTGTGAACTGCGCCAACCATTGTCGAGAAAAATTTAGAACCATACCCAAAGTATTATAAAACTGTGCATAGTCTTTGACTCAGCAACACTACTAACAAAACTATATCCCAAATCAATCAAAGAAAAGGGAATAGGACCTATTTGCATAAAAATATTTATAGCAACTCTTTTTGGTGGCTTCAGAGAATTAGAAATTGAGGGGATTCCCTTCAACTGGGGAATGGTTAAATGTATTGTAGTATATGATTGTGCTAGAATGTTCTCATTCTATTAAAAAAAAGCCAACAAGCAGGGTGATTTCAGGAAAAAAAAACTCTGGGAAGACTTATATGAACGGATACAGAGTGAAGTGAGCATAAGCAGGGGAACATTATACACAGTAACAACAATATTGCAAGGATGATCAAGTATGAAAGATTTAGCTAGTCTAATCAAGACAGTTGATACAAAGGATTCATGATGAAAAATGCTGTCCACCTTCAGAGAGAGAGAACTGATGAACTGAATGCAGATTGAAGCATACTTTTAAAAACTTTATTTTAATTGTTTTATTTTGTGCTTCCTTTTGCAACATGGCAACTATGGAAATATGTTTTGCATGACTTTGCATGTATAATTAACATCCAATTGCTCATCTTCTCAAAGAGGGGAGTGGGGCAGGAGAAACAGAGAATTTGGAGCTCAAAAATTTTAAAAGTGATTATTAATATTTTTTATATGTAATTGGGAAATATTGAAAGTCAATGGGCCTGTACTGGATTTTTTTGGTACCTGAAAAATCTACCATTCTTTTGCTATATTTACCAATGGAACACATGATCTCTCTCTTTCTTTTCCACAAGTTACTAGAGACTGAGAGAATATAGAGTGTTTTCTGGAGCAGGCACATTTAGGCACTCCATTCCATGACTTTCAGCTGCAAAAAGGGGAATGAGGTTGGAATTAGGAACCATAGAAAAGAAGAATATAAAAATTTAGTGTTAAGATAATTAGTTGTTCAACACTGATCCTTTTGAAATTTTTCTTTCCTTATCCCCAACTACAAAATAGGAATTTTGTGATTTTCAAAATTTGATTAGTCCTTTCAATCCTCCTTATTCTATGCTTTTTCTGCAAAAGAAAAAAAGGAAACTAGTAATTCCCAAACTATTCAAGCCTCTAACTTGGATTGACATGAATACCATTGTCTAGGATTCATCCACAAAACTTTCTTCTTTCTGTTTCATGTTCTTCAATTTTTTATGAAGCTATATTTCCTATTAATTTTTTTAAAATAATGGCAACTTCACCAATAATATCATGTAATGACTTAGCTTAACTTGACAATCTTTTATAGGCTCAAAAAGATGTTTAGACATGCCCTCTTTGAGAATGAAGGACAAACAACAACGACAACAATAACAATAACATCTTGCCAGTTCTGGCTTGTAGTCAGACTGAAAACAGTATGATCCTTATTTTATGTCACTGGATATTTCAAGTCCTCTGTAGTCTCTTTTGGTTGATAACTTAAGGAGATTGTTGTTTCCTCAGATATGGTCAGATCCTACAAAAGAGTCAATTATACCATGTGTTAGGGAAATAAGTTTGTTGAAGAGGTCCACTGTGTTCCAGGTCATTAGAATATCCAGGGCAGCAGGTGGATGGTGATGCTAGTAAGAAATATGTTATACTTTTTCTTTGGAGGGATTTAAATTAATTTTCCTGATTCTAAGGGTATTTGTAGAAGACTCCTGGGGAGGGAGGATTGACAGTTATTCTCTTTTCTTTTTTCTCAGTTCAGACTTCATCAGTAGAAGCTAATGTATTATTAGATTGAGAGGCAGCATGGTCTGGTAGGTAGAGAACTGACTTCGGATACAGGAAGACCTGGCTCTGACACATTGACTGAATGACTCTGGGCAAGTCCTTTAACCTCTCAGTACAAGCACTCAAAGTAGCAATGTTTATGCAGTAGTGTACAACTTTTATTTCATCACACACTAGAAAGGAGAATAAATAAGGACTTAGAGTAGATAACAAACAATTTATAGTCTTCTTCCCTCTCTGGTGAATCCTGCCTCCTCTGAAAAGACTCTAAATAGTCCCTCAGATTCATAATACTGAGACTCATAACTTAAGATGTAATGTTATAAGACACAACACTCAGACTTAAAGCCTTATTATTTGGACTTTTCTTGAAATGAAAACCAACTTGTGGCTGGGAGAGACAACCTCCCAACATTATATAGTGAGTCCCACTTTCACCTCGGGGTTGCTTTACTGCCCAGAACTTCTCCTGGAAGGAAAATAGAATTAGAGCTGCTAGAGAGACATCTCCCTTTCTATGTGACCTGCCTTGGCTGAGTTACTCACAGTAACAGCAGAGGGCAAAGCACAGGTCTTTTCTTTCTTCAGATTATGACTTGGTCCTTTGTTGACCCTTCAGTTTCAGAACTATGTATGTGCTCCTCATCTTCTCAAGAGTCTGACATTGCCCAAGAATGCTCTCATCTTTCTTTAGACCCTTAAACTTTTTTGTAACTTGATATGGTCCAGCATATCCTTCCTCTATCCAGGAGGCTAGGGTTTAGAAATACCTAACATTTGGCCATATGGTTTGTTCCTTTAGTACTGTCTTCCATTGTACTAAGGAGTTGTACTATTTCTTTGCTATAGCTGGATCTAGGAAACTGAGGTCCAAAAGCTCTGCTTGGGGCTTCATGGGTGAGAGTTCATGACACTGTGATGTCCATCCTCCCCAAGGCAACCATTACTGGCAATCAAAGGAGAGGCTGTACTTAGACACAGGCTTTTAGGCTCATAGGATGCTGGACCCCTCATACTTCTGCTGTTCTCTGGATCTTTCCAGAAATGTAAAAGGGCTGTATCTGTAATGAAAACACTCACTTTTATAAGCCTGACACAAGAGGTGTCTCTAATGTATGATAATCTCAGCCAACCAATTCACTCTTTGGTCATCCCTAGTCACTGAGGCTTAATCACTCCTACTCTTGTCAGTTACGAGGTCAAGCAGTTCTACTGAGGATGTCCATATCCTACATGAGAAGATACTATTGGAGTCCTGAAGAAGGATCCATCCCCTTGTAACCTCATCAAGTTAATGAGGGATCCTGGGCACAAGCAACCCTCTATGCTGAAAACAACAAAAAATACAGGAAAAGGAAAAATCAAACTATAGT
This sequence comes from Petaurus breviceps papuanus, assembly GCF_028583685.1. Taxonomy (NCBI): domain Eukaryota; kingdom Metazoa; phylum Chordata; class Mammalia; order Diprotodontia; family Petauridae; genus Petaurus; species Petaurus breviceps. The sequence goes on from NW_027187302.1 coordinate 1,580,412, forward strand.
TAACTAAGAATGATTATAAATTTCTCCAACTGCAAAAATAATTTCCTCTTATTCCTTCCTCTCCTCCCTGCCAAGCTTAAATTCATCAGGTTTTTACATGCTTCTTTCTGTACTTTCCCTTTGCTTTACTAGTAAATTGGGATATTTTGGAGGAAAGGGGTTTAGAAACTTAGGAGTCAATAAAATGCTACATTCTCAATCCCATTCAGTAAATCTGGGCTTTCATGGTTTGGAAAATCTGAATTTTCTTTCTCCTTTTAGAGGGGGATTTTTTTTCTGCATGTATTTCAAGGAATTTACTGACTATCATACAGCAAATTTAAAAGGGGTTGGTTACATCTGATATATTGACTAAATTTTGGCTGTGCCTAGAGGTCAGGTAGCTGGACTATTCCAATAGTGAAAATAAATAATAAGAAAATGAAATTTCTAAGTAGTGAAAAGAAACTATGACTCTAAACAGCTTACTTTTAGAGCCCCAAGGAGAACCTGGTAGTTACCAAAATAGCAAAACAAAACAAAACAAAAAACAACCCCAAAACAAAAAACACCTAATAATGTGGTTTCTTATATTCTTTGCCTGGTTTCCAGAGGAAATAACTCACCCTTTCCTCCTTTCTTCCCATTTAATTTTTTATGCTAAATTTATCTCTTCCTGTTGGTGCTAGAAACCACTAGCTAAGGCAGGATTGGGGATTGAAATGAGTACTTTTGCTACTGAAAAAGTTGGAGAAGGTCTTGTCAATTATGAACATCATGAGGCATTTACAGCATGAAAATATGGGGGAAATAAAATCACAATGTCCTTCACATATACATATGCACACACATACACAAACACAGAAGAAAAATAATTATATAATGGGGGCAGAAAATAAGAGAAATTTGTATGGGACTTAATTATTCTAGGTAGGAAGTAAAACATTGCCAGGTCAAATCAGCAAATCTAGAACTGAGGCAGCCTGGGGGAGGAATCAAGACTTTGGGGTTGCTGAGGGATAGTAGAAAGAAAACTGGACCCGTAGCTGTAAGAGACAAGTTCTAGTCTAAGCTTAGCCATTTACAATCTATGGGACCTTGGGTAAGTCACTACATATGATGGTGTTTTCTTACAGTCAATTAGACAACTGGCATTTATGAAGTCCCTACCTGGCAGTGTATTAAGTATAGGGAAAACAAAGAAAGACAAATATAACAACAACAAACGAAGCTTAATATACAATTTTTTTAAATGGATAGAAATATGATACTGATTGAGAAGGGAATGGGAGTAAATTAAGGAAGTGTACAAGTTGTCCCCAATGCCTGGAACTCATTCTCTTCTCACCTAAATTTCTTTCAAAATTTAGCTCACGCACCACCTTCTACATGAGGCATTGCCCAATGACCTTTATTGCTTTTCTATGACCTTAAAATATTTTGTATTTATTTAAAAAATACTTATATATGTACTTATTGTCTCCCTCACAAAATATAAGCCTTTGAATTCTGAGTGTCTAGAACACAGTTCTTTGTAAATGCTTGCTAACTAAATGAAGGTATGTAGGTTCATAAAGTAGTATTCCAAAGGAACCAGACTTGCCAGAGAGGTCAACTACTCTAACACCCTCATTTTACAGGAGTGGAAACTGAGGTACAGAAAATTAAGTGACTTACTCAAGGTCACACAGCTAAGTAAATGGCAAAGCTAGGATTCAAACTCATGTCCTTTCACTCCAAATCCAGCATAATTTCCAATGTACCACGTAGTCTTTTTGACTTCTTGTTCAGTTCCTGCCTAGTTCTGAGATTGAGTTCAGTATCCTCAATGTTTCGACCTAGGCTCTAGTCTTGAGAATGAAATTGGATCAGTGGTCAAGAGGGAAGGAGACAGGAAGGGGCTCTTAGAAGTGCACTGGGAAAAGGAAGATCTCCTATGTGGTCACTATCTTTTGCTTAGTTTGCTTAGGGAACAAGTGTCTGAAAAACACTTGGACAGCAGCTATGTGTGGAAGGGAAAGACCCACCAACAAAAGCATTTCAGAAAGGAGGGTGAGAAAACTAATTGGAGAGAGCAGAAATCACATGGCTTGAAGACATGAAGGTAGCTGCAGACCACACCTGGGCAGATAGTCCCTTATCTTTCCTCTCTTTTGACTTTTAAAATCAAGAATTGCTACATGGTCCTAACACTAAGCAATGAAAAGCTTGCCGATCCCCAGGTGTAATAAGAATGTAAATTTTAAAGATCTTCCCTGCCCCTAGGCTAATGTGCACCTGAAGCCTGGGGTGGGGGAGGCTTGTTTTTCAGTAGATACTTCTTGATTGGCCAGTGAGTCAATAAGGTTGTTACATTCTCTGAGCCAGGAGAAGGCTATATAAGCCCTGATGTGTAGCTTTGTTTTGGGACTCACTTTGAGAAGTGTTCTGTGATTTGATGTGAATTCTGGGAAGCCGTTGTTGAGAGTCCCCCGGCTTTGAAAAACCCAGAATGTGGAAACCCAGATGTTGACTGGGTATGGATGTAATGGTTGGACAGTTTGGAAATCTGTCTACTTGATGTTTCTGTCTTGATAATTATACTTTGAGATTCAGGGTGCTGACCTTTTCTCCTGAACAAGGTAAACGATATATGTCTGACTGATTAAAGTAAGCTTGTTAACCCATTTTGAGTTGCTTTCCTTTAGCAAAGCAGATCCAAGAACCTGTGGTAGCTGCAAACCCTGAGGACGCTTGGGTTTCTTGCTGCTACACCAGGATGGGGTGGGGGGGGGAGGGAGGAGAGCAGTACATACCTGACAGCAGGTCAGCAGTTATGACACTTCAGAGAGTAGTTATATTATCATTTTTCCCCAGAGGAGGGAAATGTTAATTAGCTGCCAGATATACCACCTGACAAGCTACTGAAGCTCACTGGGCTCTCTTGACCCATGTTGCTTATCAATGTAAGGAAGAATTGTCTTTACAAGTCATGTCCCAAGTAGTTCAAAATGGTCTCTAACTTTTGGCTGGGAAGGAGAAGTAGGAAGAGGACACAAGTCACAGATACCTCAAGATTTCCAGTTAGGGGAAGAGCCCTCAAAGGCAAACAGATGCCTGGTAAAAATCAACATCTGGTTTCACAAGTGGTATTGCCAAAAAAAATCCAGTTTCCTACATAATGAGATGATGGGGAATTATAGGGAGAAGTTTTATTACATAAGAAGCCATTCCCCTGACAAAAAAGGATAAAGAAGATCTTTGATAGGAGATTGACTAATCTATCAGGGAAGTTTTAAAACTTAGGGGTGGGAAGTAAGTCCAAAGGTTATCTCAGGGACTAAGCATGTGCTGGAGCCTGGAAAACAGAATCAATTTCCTGAAAAGGAGCTTGTGAGGGGGTGGAAAAGACTGTAGAAAGTCAACAAATCAAAAAGCCAACAAAAAGGGGGGGGGGAGGAAGAAAGAAAAGAAAGGAAGAGAAGGACATCTCTAGGGTCATACTACAGGCTTCTAAATGGTGATGAAAATATTCTTAAGTCCTTCACTGTAGAGCTAAACTTGCTGGTGAAAGGAATCTTCAATTGCAGATGAATCTTCTGTAACACCAGCCCTTTAGGTCATGCATGTATAAGGCATTGCATAAGTTGTATCAGTAGAATACAAGCTCCTTGAGGGCAGGGTCTCTGATTTGGTCTGTTTCCTTCTGTCTCTATGTTTTTATTTTAGTTTCTCATTCTCTGCCTTTGTCTTCGTGTCTCTAACTCTCTCTCTCTCTTTTCTCTGTCTATTTTTCCTCCATCTCTGTCTCTGTCTCTCTCCTTCTCTCTGATCAGTGGCTATGTACCCTAGTGGATAGAGTGCTGGGTCTGGAGTTAGGAAGCCCTGAGTTTCAATCTAGCCTCAGACACTTATTATTAGTTGTGTGAATCTGGGCAAATCACTTAAATTTTTTGCCTCAGTTTCCTCAATTGTAAAATGAGAATTAATGATACCACCCAGTGTTGCTATGAGGATCAAATTAGATAATATTTATAAAGCACTTAGCACAGTGCCTGGCATATAATAGGTGCTATATTAATGCTTTTTCCCTCTCCTCTCCCCTCCCCTTCTTTTTCCTCCTCTCCTTTCCTCCTTTTTTCTTCATCCTCCTCCTCTTCTCAGCCTCTGTTTCTGATCTTTGTAGCTTCAGAGCCTAGAAGAATGCCTTGCAAGAGTTGGTGCTTAATAAATGCCAAATTAAATTGAGTTGAATTGAAGTATCTTCTTCTGAGACAAAGCAACATACCTAGTACACTAAAAAAAGATAATATATTTTTAGCAAGTGCTATATATACTCATCATTGTTTTTTTTTAGCAAGTGTATATATAATAATCATTTAGCTAAGACAATGATGTCTAACTGGAACAGTTATTAAGTTGGTGCTAGCATGTGTTATCATTGGATCAATGTTGACTCTGGGGGTGAAGTGGATGCCCAGACTTCTCCTTAGGAATTGATGTGGACGCAGTGTGGCTTAATATATTCATCACTGGACTCAACAGGGCATGTAGCCTGGTGTACTGAATGGTAGGGAACTCTAATTTCAATTTGGAGTAAGGGGCCCCAAGACCAAATTCTGCCTCTCTTGCTAATTAGGTGTGTTAACAGGGCCAAATCATTCCAATTCTCTGATCCTCTGTTTTCTCAATTAAACAAAAAGGGTTGTACTAGATGGTCTTGGAGGGAAGGCCCCTTCAAGCTCTCTCTCTATGTGATCCTAATGAATAAGGATGGAATGAACATTTATTAAATGCCTACGGGGTGTAAACTATTGTGTTTGGTGCCCAAATATCAAAATATGTGGCATTTCTCCAATGTGATCTAAGATTTATTCTAATGGGAGAGAGATGAGCAGGAATCCCATAGGCACCCATGTAAGTAAAGAGAAAGCTTGTACAAAGGAAATATGAAGTAATTTTAGGAGAATGATATACAAATAAAATATAAAAATAACATACAAAGTAATTTATGGAGAATACTGTCCAAAGACATCTATGACCATAAATTAAAATGCAAAAAAATGCACTGAAAATGCAGAAACAACAACACACCATCATCACAGTTATCTTCAGACAGAAAAGATACTTTACACATTCGTTGTTTTAAGGATAGAAATACTTAACAACAATAACAGTTGACATGTATAATGCTTTAATGTTTGTAAAGTGGATTATTTACATTTTCTCTTATAGTGACCTTAGAAGTGTCATAGAAACCATTATTGCCATTTTTACAAATGGGGAAACTAATTGATCCTGGGAGAGGTTAAGGGACGTCACTATAGTCACACAGTTAATACGTGTCAGAGACTGTAATTCACAAAATCACAGAATTGGAGAATTGGAAGGGGTATTAGGAGCTATCTAGGGGTAGCTAGGTACTCAGTGGAAAGAGCACCAGTGCTGGAGTCAGAAGGACCTCAGTTCAAATCCAGCCTGAGACACGCACTAGCTGTGTGATCTTGGGCAAGTCATTTAACCCAATTGCCTCCCAAAAATATAGGATCCTTCTACTCAAACCTTGCCTGACAGGATTCCCCACTATAATTTACCTGACAAATCATCGTCCTGTCTTCTCTTAAAGGCCTCCAATGAAAGGGTACTTACCATCTCTTCCTTCAAGCCTAAATTGGACTTTTTGCACCTTCCACCGGTTCATCTGGGGTCAAGCAAAACAAGTTCAATCAATTTTCAAGAGCCCTTTAAAAGGTTGAAGATAGTTCTCAGTCCCCCTCCCCCTGCTCCCAGTCTTTTCTTCTCTATTCTAAAAGCATCCTCACTTCCTTCAACTTGATCTCAAATTAGCATGTTCTCAAGTTCCTTCATCATCCTTGCCATCCTGATCTTTACTTTCTCCAACTGATCAATGTCCATTTTAAACTGTGGTTTGAAATGTCAGTGTGTGTCCAGCACTCACTGCCCACTAAGCCTTGAAATATGTTTGCAAGTGATATCAAGCTTAGAGAAGTGATATTTATTAAGGAATACAGAATCAGATTAAAATTGCTTTTGAGAAATTGTAGATGTGTTCAGAAAGCAAATGTGGAGAAGGCAATGGCCTATACTAGAAGATCCTATTGAACTTGAGAGGTGTTAAGTACGTGACCAATAATGACTTAGATGTCACTTATAGACCTTAGCCTAACTGGTTGCTGTGTTTGTCCTTCATTTTTTTGAAGAGGACCATGACATCAGGCAAATGATGACATGACTTGCAACTGACTTTGATTTGAGGGAAAGAGGGTTGTGTAAGGTCACCAAGTCTCACTTTTTCCTCCAGAGCCATCTGGGTCCAGTGGCCAGATATTGATCAGGATGACTGGAGATGACCCAACTAAGTTCAGGGAGACTCATTATCAGAAGTAACTCACTTACTAAGCACGTCCTACATGAATCCTTTCCCAACTCCTTTTAATTCCAGTGCCTTTCCTCCATTAATTTACTTCTATTGATTCCGTACATAACCTATTTGTTTGTATGTTGTCTTCTCCATTTGACTATAAGCTCCTTGAGGGCAGGGACTGTCTTTTGCCTCTTTTGTATCCCCAGTGCTTAGCACCAGGCCTGGCATATAGTAGGCACTTAATAAATGTTTATTTTAATTGAATTGAATTGAACTAAGCCCTAGAAGAAATTTAATGTTTATTTTAGCTGAATTGAACTGAGGACTAGAAGGAATTTTGTTGTACACGGCTGGAGAGGGCCTCATCCTGTTGGAGTCTAGTATCTTTGTGTATGTGGTAATGAGGGATTGGCACATGATCTTGATTTCTTCCCTTGGTTCTGGTAAATATGACCATAACTGGAATATTTCCTTGTCTTTTCTGAGCTAAAAGTGTAGCATGTCCACTTTTTTTTTTCAGTTTCCATGATGCCTAATTAATATCTAAACCCTAAAGCTAGCATACACAGTGGCTAGATTGATCTTAGGATGAGAAAGTTCTTGGTTCAAATCCTGCCTCAGATAGCAACTCTCTGACTTTGGGCAGGTCTACCCACTTCTCTCAACTTCAGTTTCCACATCTGTAAGATGGAGATAACTAATGAGTGCCTCCCTCACAGGATCATTGCGAAGATCAAACAAGAGAAGTGTTTTAAAAAACATAAAGCGCTGTATGGATGTTAGCAATGTCTTTCTTCTCATCTTTTTTCTCACCAAGGACTTCAGATAGAAACTATCCTTGGATAAGTGACTATCCAGAAATTTTCCTCTTCTGTTCAATGTTCTATGGACTATTGCACAGATGGACAACAGCAACAAAACAAAACCAAAAAAAAAAAATAAACAAAACCAAAACTGGTTATTTTTTTCTATTGAATAAAAGTAATAAGATGTAGGTTCAACTTGCAACCTCACAGAAAACACCCTTAGGGCATTTCTGGTAGCAGACAGGACATAAGGTATGATATGTACTTTGTGCTGTTCCCACATATTTTGATCTCACCTCTTGGGTCTCCATAATTTTAAAACTTTTTGTTCCAAGCAACTTTAAGATGATGAGTTATTTGTCTGTGGTATTTGCCAGAGCATACCTCTATTATAAGAGATAATTCAGTGATGGTGGAATATTTAGGCAAATAACTGTGGTGTGAAAAAAAAACAAAAGATATCCATAAAACTTGAGAGAAATAGAGAGACAGAGAGGAGAGAAAAAGAAGAGAGTCAGAGATAGGGAAGAGGGGAAAGGGAGACAGAGACAGACAGAGACAGGGAGATAGAGGGATATAGATAGCAAGACAGAGAGTAGAGAAGGGAGGGAGAGAGAGAGGAAAAGGAAGAGGGTGACAGAGACACACACAGAAATGAGTTTTTAAGAAGTTTTTGAAGAAAATTTGGAAGATTGCTCTTTCAAGTCACCAGATAAAAAGAAAACAAAAATAATTATAAAGCCCTGCCTTCCCCTCCCCGCTTTAGCCTGAAATCCCTCAGCACACATGTACCTTCCTAGTAAAACAAACACCCCAGCAAGCTTCATGATTTGTAACTGGTTTTCTGAGTTGACCCTTTCTTTTACCTCTTATTCAGCTATAATGTTTTTTTTCCCACTTTTTCTTCGTCAAGCAGACTTTGTGGATCCCAGAAGGCCCCTTCTGCTCTGCAATGAGTGCTCTGTTACCACTTTCCAGGTCTTCCAAACTTATTACTAGCTTGAATTCACCACAAGATGATTAGTATGACCCATTTCTGGCAGCATAATGGCTGACTCAGCAGTAATGGCTTTCAGTATTGAGAGTACCGCTCTGCTAAGCTTTTACTCCCCTCTTCCAATCTCCCTCCCTTCTCCTTGCTGCCTTTTCAAAAACACGTTGAAATGCTTAAACATACATGGGGACAAAAGAGATCACAAAACAAAAACAAAAACAAAACCCACCAGCAGAAAGTCCCCACACCCCAAGTTACTAAAGGCATTTATTTCATTTTTCTTTCTTAATATGGCTGGTTGGAGTCCTTATGCTTTGTAAACTGAGTGCACTCCCTGGCACAGAACTTGGGAAAAAAAGATCGGGTGAGTTGTCAATTACTGGTGTCTGAGAGAAGACCTTTGCTTCTCTCTGCATCCCTCAGGATGAGAGGGACATTCAAGGTACCCTGTCTGGTTCTCCTGGCATTGGGGTTGGGGTTTGGTAGGCACCAATTGGATTTGGCAGGAGCAGCAGCAGCAGCTCTGTGCCGAAGTCATGCTTAAATGAGAGTATTCATAAACAGGAGGCTCGATTACTCATTTAAAGCTAATGTCTTAATGGGTGAAGCCATGGTCCTTGACAGGAGATGTAAGAGTTTTAATCCTAATATTTATATTCATTCTTTTGCTGAAATTCTGAGAACATGAATAGGGAAAAGGCACAAGGAGGAAATGGAAACACCACAGAGGGTGAAAAGCCAGTAAGTAAACATTTGTTCAGTTCTTCAAAAGGCAGCCTGGAGGAAAGAGAGGTACCAAATGATATTAGGGAATTCCCTGCCTTCTTTTTTGAGAATTTTTTCCATGTCTCTTTTTTTAAACCATTACAAGATTGGGAAGTTTTGACTTGCTATAGATTTCCATTATTTTAGCAACTACAAACATTTCTTTTCCTATGGCATCATCAGCCTCTCTCCACACATTCCCTGACTCCTCATTTATATAGCTCTTTAAGATTGGCAAAGGACTTCACACATATCCTCACAATTCTGGAAGATGCCTGTTATTTTTACGTGCATTCTACAGATGAGCAAACTGAGGAAGATGAATTAAGTGACTTGCTCAGGGTCACTCACCTAATAATTGTCAGAAGTCACATTTGCAATGGGTCTTCCTGACTTGAGACCTACCCAGTGATCTATCCACTATGCCACCTACTTTCCTTGTTAGATTGCCTTACCAAAGAGGCATTATTGAATTAGTACATTCTCTAAATGATATATGGGGTGTTTAGGAAGTACTAGCACCTCTGGTGTGAGGGCTTGCCAAACCCTTTTCAGGACTGCTCATTCACCTTTGGTATCTATCTTTCACCCAACTCTCACTTGTGGCTCCAATAAACTGAAACATGTAGCAGCCATACATGCAAAGCTGTCTTGGCAGATGCACTACACCAGGTTGAGAATTGCCAACAGGTCTCAAATCCGTTAGTGACTTAGGGAGAGGTTTTGCCTTGGGCCTTGCTTTGGGAAGAGTTGTATGATTTGGCCAGATGAGACTCTGGGCAGCCATTGAGCCCTCTGGCTTTGAAAACCCAGATGTTGGTGCTTCTCTCTCTGGTAATTAACTATGTATGTATGTGATGGTTAGACAGCTGAAAGCCCTGTCTGTTGGTTGGTTGAATTGTGTTGTGTTCTCTGTCTGTGTTTTTTTTGTTTGCTTGTAACTTGTTTGTTTTCTCTGAAGTTCAGGGTGCTGACTTTTTCCTCTGAACTAGGTAAATGATACATGTTTGATTAAAGTAAGATTGTTAACCTCTTTTTGAGTTGCTTTCCTTTAGAAAAGCAGATCAAAGAACCTGTGCTACAAGCCATCCTGGGTGTGCCAGTGTGGTTGCTGCGACAGATGTCTATGCCAAGCATGTGAAGACTTCCCCTGGAGGAAAGGGCAGAAGAGAACAGTTTACTACAACAGCCATGAAGGTGGCTCAAGCAGGTGCTATGGAACTCTTAGAGCCTGGTCAGACATGGAAGAAACCAAGGTCCTCCTCTGCATCCTGGACCATTGTCAGTCATCTTGACTTTTGTCTTGACATTGGACTTTGATGACTAGAAGAGAGAGACTGATGACTTTGTGTAACTGCCTTACTTAAATCCAATTTGTGGTCAAGTCAAGACATCACCTCATGATATCATTGGTCCTCTTTGAAAAAGGACAAACGACAATGCACATTCAAGATATTTTCAAGGTAAAAAATAATGATTTGACAAAAGTGGTGGAGGCTGAGTGTGTAATGAGTGGGCATCCTAGGTGATACTTCAGGTGCTGTGTTACATTCAGCTTGGTTCCTAATTTCTGTAAACCTACAGAAAGGCAGGTTGTCAAATAATTAATTATGGAGACAGATACTCTTTGGGTGACTGGGCAGAAGATTCTATGTAGTATTACTTTTGCCAGGTATCATGCAAAACCATGCTGAATCATGCTGAGCAAGATCTAGATCAGTAATATGGTCTAGGGATAATATGATATGAAATGCAGATCAGGATTATTAAAGTATGGAAATATCTATGACTCATCAGGCACCCACCCTGTATCTAGGAACTTTTCTGCTTTCCACTGACTAGCCACCACATCATAAGACTCAGACAAATGGCTTTTATTGTAGCTACGTGGTTTATTAGACATGATAAGTTGCATAGAAACTGTCCACAACTCTTATCTTGTGAAACTCCAATTGTCTCCCAAATTGAAACCTTCTAATGCTAAGCCTTCCCCCCCCTTTCCCAGGGTTGAGGGTATATTAGTGAATGAATTGCTTGTCTGGGACCTTCAAGGGAAGGGTAGCATGGAGATAAATTTCCATTTTTTCCCTGTCCACCAGGCTTCCTCATGATTAAACAGTTGTCCCAGCACTCTAGAACTTGCTTCAATGACAACACCCCCTTCACTATCTGGGCCAACATCTGACATTTTCACCCTGTGTCTAAAAATATTAATTATTACAGATAGAAGCTGGTACCATGGTACCAGAAACACAGGAAGTCTAATTCCCAAAGACTGCTAACTGTGTGGTAGGCAGGAAGCCTCGGTCTATTTCTTATAACTCACCTTATCTTTCAGCACTGGAGCTGAATATTGCTAGGGCTGTGGCCTCACAGAAGATCTCATGGTCTTAGTATCCCAAAGTCAGTTGCTGTTAACACACCTGGTGATAGCCAACTTTTTCCTTTCTTCTGCATTATGAGGAAGGAATACCAATCTGAATTTTATGAACTAATAGAAAGAAGCAACTATACAATCTGGCGTGCCCAGAGTTCTCATAACTCTTGCTCTCTCTTGTGATATCTCTCCTGTCTTCTTAAAGGCTCCTATTCTTTGGGAGTAAAAAAAATAGAGACAGAGTTCTGCTGAGAGAAGGGACAGCCAGCCATCACTACCTAAGTCACTATCTCTAAGTTATCATTATTTTCCTCTGAGTTCCAGGAAAAAGTGTAGCACCAACCTCTGCCTGTCAATTCCCTGCACTCTAGAAACAACTGGTCAGACCCAAACTGGACCACTAGCTCCAGGTAAAACACTTAAGTTTTAAAACTTCAAGAAAAGGGTAATGTAGACATAAAGGAATGGATCCCCTGTTCCTCAAGTATAACTTTTTAAACCCTGTCATCATCTCAGATATGAAGCAGCATGAGATTTTAGGCCTTGCTCTGGGGAAATAGACCACTCTCAAGCTGGGAGGAATTTCTTTCTGAAGGAGCCAATTGCAAGAAGTTGGTCCCTGGATTAATACATAGCAATTACCAAGTTGAGAAGGAAGGTGATAGAAAAATTACTGTACTTGGAATCCAGAAGTCCTGGGTTCAAATCTGTAACGGTAATGGTAATTTGAAGATCTTCTCTGCCAAAGGTAATCACATAAGCCTGTTATGGGAGGAGCTTGCTGAACAGGTAAAGCAGGAAATGAGTCAGAGCAGTTAGCACTGAGGGAGAGAGAGGATGCGGGCAAGGAGACAGCTAGGAATGTGAGTGTCTGTTTGTGGGAAAGCCTGAGCAGGGGGAAGACTTTGGGATGGTTTTGCTCTCTGCAGTGTTATTATGTATATATTTCTTTGTTGCTATGATGAATTCGTTTTCTGGTATTGGGATTTGACTTTCTGATGTATGAATAAATGTTTTGCTTCTGTCTTCTATATGGAGAGTCTGTTATATTTTGCAATTCAGAACTATGCTGGAGTATTCATAATCACTGTCAATGCTGTAAATAGTGCCTTAGTGATACAAGTCTTAGCTCAACTATTTACTAAATGATTGACCTTTTTCAAGTGACTTACTGTCTCTAAGATTCAGTTCCCTCATCAGTGAAAATGACAATCAAACTTGTACTTAGGTTATTGTGAGAGAAAGTATTTTATAAACATAAATTTTTGTTAGTTATTCTTAGTGACATACATAATTCCTTCATGCCAGGGATTCCCATAAATTCTTGCCCAGACTCCTTTAGGAACCTTGAGGTAAAGAAGGATGGAGACTTGTATCGGAGATAGCAATATGAGGTTGTCATTTAAGAAAATAAAGTATTTTAAGCACTTAATCAATAAACATTTATTAAATGCCTACTATGTGCCAGGCACTGTGCTAAGGGTACACATATGAAAAAGAAAGACTGACCCTGTACTCAAAGAGCATAAAATCTAGTGGAAACTGGTGGGGAATAAAGAAAAGCCTGGCCTGAGAGCCCTCTTTAAATGGAAGCTTTGGGAGGAGTCCTTCACTCTGCCCTCCAGCTCTCCAATCTAAGGAAAGTACTGGGGGTACTAATGATCTATGAATATCAAAACTGATGAAATCTTGTACAATCTATGTCCAAATAATTGCTATGTTTATGTGTCAATTATAAATTATTATTGCCTCTTAATGGAAACTCTTTAAAGACTTATACTAAGTAATGATTTATTAATGTATCTTAAGTTACCATATACCTGATCATTTTACAGATGTGGAAACTGCATCCTAGAGAAATGAATTGACTTTGCTAAGGCCAGCTTGTGAATTAATGACCAACTAGGGCCAGTCTTTGGCAAATCTGTGAAACGGACAGAGATTTTCTTTGGAGACACCCCAAAGGCGGCCATTTTTGGTATCCTTCTGACTGCTCATGGCAGGCAAACCATGGGCCTGCTTATTTCCAGCTCTCCTACTAACTTGCTGTCTGATTTTGAGCCAGTCACTTACTTTAATTCTTTTAACCTCAATTTCCTAATTTGTAAGAACAAGAAGTTTGGACCAGATGACCTCTTAAGTTTCCACTGAGTCCTAAAACCATCAATATTTCTATCCCCACTATCTCTTACCCTCATCTTCCATTCTCCATCCTCTATCCCTCCTGACAGACTGTAAGGTCATTGAGAGCAAGAACCATTTTATTGTTGTTGTTGTTTTTTACTTTGTATTCTCAGTATTTAGCATATTTCTTTCCAGGCTACTCAGCTGACTCATCTCCACAGCACTTTCTCTATCATGCCATAAAAACTTCTTCACCTTGGACTACTTCTCATATGATTTTTGAATTCCCAGCTTAGCGTTATGCCTGGCTTTTGATTCTTCTTGACTTAATTTGATTGCCTTACACATAGTGGGTGCTTACTAAATATTTGTTGAATTGATTTGAGATTTCCAAGTGAAAGAGAAAGCCATTGAAACTAAGGCCTCTTGATAAGCTAGAAGTCTTCCTAGTAAGATCATGTGTGAAAAAAGGATGTTCACTGTCATCAATATTATTCAACATTGTGCTGGAAATTCTAGCAATAGCAATAAGAGAAGAAAAAGAAACAGAAGGAATCAGAATAGAGAATGATGTAATGAAACTGTCTCTTTTTGCAGATGATATTATGGTATACTTAGAAAATCCCAAAGACTCAACTAAAAAGTTAGTTGAAACAATAATTTTAGTGAAATAGCTGAATATAAAATAAATCCACATAAATAATCAGCATTCCTGTATATCAAAAACAAAACCCTTTAAGAAGAGATAGTAAGAGATGCCTCATTTAAAATAACTCTAGTCAGTATAAAATACCTACTAAGATAAACCCAGGAACTATACTCAGGGTATGAGATGATATTGGTAAGCTGTTGCTATATTTTAATTTTTTTTTAAAAGGATATTTTAGATAAGGGATTTTCAAAGAACCCCAAACTTTCGAGACCTAAAGAAATTAATCTTTAATGGTGAGATTTTTAGGCTTGGATCAGTAAGGTGACAGAGGTGATATTTTTGACTGGAAGGTATCCTTGTTACCAATATATTTCACATAACAATGTCAGTGGCAATTTCCTCTAGCTTATTTGTAAAGACAACCTTCACTAGAACTTGGATTGAGTCAGAAAAAAAATATTCTATTTTCAGTTCTGATGCTAACTTGCTGTCTGAACTTGAACAAGGTTCAATTCTTTGAAACTCAATTTCCCCATGTGTAAAAGGAGAAAGCTAGACTAGATGCATGCTAATATTTCATTGAACTCTATAAACCATCAAGTTTTCTGGTATTTTTGTCTTGTTCTCTCTTTGCAAGGAGAACCTTACCTCATACCTACTTTAAAATAGCAATGATAACAGTTTTTGACTGTCTTTTTATGGACTTTATAAGTTCACCTCATTGAATAAAATTTTTTTGAGTAGTCATATACCCATGATACTGAGGTCAGTATGAAACAGACATCTTTAAGTATTTAGAAATATATTGCCCTTATCCTTAAGGAGTTTATAATTTAAAATAGCACCCGATTTTTTATTTTACAGATTTTTAATCCTAAAAGTTTGAACTGTTTGTGTTTCTTCCTAGAAACTTGGCCTGCTTTCTACTTTGGGAGACATTTCTCTTTCCATTTCAGGCCATTATGTATCTTTGGGTCTGATTAATTTGGTTGCTTGGGAGCCTGCCTGTCTTTTAGTGCATTTATAATTGGCCTACTACAACATACGCAGGAGAAAATGCATGTCTTATGAAAGAGGAAAATAATGAATATTCCATACTTCTACTTCCTGAGAAGATTTATAATTTTAAAGTAGACAGAAGACTGAGCTCTTTGGAATATTACCCCTTGGAATAGAAAGCTAATACACAAGTGTACTTTGCTTTAGAGAATGCCTGCATTCCTTAAAAATTGCCCTGTAAAGCAAATTTCTACATTTCAAGTCCTATTACCCCATTGCTTTTAATTACTGAATTGGAGATATGTTTTTCTGGAAAAATATTTTGGCACTAAGGCATGATATAAAACCACACTTAAAAATCATAAATTTAGGATTATGTATTAATCCCCTCAAAATAAATCACAAAATATGAATACAAAATGGTCAGGGTTATTTTTTTACGTCTGGTACAATCTTTCCACAAAGATCGGAAAAAAAGTATCAATGACCGTTTAATGAACAAAGCAAGCTGCACGGAAAAACCATTTAACATCTATAAAATTCCTTTCCCTGCATTCTACAACAGGATTCAAATGCAAGCTCTCTTTGGTTCTTCAGTCTATGTAACCTAGCACTATGGGGAAGTTGCTGGCTTTTAGAAATAATAATAACTAAAACTATTCACATTTCTCTACCACTCTAAGGCTTTACCAAGTGAATTCCTTATGAACAGTTTGACTTGACATGAAGAGAAGAAACAGAAAATATTGCAGTAGTAAAGATTTTTTAAATGAGGCCGTAAATAAAGGAATAGGGAAGCACATTTACTCACATATGGTATGGAGGACTTCAAGATTCGGTGAAGTGAGTTTCTGTGTATTACACATTCAATCTATATCTTCTTTTAAAATTCTGTGCTAATGGATTTCTACAAAGAGGGCAATGGAGTAGAACATGGCAAGCACTGCAGGTGTGAGTAGTCTGAAGGAGGAAAACTATAAATGATATTTTAAAATTATTACATGATTGAGAAAGACAATCAGCCAGGCACAGAGCAAAAATGAGGAACAACCAGCCGACAGCCTGGGTACTCCATGGGCATTCTTTGGATTTCAAGAGAATTTGAGGAAAGCACTCAGAGAAGTGCGACCTTTTATGAGGAAGAAAGGAAATAAAGCACCTTCTATGAATAAGGTGAAACAGCTAGGTGGAATAGTGAATAGAGCAGTGGGTTTGAGTGAATAGTGAATAGAGCAGACTCACCTTCCTGAGTTCAGATCTGGCCTCAGACACTTACTGTTTGTGTGATGCTGACTTATGATAACTTAACAACAATATGTATGGGGGTCTGTGCAAAGAACTTTGCAAATACTCTCTCATTTGAGCCTCACAACCATCTTGGAATGTAGATGCTGTTGTTCAATTGTTTCAGTTGTGTTCCACACTTTGTGACTCTATATGAGGTTTTCTTGGCAGTGATACTGGAGTAGTTTGCCTATCCTTCTCTAGCTCATTTTACAGAAAAGGAAACCGAGGCAAAAAGGTTAAGTGACTTGCCCAGGGTCACACAGCTAGTAAGAGTCTGAGGCCAGAATTCAACTCAGAAGTTGAGTCTTTCTGACTCTACTCCTGGCACTGTATCCATTGTGCCACCTAGCTGCCCATACATGCTATTATTATTTTCATTTTTTAGATGTGGAAACTGAGGCAGACAGAAGTTAAGTAACTTGCCAAGGTCATATAGCTAATCAGTGTCAGGTTGGATTTGAACTCAGTTCTCTATCACTGTGTCACCTAGCTGTCTCTAGGCTATGGAGAGGCATTACATAGGATTGGAAGGCATGGATGAGCTGCAGTCTCCATTGTTGGAGTGTCTTTCAATTTCATCATAAATCTATAGGAGTCTGCCTGACATCCCTTCCTCTCCACCTGTACATTATCTATGTATGCTCTTCCTTTATCTCTATCTCTCTCTAACTCTCTCTTTATATCTCTTCCCTTTTGTTGTTGAGATACTCCAAGGTGCTTCATGGATTTAGAGCTGGAAGTCACCTCAGATGTTATCTAATCCAACCTCTTCATTTTAAAGATAAGGAAACTGAGACCCATAGAGGTTCTTGCCTAGGATCACACAAATATTAAGTGACAGAGTCAGGATTTCAATTCAGATTCTGTGATTCCAAGTTTTTAAGTAAATGTTTTTTTTTTTTTAACGTTTTATTCATCCTTTCTGTCAGTCACTGGATTTGATGGTGGTGCTATACATATAGACAGTATTGGTAAAATTTTATTAAATGCAAAGAAATACTGTAAAACATTCTCCGTGCTTTCAAGAACTTATAACCTAAATGATATGTTGAATTGAAGAAACAGGACAAGGACGTATTATAAACTGTCAATATGCCATTATGACAAACTGAAAAGCTGCTAATTGGATTTTCCCAAAATCTAGAGTTTTTTTTTCTCTTTAAGGATACAAATAACAAAATCCAAACCTCCTTTAGTTAACTCATTCTAGAATACCATTTATTTATTAAGTTGCAAATCTATCCTGAGAGAACAATGTACTGTTCAAACAACCACACCAACAACTGATTAATTTCGTTTCAGTTTTGCAGGATTGATGAAATGGCTTCAGAAGGATGCTGAGAACAAAATTAATATCAAGAAAATATAACATGATGTATGATCAGTACCATGGTAATGAATGGGAATGAGTACTGTGGTCTGAAAACCTAAACCAAAAGCCCAAACTCTGAGGTCTTAGGACCTGTAATAATCTAGTTCCATCCTCTCATTTTACAGCAGTTAAAACTGAGACCAATAGGGTTAAGTGACTTCCCCTAAACTTTGCCAGTAGTGAAGTAACTAGAACCAGGATTGAAAGCCAAGTCCTCCAACTTTGAATCCAGAAACCTTTCCGTTTGCACCACATTGCTCCCCTATTCTCTTCTTAACCCCGCTGCAATCTGACTTCTACTAGAAATTTGTCCATTATCTAAAGGTCTGTCTTCATCCCTCTGTCCTCTTTATAGGCAGGGGTATGCTGGCATATGTTTAATAGCAATCTTCTTGAAAGAAACACTTTAGGGGAGGCTAGGTGGTGCAGTGAGTAGAGCACTGGCCCTGGAGTCAGGAGGACCTGAGTTCAAATCCAGCTTCAGACACTTAACACAAAAAAACTAACTGTGTGACCTTGGGCAAGTCGCTTAACCCCAATTGCTTGCCAAAAAAAAAGCAAGCAAGAAAGAAACACTTTAATATTTAATTGGCATTATCAACATTTATCCATCATTTCTTAAGACTAGACAATCAAAACAATATATCAAGCCCTGATTCGTAGTATTTTTTGAGCTATAAATGCTCACACTGAAAATTTAATGTTCATTCAAGCTAGCTCCCATCATGCACCTTTTTCTCACTCCCAAAGGACTCTCTATGCGGCTTCAGCTGTCATCTCTATAATGATTCTAGAATTTATGAGCAGTATCATAAAAAAGAGTGCTAATTTTTGGAGTATAAAAAACTGGGTTTGATTCTGAGCTCTGATGCTTTCTAGCTATGTTAGTTTGAGTAATTCACTTGTCTTGGCCTGAGTTTCTTCATTCACAGAAAGAGAGGGTTGGACACTAAATGATTTCTAAGATTCATTCAAACTCTTGAGGTTTATGAAGGACTAATTAGGTCAACAATAAGTTCATGTTATATCACATCACCTATGGAGGCAGTATGGGGTGCTGGAAAGGGTAGTGGACTTGAAGTCAGAAGAACTTGTGTTCAAATTCTGCCCCAGATACTTACCAGCTGTGTGATCATTGGCAAGTAATTTAACCTCATGTCTTCATTTGTAAAATGAAAGAAGTGAGATTGATGGTCCCTTTCAACACTCAATTTATGATCTTCATTTGCTGAGAATTCCTTCTTGAATTCCCTACCAGCAGCTGATTTAAAGCCTTTTTTTTTTACCCTAGACTCAGCTGCACTTAGTCAAGCTTCCAAGTCTAGGCTTTCTTTGCTCATCCCCAACATATGACCTCTTCTCTGAAGTTTATTGAAGTCAGGGTCATCTGATGTGAGTTCCCACAACTTCGCTTCTCTCTAACAATACTGCTCTGTATCTTTACCCATCCTTTCTCGCCTTCCCCTCTGATTTGCTTGTCTTTGGGGAAGAAGTGTTCCCTCTTTTTGCCAAAACCCTTGTTCCAACTCCTTCCCTATTCCTCTTATTTCTCTACATCAGTTATCCTCTTTATTTTCTACATATTAAATCTCTCCTCCGCTGAGTGCCTTTTCTCTGCCAACAGATGTGCTTAGATGTTCACAATTAAAATATATCCATACATACTCATATATGCATGTGTACATACTGAATATACACATATGTGTATATACTTGTGTGTATATTTGCATGTGGACATGTGTATATACACATAGACATATATACAACATACAGATGTTCACAATTAAAATATATCCATACATACTCATATATGCATATGTACATACTGAATATACACACACGTGTATATACTTGTGTGTATATTTGTATGTGGTCATGTGCATATACACATAGACATATATACAACATGCAGATGTTCACAATTAAAATATATATATATATACATGTTAATGTGTATATGTGTTTACTGAATATACAATATGTGGGCAAATATATCACACACATATATGTGTATTTATACTTGTATATGTGTGGACATATGTGTATATACACACATATGTGTATATACAGTACACATATATAAATGTCTGTTGACTGATTGATATACACAGGAGTCCGGAAGACCTGAATTCAAATGCAGCCTCAGACACTAGCTGTGTAATCAGGGGCAACTTACTTAACCCTGTTTGCCTCAGTTTCCTCATCTGTAAAATGAGCCTGAAAAGGAAATGGCAAATCTTGTATCTTGGCCAAGGAAACCCCAAATGGGGTCATGAAAAAAATGACTTAACAAAAATATAAACAATTGTGAATATCAGAGACCAGAAGATGGTGGCTTAGGTCAATGGATTTTGAGATGAAGAGAAGTGGAGAAGAGGGAGCCCTGGGCTTTGTTTCCTATGTGAAGTAAGAAGCAAGGTCCTTAGCTGAGACGATGCAAGAAGAAGGTCATATGGAAGGTTTGAGGAGAACTGAGAGTAGCTTCTATAGGGAACGGGATAAGAATTCATTAGGGAGGGAACAAAAGGACTGCCTTGGTGTAATGAGGATCTGGTTGAGGTTAGATAAATAAATCTGTATTGTTCCCACTTAGTTCATTTGAATGATTTCCTCCAGACCTATTCAGCAGCGTTTGAATAGGACTGTAGAAGGTAGATGGTGGGAATAAAAAAATGGAGGTTTGGCAAGGAATGAGTAGCAATAGAACAAGGTGGGGAAGGAATTTGATAGCAGGGGACACTGTGGATTTGAACTGGTTAACTGGTCTAGATTCTGAAGCAAGAAAAGTGAAGTCAGAAGTAGAATGATGGCCTGAAACAATATTGAAGGGTGGAGTCACTGGAGGGGGTAAGGTATAGGAAGGGAGAGCTGGGTGGCACTGGACCTGGAGTTAGGAAGTCTCTTCTCCTGAGTTCAGATCTAGCCTGAGACACTTATTAGCTGTGTGACACTGGGCAAGTCAACTTAACTTTGCCTCAGTTTCCTTATCTGCCAAATGAGCTGAAGAAGCAAATGGCAAATCACTCCAGTATCTTTGCCAAGAACCACACCTTCCTCCAAAAAAAGGGTTATGAAGAATCAGATATGACTGTGAAACAACTTAAAAAGATATTGAAGAGATAGAATGATAGATGGCTAGGGTTAGGACCATTAAACCAATGTCCAAAGAAGAGCATCTCTTACCAATAAGCTTTCAGACTTCAGTTACATATTCATTCACATGTCATGTGTATGTATTTATATATACATATGTGTATGTGCAGATAGATGTAATATTTGCATATATATGTATATGTATATAAAGATATATGTGAGATATAGGTGTGTGCATGTATAACAATATCTTTGGTAATTATGCTTTCTTGTTTTGCCTACTTCATTGCAAAGAACCAGAAAGAAACAATGGTTCCTTTGATTGTAGAAGTGTTTAGAAGGATGGAATATTTAGAAAGAAATATTTACAAATATTAGATCTTTACTGTAACCTAAGTAAATATATGGTTATGAAATTTTGGTTGCTATAGGTCTCTTAAATATACAACAAATATTTATTAAGGGAGTGTTCCTGACATAAGCTTCCAAGCACACTCCCTGCTCTCAGGGAGCTCATACTCTAAGAGGGATCACAAAGTGCAAGAGACTATGTACTAGCAAGAGGCACAGTAGATAAATTGGAAGTAATCTTAGAGAGAAACCACCAGCATTAAGACAGATGGGAAAAGGCTTCCTGCAAGAAGCGGGATTTTATCTGTGACTTGAAAGAAGCCATGGAATCCAGAAAAGCCAAGAAGATTGTTAAACTTAACAGATTAAAGGAATTTTGACGTTCCATAAATCAAAAGAAATTCAAGCGCACATTTGGAAGGTCTCATAAACCGTAGCTAGAAATTAAGTTTATTGAGACTTGTGAAAAGGTTTTGGAGAGGCACTGTAATATAACAGACAGGGCACACAATTTAGAGTTCAGAGGACCTGGATTCAAATCCCATTTTAGTTCCTAGTTGGGTGACCATGGGTGCCACCTAATATCTCCTTGCCTCAATTTTATCAACTGAAAAATAACAGGATTGGATTTAATGGTCACTAAAGTTCTTTCCAGTTCTAAACTGAAGTTCCTATGAGTATATCTACCTTTCTCCTGAAATGACTTTTTGGATATTTCAATATGTCAGAAAATTGGAATCCCTAGTCACTTTGCCTTTAAATGCCAAAAGCCATATTGCTATGATAACATTTCTAGAATTTCAGTGTTAATAGCAATTATATTTCATAGAACAACTCTTCCCTCTTGACTACTTTACTGTGATTGAGTTATTCATTACAAGATATGGCAGACAGATCCTGAACCTGGGCAGGACAGTTTCCTTAGTCCAGCTCAAGTGAGGCTTGATGAAATCCACATGGGTTGTGTTCAATCAAAAGTGATGTTAATTGGAAGAGGGAAAGAATTCCAGAAACTGGCAAGAAATATAGCTTCACTATTGATTGAGGGAGTTCACCCCCAAATTATTGAACTGGTATGGAAAAGTTGGGTTCCTACTGAAGTCATTCTCAATTCTGGATTGCCAGATGACAGTTATGGCTAAAAAGTGGGTTTTTTTTTTCCACTTTCACTTTGCCAAAATATAAAACGAAAGAAAAAGAAAATAAGCCTGTAAGAACACTCCATATGCTCATCATCTCCTGGATGGATTCTTTAGTGTGATGAATTAAGTGTAAGTAGGTAAGGGCAGTGGAGTGGGAGGAAAGGTAAGGGGGAAACAGGTAGTTTAGAAAGTACAGGACAGGCCATTGAAGGCTTGACTATAGATGCTCATGGGTCTTTGGCCCAATGAGTACCATGGAAGTACTGGTGTGCTTTGGGTTTTTGGAACAGCCATGGTTAGTGATTGCTGGGAGATAAATGCCATCAGCAATGGCTGTTTTCACATGAATGTTAGTTATCCTTTGCTGGCTTTTAAAACAAAACAAAGAACTAATTAAAACTTCTATTGTCTCATGATAAAAAAAAAAACATCTTTTAGATTGATTTTTGACTGGATTTTATACAAAATTAGCCCAGCTGACCAAGGTTTTTTTTTCCTGGTGTGTGAACACCTGTTTTCTATATTTTCTACATGGTTAGCAGTTGCTGAGGATAATTTTTGGCTTCTCTCAGAGAAATCTGAAGCAGGCTAGACATTTCAAACCTACTTGTTACACAAATGTACAAAGTTGATTTACTTTGTGAAAGTTTTTTTTAATATGTCAATTCTAAATGCCTTTTTAAATTTACTTCAGCTTTCCCTGAAATTCCTTTTTCAACAGACTCGTGCAGCAGTCTATGTAATATTGTGATGTCTTTGTTTTTTAAATTCTGAAGAGCCTTCTGATAAATATATCACTCCTATGTGGCATGGAGTCGTTGTCTTCGAGGTCACAGATAATTAACCATAGTCTTGCTAATAGCCATTTGCGAACTATCCCTAAATTAGCAACAACACTGGGTGGTTAGTACTATTTTTATCCCTATCTTACTGATGAAGAAACTGAGTCAGATAGAGGTTAAGTGATTAGGGTCACCTAGTTAGTAAGTGTTTAAAATCAGATTTGAACTAAGTTCTTCCTGAATCTAGGCATCGTATTCTATCCACTGCATCACCTAGCTATCTAAAAATATAATACTCAAAAAATCCAAGGGCCCTAATCACTGGAGTAAGAACTCATTATTTGGCCAAAAAGTGTTATGAAAATTGAAAAATTAATCTGGTAGAAATTTGGGTTAGACCAACATCTCACAAAATTCACTACAAGAAAAATCTCACCACGGAAATACCACCTAGATATGAGGTCATATATAATACCTTTCACATCTATAGATAAAGGAAGAATTCTCCACTAAAGAAGGGATGAAGAGGATCACAGGAGATTAAATGGACAATTTTTGATTGTATGAAATTGAAAAACTATTACACGATGAAATCAATGCAGTTAAAATTTGAAGGGAGACAGTTAACTGGGAAAAATGTTTGCATCAGGTTTTTTGCCAAAATATAACAGAGTGGTTTCAAATATGTAAGAATAAAAGTCATTCCTCAATAGACAAATTGTGAAAAAAACATGGGGTTATCAAAAGAAGGAAAAAACCTGTTAATGACCATATAAAAAATGCTCCAGATAACTAATAATCTCCTGCCCATCATTTTGACAAAGATGACAAAAAATGAAAATGACATTTTTTGTAGGGGATATGGGAGGACAGGTACAAGAATGCCTTATTAGGGGAGTTGTGAATTGACTCAGATATTCTGGAAAGAAATTTGCAACTCTGTTCCCGAGTTCACTCAACAGTGCATACTCTTTTATACAGGTTTCCCACTGCTAGGTTTAATGCAACAAAGATATTAGAGACAAGGGAAATGACAACATGTATGAAAAATATTTATTGCATCCCTTTTTATTGTAGCAAAGAACTGGAAGCAAAGTGGGTACCCATCAATCTGAGAATGGATGAACAGATTATGGTATATGAATGTAATGGAAAATTATTGCATTGTAAAGAAGAATTAGGAGAACGGCTTTAAAGAAATCTGGAAATGTTTCTATGAGCTAATAGTGGAGTGAACAAAACCAGAAGTTCAACATGCACAATGAATACAACATTGTAAAGACAAACAACTATGAAAGACATAAAAACTCTGATGAATACAATGACCAATCATAACTCTGGAGGACTGATGAAGAGGGATGCTTCCTACTGCTGGAGGAGAGAGCTGATGGACTAGAGGTGCCAAATGAAACATACATTTTCAAACATAGTCAAATTTAATGAATATACTTGAATATGCTTAATTGTTATAAAGCATGGTTTACAAATTAGGGGAAATAGTGGAGGTAGTTAAAATGATGCCAAAAAATTAAAGAAAGAAAGGAATGTCAGGGGCGGCTATGTGGTGCAGGGAATAGAGCACTGGCCCTGGAGTCAGGAGGACCTGAGTTCAAATCCAGTCTCAGACACTTAACACATACTAGCCATGTGACCTTGGTCAAGCCATTTAATCCCAATTGCCCTGCTTTGCCCCCTGCAAAATGCAAAGGAAATAAAAAGGAATGTTAAAAAGCCTTTTGAAAATTCACAGAAGGGAACAGAAGGTAGTTCAGAGAAAGAGGAAAGCTTTGAAAGTAATGTGTTAAATTAAAAAAAAAACACACACAACAAGCTATATGTAATAAAAATAAATTTCATATACAAAAAAGGAAGGGAATAAGCCTTTATTAAGCACTGACTAGATGCCAGGCACTGTGCCAAGTCCTTTACAAATGTTATTTTATTTGATCCTCAACAAGAACCCTGTGAGGTGGATGCTGTTATTCTCACCATTTTAGTTATGGCAACTGGGCAAACCAAAGTGACTTGTCCAGGGTTGCACAGATAGTAAATGTTTGAAGCTGGAACTGAACTCATGTTTTACTGACTCCAGGCCTGATGTTCTACACTCTGAACCCTCCCACCCTGCCCCAAAGAAGACAAAAGATGGATGTTGATGTCATTAAAAATCGTGCACTATTGCCTAAAGAAAACTCAGCTGAATCTTATGCTCCTCCTTGCACCTGAGTGCTGCTCATTGTCCCTCTAGATTGCCTGTCCCAGATAGATACACCAATGGACTAATTCCTTGTCTAAGACATGTTACAGTCTGGACAATATGCATCCTTATTACATCTTTTTTTCCCCCTGCTGCTTGAGCCAGATCAATGAAATGGCTAGATCTCATCAAGATTGAAGACCATTCACAAACCAGATTTGAGGAAGAAGTCTTAAACGGGGCTAGGGAACTCCCAGATGAGGAAATTCCCCTTCCCAATATAGATCAGCATCTTCTCTAAAACTTATACTCTTCAAGTGTTACCTAGAGTGTTGAGAGCTTAAATGATTTGCTTAGGGTCAGATGGCTGACATGTGTTAAAGATATGACTTGAACCTAGGTCTTTCTGCATCCAAAGCCAACTTTCTATCTCTAAACGACACTGCTTCTCATATGTGAAGCATAGAAAAATAAATACAAAGTAATTTTTTAAAGGAGGGCACTAGCATCTGGAGGTACAAGGAAAGGTTTAATATGAACTGAATTTTAAAGGAAACTTCGTTGTTGTGGAGTTGTCCAGTTGTGTCTGACTCTTTGTGATCCCCTGGCACACTAGGCCCTTCTATCCTCCACTATTTGTCCGTGTCTGTTCAAGTTCGTGTTTGTTGTTTCCATGACACAATTTATCCATCTCATCTTCTGATGTCCTCTTTTCATTTTGCCATCAATCTTTCCCAACATCAGGGAAAAAAATGGGTGCTCATCAGTTTGGGAATGGATGAACAAATTATGGTATATGAACATAATGAGTCCTATCTCCTTTTCCAATGAGTCCATCTTCTCATTATGTGGCCAAAGTATTTAAGCCTTAGCTTCAGTATTTGTCCTTCCAATGAATAAAGGAAACCAGGGATTCTAAAAAGTGGCAGTGAGGAGGGGATTACATTCCAGGCATGGGAGATGGAATGTCATATGTGAGAAATAGCAAGGCTAATTTGGCTTGACTGTAGAGTGTGTGAAGGAGCATAATATATATAATAAGACTGGAAAGGTAGTTTGGCACCAAACTCTGAAAGGCTTGAAGTGCCAAAGTCAATAGGGAGTCACTGAAATTTATTGATCAAGGATGTGACATGATCAGATCTGTGTTTTAGGAAAACCACTTTGGCAGTGTGGAGGATGGTGAGGAAAGAACTGAGTCAAGGAGAATAATTAGGAGACTGTTATAAAAGTGTAGGGTGGTGACTGTGTGAGATATAATTGGACAAAAAATATCTTGTGCAGTTAGAATCAACATGACTTGTTGACTGAAAGGATATGTGGGGGAATGGAGGGTAAGTAACTGAGCATTACTACAAGGTTGGGAACCTGGGTTACTGGAAGGAGAGGAAATCCAGGTCAAATGATGTATGCATTTTGGGGGAAGGATCATGACAAAGTACAGTGCAAACTGGTTATTTGGACTAGGTATAAATGAAATCATTAGTCTCATCCTACTGTGGTAACTCCACTGGGCTTAACTCACACTGGCAGGGCAGGTGCCCAGAGGCTGGATGGCTAGTCTTCCCTAAAGTTCTAGGGCTAAGTAATCCTGACAGCATGGGGATTTCCAGTCTGGCTCTGCTTCTTATTACCTATGTGAACTTTGCTTTTTTTTTTTGGAGGGGGAGGAGCAGAGCAATTGGGGTTAAGTGACTTGCCCAAGGTCACATGGCTAGTAAGTGTTAAGTGTCTGAGGCCAGATTTGAACTCAGGTCCTCCTGACTCCAGGGCTGGTGCTCTATTCACGGGGCCACCTAGCCGCCCCAACCTATGTGAACTTTGGCAAGTCTATTTCAACTTTCTAGATTTGGAGTCCTGGGTTGAAATTTTGGCTTGACTACTGCCTGTTGGCAATGGGGAAATCACTTCAATTTGCTGGGTCTCAATTCCTCATCTTAAAGCCTTTCACAGTTTGGCTCCAAACTACCTTTCCAGTCTTATTATATATATATATGTATACACACATATATGTATGTATATGCATAAAATATGTATATTTTATATGTATAAAACTCTCCTTCACACACTCTACAGTCAAGCCAAATTAGCTTTGCTATTCCTCATACATGACATTCCATCTCCCATGCCTGGAATGTAATCCCCTCCTCACCTCCATTTTTAGAATCCCTAGTTTCATTTATTCACTGGAAGGACAAAATGAGAAAATGAGGGGGTTAGACTCAACCTTTAAGGTTCTTAATCCATGATCCTATGGATGAGCTATTTCAGTGTCATGCTTCTCCAGATCTGTGACCACAAAACAGCCCCAGAGGATGTCTCTGCCTACCTTTTGCTGTTTTCTCTTGGCCACTACTTCTGTCACTGTGTATTTTTCAATTTAGCTAGACCTTGTTGGGGGCATTTTGTACACTACAAAGATTCCATACAAACTCTGAAAACTATAGGCAGAGCTTTTTCTCCTCACTTGCCCCCCAAACCCGCCAAAGCCTTATTCTTCACCAATATAAACTATCTTTTTAAAACACATCTGGACTTAAAGAAGCTCTCTGGCCACCCAAGATTATTTAATTTCAGTCCTAGTGTAAAAGTCAAAGACATTTGGGAGAAAAAGGCAAGGCTTTATTATTATTATTATTATTAATTTTTCTAAGTAAATAGAACTATCTACTTTTACTTGGTTGGATTTCTTCTTATTGTTATAGCAACTGCATTTACCTATCAGCCTATTTATTTTGGGCAGGAATCACTGAACCTTTCAATATCTTCACATTTTTCATGTAGTCTTTTTAATTAAATTAAATTCAGCATACATTCTTTTTGGAGGGGGCAAGGCAAGGCAGTTGTGGTTAAGTGACTTGCCCAAGGTCACAGAGATAGTAAGTATCAAGTGTCTGAAGTCAGATTTGAACTCAGGTCCTCCTGACTTCAGAGCCAGGGCTCTATTCACTGAGCCACCCAGCTGCCCCCAGTTTGTGTGTGTGTGTGTGTGTGTGTGTGTATACTGTATGCAAAACACTCTTGGGACACACAGATAAAAATGATTCTGTCCCTGCATTTATGAAGGTTACATTATCCTGGAGAGACACAACATATCCACATATAAATAAATACAACTTAATTTGACAAAAGAGAGAACATTCATAACCAGTGATACCTGAGCCAGGTCTCTAAGACAAGGTTTCTAAGAAGTGAAGGTGAGGGAGGATGCCATTCTAGACACAGAGGAAGATTTGTGAATACACGTAGGTGGGGAACCAAATGTCAAGTTCAGGAAACAGTAATTTAGTTAGAATGTCGAGACCGTGAAAGGCAGCAATCTGAAATAAAGTTAGAAAAGTAACTTGGAACCAGTTCATGGAGTGATTTTTATAGGATGTCCCAGAAGTCTTAGGATATTTTTAAGCTTAAAACTGTCCCGAGACTTTTTGGGATACTGTATAAAGTTGAAGAGTTTGAATTTTGTCCTAGTGGTAAAAGAAAGCCACTGAAGGTTGGTGAACAGGGAGTGGTATATTAAAATTAGTGCCTTAGTGAAATTATTTTGGTAGTTTGTGGAGGATGGACTGAATAGCAGAAAGAGTGGATACCAGGAGATGAATTAGGAGGCTATTATAATAGTTTAGGCAACAGGTTGTGAGGGCCTAGACTGGATTGGCAAACTTGACGGTGGAGGAAAAGGACAGATGCAAGACATAAAGTGGAAGCAGAATTGACAGCACTTGGGGGGCAAGGGAGAGGGAGGAGGCCAAGATGGCTCTGAGGCTATGAACTTGGGTTATTGGTAAAAGGGTAGCATTTTAATCAGAAAGAGGGAAGTATGTAGAAGGGGCAAGTTGGGAAGGAAGAACGTGAGTTCCATTTTGGATATGTTGAATTTAAGTATTTGCCAATACTCTGTGAGTCTTTTGTGTTTTTTTTTAGCATTTCTTGTACATATAAGAAATAAATAACTGTCCCATACATGATTCATATTGGACATGGAGCACCTTATATCCCTCCATCCCTCAAGAGACACATTAAAAATGAGTCAAAGCCATATAACAAGATATCCAGGTGGATGTTTTCAACAGATATTTTATCTACATAAGATTTTGAGAAAATACTTTATACAAAATAAAGCAAAGAAACCCTAAGAACACAACCTCTCAATACTTCAGTACTTTAATAGATACAGACTCTAACTGGTATGGTTATCCTCTCTACCACTGAGCATCGCTGTCCCATCCACATTCTCTCATCTTCCACAGAAGATGCTTCTAACACTCTAGCAGGGGTGGGGAATCTGCGACCTCAAGGTCACATGTGGCCCTCTAGGTCCTTGGGTGGCCCTTTAATGGGGTCCAAGTTTTACAATCATCTTCACCTGAGGACTTAGAGGGCCACATATGGCCTTGAGTCACAGTTTCTCCACCCCTGCAAGGATTTTCCTCTTGTTGTTTTACCATTTCACAGATATAGCCCTTGAATTGTATTTAATAAACAAGTATTAATTAAGCTTGGACAAATTTATGTACCAGACATTGTGCCACATGCTGGAGTTACAAATATATCAATAAGAAACAACCATGGGCCCCAGAAACTAGAGCACAACATCTCTTCCCTCTGCTTTGGATTTAAGCACATAGTCCAGACTGGATTTAATCCAGGGGGGATTTTGACCATCTAGAAGGTTTTATTAGCCTTCTTTTCTTATATGCACACTTCAGCTCATTAAACTGCTCTCCTGATACCCTGGGGAAAATTTATTTATAGCTTAGGCTTTGGTTCATTTCTAATGGATCTCTCGAGGGATGGAGGGGGCGTAAGGTACTCAATATATAATATGAATCAAATATGGGACAGTTATTTATTTCCTATACACACAAGAAATGCTAAAAGACACAAAAGACTGAGTGAGTATTGGCAAGACTTAAGCAATTTATAACCTGTAGCATAACTGCGGTTAGACTGTCCTGGGAGGTTGCTACTTAAAACTGTCTAAATCTGAAGTAGTTTGGAGGACTGCAGATGAGGCATTTTGTATTTCTCATTGGTTCTACCAGCAGTTAGATAGTGTAGTAGATAGAGTGTTGAACTTAAAATCAGGAAGACCTGAGTACAAATCCTGCCTCAGACCCTTAGATAGCTATGTGATCCTTGTCAAGTAATTTTGCATCTGTTTCCTCAGCTGTAAAAATAAGGACAACATTGACAACTAACTTGCAGTATTGTTATGAAGATAAACTACTATCTATTTCTATTTCTATCCTGTATTCTGCAAACCTAAAGCTCTCTCTAAATTATTATTGTTACTGTTGTCATTATTATTATGTCTTCTCTACATTTTTCAAGTCGTATCTTCTAGCAAGTCGGGCAGGGCTTCTACTCCTTCTCTCACTGATGGTTTCCTTTGCATTTCAGGAACTTCACCAGCCAATGGCATCTTCTCTGCTGTAGGATCTCCCACTGATACCAGTCAGCTCTTCCACGATGGACCTAGTACAACTAGACCAGAGGTTAGCAAATTACATTCTATGAGCTGAGAATGTTTTTTTTTTTTACATTTTAAAAATACAATAAAAATTTTAAAATGTAAAAACCATTCTTATCTTGAAGACTGTACCAAAATTGACAGTTGGTCAGATTTGGCTTGCAGGCCACAATTTGCTGACCCCTGCTCTATATTTTGGAACTCAACAGGCTGCCTCCATAGACCTATACATATCAATCATTTTTTTTTTGGAGGGGGAAAGGCAAGGAAATTGGGGTTAAGTGACTTGCCCAAGGTCACACAGCTAGTGTCAAATGTCTGAGGTTAGATTTTAACTCAGGTCCTCCTGACTCCAGGGCCAGTGCTCTATTCAC
Source organism: Petaurus breviceps papuanus (assembly GCF_028583685.1). Classification (NCBI taxonomy): domain Eukaryota; kingdom Metazoa; phylum Chordata; class Mammalia; order Diprotodontia; family Petauridae; genus Petaurus; species Petaurus breviceps. The sequence goes on from NW_027187302.1 coordinate 1,611,543, forward strand.
TGTGCTACCTAGCTGCCCCCATATCAATCTTCAAAATGATTATTTGACACCATTAAGGGGAGGAAACATGAAAAAGAAAAGGCAACCAAGGGCCTGTAGCAAGCAGCAAGCACCCCAGCATACCCAGGGTGGCTGCCAACACAGGTTCTTAGATCTGCTTTTTTAAAGGAAAGCAACTCAAAATGGATTAACAATCTTGCTTTAATCAAACATATGTCATTTACCTAGTTCAGGGGGAAAAGGTCAGCACCCTGAACTTCAGAGAATACAAACAAGTTACAAGCAGAAAAAAAAATACAGAGAAACAAATCAGCAGACAGGTTTCCAGATGCCTAACCATTACATCCATACCTAGTCAGTTACCAGAGAGGGAAGCCTCAACATCTGGGTTTTCAAAGCTGGGGGGCTCAATGGCTGCCCAGAGTCTCATCTGGTCAAATCACAAAACTCTTATATGGCCTTCTCCTGGCTCAGATAATGTAACAACCCTCTTGATCCACTGCCCAATAAAAAAGCAACAAGGTGTGGGCATTCCTGAAAACCAGCCTACCGTCACAGGCTCCAGGTGAGCACATTCAGCCTATTAGGGGGAAGGGTATATTTTCAAACCAAGTTAGATTCTCAGAGTCACTTAAGCCTATCAAAGGGCCTAGGGGCAGGGAAGATCTCAAATTCCTATTCCCATAACAGGTCCCAGGTACAAACTTGTGTGGTATGGGAGGAAAATCACTGCCCATTGTAGCAGCAAGCACCCCAGCGTCCCAGGGTGGCTGCCAACACAGGTTCTTGGATCTGCTTTGTTAAAGAAAAGCAACTCAAAATGGGTTAACAAGCTTACTTTAATCAGTCAAATATGTATCATTTACTTAGTTCAGGGGAAAAAGGTCAGCATCCTAAACTTCAGAGTATACAGACAGAATTATCAAAACAGAGAAACGGATCAAATAGACAGATTTCCAAACTGTCCAACCATTACATCCATACCAAATCAACATTTGGGTTTTTCAATGCCAGGGGGCTCTCAACAATGGCTTCCCGGAGTCTCATCTGATCAAATCACAGAACACTTCTCAAAGTGAGCCCCCAAAACAAAGCCTCAAATCAGGTTTTATATAGCCTTCTCCTGGCTCAGAGAATGTAACAAGCTTCTGGACCCACTGTCCAATCAAAAAGTATCTACTGAAAAACAAGCCTTCCACCCCAGGCTCCAGATGCACTTTAGCCTAGGGGCAGGGAAGATCTTTAAATTTGCATTTCCATTACACCCATCCCCCTCATGGAAAATTGAGTGACAGAGAACTGCTTAACACATAGAAAAGTCAAAAGAAAGGAGAGTTGGAAGTTATCTTTCCTTTTTAGCTGACACATGATTCTGCCCTCCAGCACCTGTCAGGGGGCAAAGAGATGATTAAGTTTCCAGAATTTTTGTATCACAGAAAATATCAAGTCCTTTCATCACTGAGCTACCACATGGCAGAAAGCTGCTAGAGAGTTCATTGTCACCAATGTGTCCATGTTGTGAGTTAGACATGGGGTTGGCAGAGATAGGATTGGCAACTTAGTGCAGATCTTGTTCAAACCCTATTATAAAATTGATAAGAAATATTACTTGACTTTAAAGAGTTTTATGTATCCACTTGCTATCTCACTCTTGCTGCCTAACTAGAGTCCTGTTCTTCTTCTGGTCATACTTGTCTGTGATTGACTTCTTTGAGACAAGTGGTGTAAAGGACATCTTAGGTAATTTGCAATATCTTATTTATACCTGGCACGTACCCTTTAGCTCTTGGATCACCTACAATTTTGATTCTTTTGAGATTATGGTTTCTGCCAGGAGGAGACTATTATTAATATATTACAAGCACATGATATGCTTAACATGAACCTTCACACTGTACCCCCTCATTTGGGTTGTGAACAATCCACTTTCTTGGCCAGTTCTTTCACTCCACCTTGTCCTTACACTGTCATGTCTGGGTACCCAAAGAAGGACCACCACTATGAAGTTACATTCAAACTTTCTCAGGGTCCTATGAGAACAGGTTCTCCTGTTTTAGGAGACTACACTCCCCCTACTGACCACTATAGATATCCGTGATCTCCCAAGGTGCACTGCGATTTACGTAAGCCTAATCATTCAGAATGATAACAATCAGATCTTAAACATAACTATTTACATAATGGTGAGGTGAAAGCAATAATAATAATAATAATAATAATAATTATATCACAAAATGAAGCAAATCAATAAAGCATAGAGCACATATTAACCTGGGTCACACATTCCTACCAATAACATTCAATATCTATGGAAAATGGTGGGCACAAACTTATGAAGAAAACCTGTTTTGGTGCATAACTCACAATTCTGGACAGCAAACCTTGATGTCTTGGCCAATCCAATTCAATAAACATTTATTAAATGCCTACTATGTGCCAGGCATTATGCTAAGAACTAAAGATACAACCAATAAAAAGAAAAACAGTTCCCATTCTCAAGTAGTTTACAGTCTAATACAGGGAAACAAAAAACAGGTGGCAAAAAAATGGGGGCAGGAAGATATTATGGATGCCCAGTGTGGGGCACTTTGTTCTGTGGACTTGAAACCATGCAGAGCAGCAGCTGCAAAGTGGAGTGAGCTGAGAGTCCAGCTTCTGCCCTGTACAAAGGAAGATATTGGGGATACTCTGCCCTCCAATCAGAGGAGAAAGGAGGTTGATGTAGATAGTATTAACTAAGGCTTGAGTTAGTAGCATGGTAATGAGATTAAAAGTGATGAGCTTCTTTTTGTGATGACTAAGAATTGGTAATTGAGGGGATGTCCATCAATTGGGGAATGGCTAAATAAATTGTGGTGTAGGATTGTGACAGAATACAATTGTGCTATAAGAAATAATGAACAGGATGATTTCAGAAAAAACCTGGAAAGACTTACATGCATTGATGCTGAGTGAAATGAGCAGAACCAGGAGCATACTGTGCACAGTAACCGCAGTATCGTATGATAAACAACTGTGAATGATTTAGCCATTCTCGGCAATACAATGATCAAGACAATCCCAAAGGACTCATGGTGAAAAATGCTATCCACCTCCAGTTGAATACAGCCAGAACACACTATCTTTCTTTCTTTCTTTCTTTCTTTCTTTCTTTCTTTCTTTCTTTCTTTCTTTCTTTCTTTCTTTCTTTCTTTCTTTCTTTCTTTCTTTCTTTCTCTCTCTCTCTCTCT
>NW_027187302.1:1614872-1637372 GCF_028583685.1 Petaurus breviceps papuanus
CCTTCCTTCCTTCCTTCCTTCCTTCTTTCTTTCCTTCCTTCCTTCTCCTTCTTCCTTCCCTCCTTTCCTCCTTCCCTCCTTCCGTCTTTCCTCCCTTCCTATGTATAATTTATACAATATTGTTTGCCATCTTAGGGAAATGGGAGGGCAGGGAAGGAGAAAATTTGGACTTCAAAATTAAAAAAAAGTTAAATGTTTCTACACGTAATTGGGGGAAAATATTATTAAAAATTTAAAAAGAAGTGATGAGCTTATTCTAGGAAGGGCATCTTGTTCCATGCCACTGAAACTAATCAAAGTAGCAGAAATAAAGTGAAATACCTGTTTCACAGAAAGTTAATTCTTTGCTAACCATTTCTCTTGCTAGACAAATCTTCTCTGCTTTCAATCTGATGAAAAAGTTACAATCTCTTTGACCCATAATCACCTTTAAAGGGGTGCTACAAAATTATTATGCTACTGAATTGGCCAGCAATTCCCTTTAACCACAGAGACTCACTCTCTTTAGGCAGTACAAACAAGCCCAGTCAGATCTTCACTCAAAAGGATTTTGCATCATCCAATCAATGCTTAAATAACCAAGCTCACAGGTTCGGTTTAGGTTGAGTCTCGGGACAAGGCAGACAAACCCAGTCAACTTCCCTTCCCAGGATTTTGAGCTGTTCAATTAGATACTCATCATCTCTTTCTATAAGGCAAATCAACTGCAAAGGCTGTCTTTCCTTGTCTACTTTTTCCTCCCAAAACAATGAAGACAGAAGAGAGCAGCAGACCTTTATGAGTGGCTTCACTTCTTTCAATTTGTAAACAAGGCTAATGGACAATAGTTGAAATGAAAGCTCTCTTCTATGAAAAAATCGAATCTTTGTTCAGCCAATCAGGATCTGAAGCCTTCTTTCTCAGGTGACTGGTGGTGTTGTCAGTTTCTTCACTCAGCTCTAAGCATAGTTGCTGGTTCTTCACTCTCCTGGTTAATTCTAGTCAGATTCTTCACAGCCTCTCACTCTTCTAGTCATCTTTCTTCACTCAGATTCTTGGCTTTCAATGGCTCATTTTCCCCCCTTATGAGATATAAATATATTAAATCTTATTTAAGAAATTAATGGTCCTTCTTTCATCATCCTATAGTTTCCAAAGAATTATTTGATTTATCTTTTCTGGTGAATTTTAACCTCTCTAGCTTTGAAAACATGAAAAATGAGCTGAAAGAACATAATCCCTTGCAAACTTAGATATTCTACAGTCCTCAAAGTGGACCTCTTCAGCAGACTATATCTTGGAAAACTGTGTTTCTTTACCCTTACATTTTATAAATTTTTAGTAAACAAAAATTCTTTTTTGCCACTTTAGACCACTAAAATATTGACATATGACAAGGGCAGAACTTACCATCCTTTTAAAAGATGATTTAAGTCTTAAAAAAATTATTAGTTGGATCATTTTCTTCTTCTTTGGGAAACCAAACTGTAGCTTATCTGAAAATTATGTTTCTTTTCACATATATTTGAGCAATTTTTATCTCAAAATTATTTTCTTGCCCCTTTCAACAACCACACTATTCACCTGTGAAAGGGGCATTATTCTGCATGCTTGCTTATTTAATTTATTTCTTTTCTTTATGCAAAGATTCATTTTCTGCCACAAATAGAACCTGTTTATGTTAAAGGGGCAAGTGCCATCCATTAAAATGATGAGATTTTGTGTCAGGGAACAAACAGATCAAGATCATTAAAATCATTGCAAAATTTTAAGTGAGATTGAGTCTTATGTCCTACTCTTCATCAATTCTAAGCCCACATACAGTAACTGATTGTATTGATGTATTGATGGCCTGAATAAGTAGACAGACTATACCACTGCATATACATCTTCTATAAGTACTTTGTACAAGAAATATTCCTTGATGCTATAGTTCACTTTTGGCTTTCTGTCATTTACTTACATAAGACTTTGTTATATGTTGTAGCGCCAATGCAATATTTACAGCGCCCACAATCTGTGGGCTTTAAAGACCATGACTTTAAGTATCGCATGGCGTTCAATAGCAAAATATGTCAAACTCTCCAGATAGAGGATAAAGCTGAAGGATTTATTTAAACACCAGAAAACCAAATCCCAAAACCAGTAAGCCAAAGTACCAAAGATATTTAGAAGCCATAATAATGCTGAGAGCCACAGCATCCTTTAGCCTTCCCACAAACCAATACAAGATCATTATTTACTCACAAAACTCTCTCTCTCTCCTTCTCTAAGCTCCTCTGTCCCCAACTGTCTGCAACTATCTTCAACTGTCATATTCACTTTCTACCAGCTTCTCTGTGGGCTCCGCTTCTCCTCAGCAAACTCCTCCCACCACAGGCTCCATGTGACCACATTCAGCCTATCAAGGGGCAGAGTTTATCTACAGCAGTGGAGGTCTTCAAACTCTCCCCTAGGTCTATTAAGGGGCAGGGAAGATCTTCAATTTCCCATTCCCATTACATATGTAAAAGAGACAACTTGTTGGAAGAAACATGTTTATTCCCCTCTGTTAAATAGAAACCCAAACAGAGACCCAATAAAAATATGTATAATTGAAAAAATTAAATAAAAAATGACAACAGCATAGAAAAAAATTTGGGGTTCAATAATTCTCTCTTTGTAATTTTTTTAATTAAAAAATTATGCTTATTTTTAGTTTACATCATTCATTTCCACAATATTTTGAGTTACAAATTTTCTCCCTGTCTTTCCCCTACCCACCACCCCAAAACAGCAATCCCACTGTATACGCCCTTCCCCAATCTGCTCTCTGCTATATCCTCCCCCATCCCTGCTCTGACTTTCCAGTAGGGCAAGATGGATCTCTATACCCCAGTGCCTGTATATCTTATTTCCCAGTTGCATTAAAAATATATATATAAAATGGGGCAGCTAAGTGGTGCAGTGAATAGAATACCAGCCCTGGAGTCAGGAGCACCTGAGGTCAAATCTGGCCTCAGACATTTAACACAAAGACCAGTCATGTGACCTTGGCAAGTCACTTAACCCCAATTGCCCTCCAAAAAGCAAAAAAAAAATTTATATATATATATATATATGAAGTATTTGATTTTTAAACTTTGAATTCCAGATTCTTTCCCTTTCTCCCTTGTCACCCACCCTTAATAGGAAGAAAGGCAATTCAATAGGTTGTACATGTGTAGCTATGCAAAACATTTCCATAGTGGATATATTGTGAAAGACTGACTATATTTCCCTCCATTCTATCCCGCCCCCCCCCCACTTGTTCTATTCTCTCCTTTGACCCTGTCCCTTTTCAAAAGTGTGTGCTTCCAACTTCCCTCCCCCCCAACCTGCTCTCTCCTCCATCATCCCCCCTCTCATCCCCTTCCCCCCTACTCTGCTGTAGGGTGAAATACTCTATTTAGTGTGTATGTCATTCCCTCCCTAAGCCAAATTCAATGAGAGTAAGGTTGACCCATTTCCTTTTGCCTCCCTGTTCTTCCCCTCCATTGTAACAGTTTTTCCCTACCTCTTCTATATGAGATAATTTACCCCATTCTGTCTCTCCCCATCTCCTCTCATTATATTCCTCTCTCACCTCTCGATTTCACCTTGTAAGTATCATCCCTTCCTGTTCAATTGGTCCTGTGCCCTCTGACAATATATACCTTTACATATATACATATATATATACACTCACATGTGTATTCATACACCCATATATCCTCCCATATAGACATATATATGTATATATACATACATATATATCTACATTTATATTCCCTTCAACTCTTCTCATACTGAGAAAAGTTTCATAAGTTACAATTATTATTTTTCCATGTAGGAATATGAATAGTTCAACTTTGATAAGTTCCTTATGATTTCTTTTCCATGTTTATCTTCTCATGCTTCTCTTGAGTCTTGTATCTGAATGTCAAATTTTTATTCAACTCTGGTTTTTTCATCAAGAATGCTTAAAAGTCCTCTATTTCATTTAATGACCATATTTTCCCCTGAAACATGATACTCAGTTTTTCTGGGTTGGTAATTCTTGGTTTTAATCCCAACTCCTTTGACCTCTGGAATATCATATTCCAAGCCCTTCGATCCCTCTATGTAGAAGCTGCCAGGTCCTGTGTTATCCTGATTGTGTTTCCACAATATTCAAAATGTTTCTTCTTGGTTGCTTGTAATATTTTTCTCCTTGATCTGGGAATTCCGGAACCTGGCTATAATATTCCTAGGAGTTTTCATTTTGGGATCTTTTTCAAGAGGTGATTGGTAGATTCTTTTAACCTCTATTTTGCCCTCTGGTTCTAAAACATCAGGGCAATTTTCCTTGAGAATTTCTTAAAGGATGATTTCTAGGTTCTTTTTTTGATCATTGTTTTCAGGTAGTCCAATAATTTTTAAATTATCTCTCCTGAGGGGCAGCTAGGTGATGCAGTGAGTTAAGTGCTGGCCCTGGAATCAGGAGGACCTGGGTTCAGATCTGGCCTCAGACACTTAACACACACACACACACACATACACACACACACACAACTAGCTGTGTAATCTTGGGCAAATTATTTAACCCCCAATTGCCCTCTAAAAGGCAAAAAAAAAATTATCTCTCTTGGATCTATTTTCCAGGTCAGTGGTTTTTCCAATGAGATATTTCACATAGCCTTCTATTTTATCCTTCTGAATCTGTTTAATAGTATCTTGATTTCTCATAAAGTCACTAGCTTCCATTTGCTCCAATCCAATTCTGAAGGAATTATTCTCTTCTGTTAGCTTTTGAGATTCTTTTTCCATCAGGTAAATTCAGCTTTTTAAGGCATTCTCCTCATTGCCTTTTTGAGCCTCTTTTGACATTTGAGTTAGTCTATTTTTCAAGGTGTTATTTTCTTTAGTCAGGTTGTTGACTCTCTTTTCATTATTTTCTTGCATCATTCTCATTTCTCTTCCCAATTTTTTCTCCACTTCTCTTATTTGGTTTTCAAAATCATTCTTAAGCTCCTCTATGGCCTGTAACCAATTCATATTTTTCTTGGAAGCTTTTGGTGCAGGAGTTCTGACTTTTTTGTCTTCCTTTTGTTCCATGCTTTGATCCTTTTTGTCCTCCCAAAAGGAATCCAAAGTTGGATTACCGTGCTTGCTTTTGTGACTTTGCTTGCTCATGTTGCCACTCAATTATTTGACTTTTGAGCTTTTTGCCACTGTAGAACTCTGCTTCCAGAGAAGAGAGCTTTGTCCCAAATTATTGGGGTTTTTGCAGCTTCCAGAGCTATTAGTTGGCTGTCCTTTCTGAAGCCTCCACTGGCTCTGGCTCACTGGTCACACATCCTAGGACCTCCTCTCTAGACAGCAATCTAGATCCAAGCAGGTTAAAGCAAGAACGATTGCCCCTCAGTATGGTTGCTTGGTCCCCTTACAATCTGCAGGCCAGGAGCTCTGAAGCAGCCACATGGATGTGGCCACCATGCCTTAGCTGCTTCTCCGTCTGAGGGGCAGAGGCCAGATCACACTCCGGGACTCCCTGTTCCCAAAGTCTACACTGAACTCTCATTTTATCTTTGGCATGTATGGGTTGATAATTATGGAAACTGCCACAGCTGCTGTGGTGATCTCCTTTTTGGACGTCCTTCTAGTTGCCCAATTTTTCTCAATAGGTAGCATTTTTATAGCACCTTAAATTTTGTAAAGTACTTTATTATTTTGTAATATATACATATAATAGTATATATATTTGATATTATCTCATTTTATCTTTACAACACCTATGGGAGTAGATGATATTGTTATCTTCCATTTTATAGATGAGAAAATTGAGGCTAACTTATTTGCCCAGGGCCACAGAGCTAGCAAGTATATGAGACTAGATTTGAACTCAGGGCTATATGACTCTGGGTCTAGCACTCTAGCCACTGATTAAAAACATCCATATAGCTGAAAATGAAGCTTTCTTTTAACTTCATTGAAGTAGTGTGTATAAGTTGTTATTCTACTACTAATTAGTCATGAAATATAAGCACTTTACTTGTTACAGAATAAATCATGGTTCTCCTATTTACTATGTGTGACCTTAACATCTCTTGGGTTTCAATATCAGCTTTGAAATGACAAGATTGCACCTGTTAATTGATAACACCTCACTCAATTCTAAATTCTATGACACCTCTTCCAATTCTAAATTCTATGACACCTCTTTCAATTCTGAATTCTATGACCTCTCTGGGCCTCTGTCTTCTCTTCAGGAAAATGAAGATTCTGGGCTTGTAGATTTGGAACTGGAAGAGACCTGAGAAGACTTTTAGTCCAGTCCTCTTATTTTACAGATGAGAAAAGTGAGTCCAGAAAAGTGAAGTAACTTATCTGAGGACACATAGGTCATCAGTGACAGAAGAGAGATTTGAACTTGGAACTTTTGAGATCAAAGATGGCTTCCTGCTATGTTATAGGAGTATAATTATATGTATTATAAAGTTTGTCTTGCTCTAAAATGACTCTAAGTTGAAATATATGTATTAAATATAGAGAAAGAAGGAAATACGGAGAGACATACAGAATCTGGTTTGTACCAGAGTACCTGGTTTGTAGTGTTTCAGCAATGATAGCTGCTTTGGCTTTAGGGAACAAATTGCATGATATTAGATATAAACATAATAGTTTTTCTAATTGATATACAGAATAAAACTCCATAGAACACTGTTAGTTGATTTGTATCGTTATTCATTCTGTTGATGTGCTGAGCTTTAGGCCAGCATGCTCTGGTTAATATTCATTGTGATTGATTTTACAGTTCAGTGTACAATATGTATAGCCGGATGACAGTCCCAATGAAAGGTGTTTAGGAGCCAGGCCAAAATATGTATCCTCTTCCTAAGACAAATGGAATCCTGATGCCCTGATTGAGCACTTTAATTTGCCTGGCTTACCTGGTGTTAATTGCTTCCTGGCCTAGCCCCATCCATCCTACTTCTAAATTTCACATCCTGTTCATGTATAGAAGGCTCACATGTTAACCCTTTATTGAAGGGCTGGGTATGTTTCCATTTTGCTTGAGGACTTTACTCAAATAGGCAGTTCAATTAACCTCCAAGCAGTGAGTCAGACAGCTCTGACTTCACATCCAGTCCCCTTCTTGGATTCCATCCTATCCGAAACTCTCTGTTACAAGACTTGGAAATCATGAATGATTCATTAATCTCCTAAACAAAAAATCCAGTATAAATTGGGGTTTAGGTGTGATTTTTCATGTAGGTTTTCTTGATTAATTTATCTGTCAGAAAGGTTCTTTTTCCTCCTTTCCATTTCCTTCCCATTCCCCTTCCCCTTCTCCTTCCCCTTTTTCTTCCCTTTTCACTTTCCCTTTCTGTTTCCTTCCCTTCCCTTCCCTTTTCCTTCTCTTCCTTTTATCTTTTCGTAAAATATGTTTTTATCCAGGCAACTTCAAAGGATTCCAGACTTCAAGCTGGAAGGGACCTGGGTGGAATCTGGTCCAACACACTTATTTTACAGATGAAGAAAATCAGGCCCGTCTAGGATCACACAGGTAATAAATGACAAACCTAGAGTCAGTAAGCAGTCTGAATCCAGCACCTGTTGCAGTATGCTACACTATGATGTTAAGTTTAGACAAGTTGATGATCTGCATTAGTGAAGGTAGTTTATATATTGGGAGTTCCTCATACTGAGGTAGTCACTGCCCTAAATCCTTCTCCCCACAAACAAGGAATTTTGGGGTATTTTGTGAGGGGAAGCATGGAGGTGGATTTAGGTACCTACAAGATAAACTCTACCCACTTTTTGGAGAAGAGGTCTGCCTTGATCAGTCCCTTTACATCATTTCTCAGTAGGACACTCACCTGTAAATTCAAAAATGAAAGAAAACTAGCCAGAGTGCCTTTGGACCATTTTTGGGAACTGCACTCCTGCCCTTCCCTGCATTTAATGAGACCTGTGGGCATACAAATGATTCAGTGGAAACCAACAGTCAGAGTTTAAATATGCTCTGATGACAGCTGGCTCACTTGTTAGAGCTGTAGCAAAAGGCCTTCACTAATGGTTAAAGCAGATGGACAGAAGGAAGAAAGCAGAATGTTAGAATGTGTGAGAGGTCAGAGGTCAAGGTGAATGAGCCTGGTGATTTCCTGTGGTCTGTGGGTGTTTTGTGTTGGCGGCAAAAGAGAGGGCTTGGTTTTAAAGGCAAAAGAGAGGGCTTGGTTTTAATTTGATAAATTTTTGAAACTTTCAGTTGGTTTGTTTCAACAAAAAAGCCCAGAGCTCTTCATTTAGCTCCCAGTCAAATTTAGGAAGTCCAGCTTTCTAAACTAAGGCCACATTTATTAATAGGCAGACATTTCAAATGCACTTCCAGTGAGTAACTTAGGAAATGTTTTTATTAAGCAAAGGCCCCAGGAGTTTTCATGTATCTCTAATGCATATTCAGTCTATCCATTCACTCCTTTTTTAGTGTACACAAGCTTCCTGTTTTGGGAGGGAGCATCATTAAAAAGTTTAAGCACATTTCATAAAGAGTAACTACAACTCCATTCTGACTGGCAGACTGCTTTCTCTATAGTCACTGAGATTTAGGTTAAAAATCCTATGTCATTTTCCATTTCTTGTGATTTGGGAACTGTTATAACTTTCACCTTTAATCAAGTTTTATTGAAGTCAGGATATTAATGAACCTTTAGCTTGACAATCAAATCCATTATAGGGAATCATAAATTTTTTAAAAAAAATAGACATTTTTTAAAAATTCCAGAAAGGAGGATATTTTCAGATCTTAAATACACATAATACTTGTAGAAACAAGGGCAGCTGAAGTTTTAATGCCAATGGTACATTCTGTATACATCTATCTGAAAATGGCATATGCTGCAAAGAAATGCTGGAGAAATATATGCAAACACACTTACAGTTTCCTGGGTACTAGACATTTCTTCCTTAATAGAGAATATAGAATGGTCTCAGCAGATGCAGAAAGACATTTTATTTATTTATTTACTTAGTTACTTAAAAATAAAATTTTAATTATGTGAAACCCCAAAGTTAAGTGTGCATAAAATATGAATGTAGCAATTAGACCTATTGTTTATTGCTTCAATTCCCAAGCCTTTTGCAGTCTGAAATTCATTTGGGAGTCGTAAAATATTTCCAGGACCTGCTATTAAAAAAAAATGACCCTCAATCACAATTAAGGACTCTTTATTCACAGCTTAAATACTTATACATGGATGCTTGTATTACCATTTCAGGAATAGAGCAATCCCATAATCTATGTTATGAAAAGCTACATTTTCTAAGTAAATGCTCAAAGTAGAATTAAAACCTTGCACATCCTTCTGATTCAGAATATAGTCTTTATTAGTGTTTCTTTATTTACATTAGGCATATGTATTTCTAATATACCTGATTCCTAATAAACATCTTTTCTATATCCATATATTGTTTTGTTTTTTAAAGAAATAAGTCCGTAGATTGGTAGACAGTAAAATAATAAAACAAAAACCCTGAAGAATAAAAAAAAATTATGCAAAATAGTTGTTGCATTCTTGCTTATCGTATGTCCACAAACATAAATTGAGTAGAAAACTTTTATTTAAATCCTTTTTTTGCTGTTTTGTTTTTTTGCAGGGTAATTTGTGTTAAGTGACTTGCCCAAGGTCACACGGCTAGTGTTTGTGTTAAGTGTCTGAGGCTAGATTTGAACTCAGGTCCTCTTGACTCCAGGGTGGGTACTCTATTCACTGTGCCACCTAGCCACCCCTATTTAAACTCTTTTTTAAAAAAAGTTAGTTATATAAAGAAACTATGAACTAGTTGTGTGACCTTGGTTAACTTAGATTTTTTTAGATGTCAGTCTAGGGGTGAGGATCGGTGGCCTCAAGGTCACATGTGGCCCTTTAGGTCCTCAAGTGTGACCCTTTGACAAATCTAAACTTCATAGAAATTCCGTTAATAAAAGGATTTGTTCTGTAAAACTTGGACTCAGTCAAAAGACCACACTCAACTAGAAGGCCACATGTGGTCTTGAGGGTGCAGGGTCCCCACCAATGGCAGACTAAATGTTCTCTAAGATCTATCCCAATTTCTAAAATAAATTCTACCCTATAAAAATAAATGTACCCTTTGCCATTATCATCTTAGGGTCTAAAACAATGCTTACCTCTTTGTGCAGAGCATTTCACATAGTAAATGTCTAGTAGAGTTTTGTTGAATGAATGAATAATCATAAATGATAACAATTCTCAATGATGGGTTTTTAATCTGAGGGGGAAGGGTATCTATGAATTTGGTTTTTAATTATATATATATGTATAATGTATACATATATACACACATATATATGCACAATCTGTTTCAACATAATGGATTCGCTTTTAATTCTGTTTATTGCATTTAAAAAGCATTATTCTGACAAGAGATTCATAAGCTTCATCAAAAGAGTCCATGACATAAAAAAGTTTGTGAATGCCTGACCTAGACCTTCTTTAATTTTTCTGAAGTATTTTTCTGAATAAAGTAGCAAAAAAAAAGTTGCTGTTGGTGGGGGGTGAAGTTGTAGGATAAATTAACAAGAGGGGGAAAAAAACATCAATGAACTGCTGTATTACGAACGTGTCACCCGCTGTTATATGTATTGTGCTCTAGGTCACCTGTGTTTACCTGGGCATTTTTTTTCTAAAACAAAAGTAGGCTCATAGGAATATAAAATTGGAGTTGGAAGGAGGGACCTTAGAAGTATGAAGTTTAACCCCTTCATGTTACAGAGGAGCAAATAGTCTTAGAGATTAAATGACTTGTACACAAGAAAAATGTAGAAAGTAGCTATATTGTACCAGGAAATAAATGTGAATATATTATACAATCTGACCTTACAGTTTTTTCATCACAACTCACTATGCTGTATTTGGTGTGTATGAGTGCATCAGGCCCCAGGTTACCTCTCCCTACACCCATTCAGAGCCATTTGTTTATTGTCGTTTGGTCAATTTTCAGTCATGTATGACTTTATGACCCCATTTGGGATTTTCTTGGCAGAGATTCCAGAGTGGTTTGTCATTTCCTTCTCCAGTTCCTTTTACAGATGAGGAAACAGAGGCAAACAGGGTGAAGTGACTTGTCCAGGGTCACACAGCTAGTAAGTGTCTGAGGCCAAATTTGAACTCAAGAAGATGAGTCTTCCTGAGTCCAGTTCTGGTGCTCTATACACTGTACCATCTAGTTGCCATATTCATAGCCATAAAATCTATCTAAGACCTAAGAATTTAAGAATGCATACATAGCCGGGGCTTACTAGCTGCCTTGGCACTCACCAGTTCACTCAGTCTCTGTTGTATGGGCTCACAGAATCCTCTTACCTCAAACATTCTCTCCTCTCTTCTTCTTTTCTAAGTTCTGTTTATCCTACATCTTTCCTACTTCCTCTCCTTTGGATACATTTTATTTCTCCCTCCATGCTCCTGGGATAAAACCAGGATGCCCTCTTACCACAAATGCTGGTCTTCCACCCATATGGTTGCTGGATTTGCTATAAATTCAAATCCTAGACCAATCACCTATGTGACTTTGGGCTAGTTATTTCAAGTTGCTAATTCTCAGTTTCCTCATCTGTAAAAGAAAAGGTTTGTCCCAATTTTTTCATATTCTCTCCAACATCATTTCACTTTCCCCTTCTATCATCTTAGCCAATCTGATAGGTGTAAAATGATATCTTAAGCTTGTTTTAATCTGCATTTCTCTAATCAATAATGATTTAGAGCATTTTTTCATGGTTATCAATGGTTTTGATTTCTTCATTGGAAATAATGAAAAGTGAAATGAGCAGAACCAAGAGAACATCGTATACAGTAACAGCAGTATTGTTTTAAGAACAACTTTGAGTGAATTTATTTTGATTATTATAAACACCCAAATTAACTATAAAGGACATATGAAGAAAGATGTTATATACATCCAGAGAAAGAACTGATAAGTAGAAATATGTAGAGGATAATTTTACATATATATATATGCTTATACATATACACACATGCGTGCACACACACACATATACCTATTTGTGTCTAATAGTAGCCATCTCAAGGGCTGGGGAGAGAAAAAAAGAAATTTACACAATAATTTTATTATATTTTTTAAAAAGAATAACAAATAGTACATAGTAGATTTTCAGTTTCATATGCAATCGTCTTTTTTATTGTACTATGTTATGGAAATGCTTGTTTTATCCCATAAATTAAAAATAAAGTACATTTTAAAAAAGGGAAAGTTTTAGACTGGTTGGCCTCTGAGGCCACCTTCCAGCTCTCAACCTAGGGTTGTATGATCTTTGCTACTCCCAGGCTACCTCTCAACTCCAGGGACCCAACATCAGCCTTGAAAGTGATTTCTAATGGCCTTAGGTAGGCCTAGACAAGAGAATGCCAAGTACTTACGTTCTATCCTTCACCTCCAGTGTGCACAACTTTACCTCTTTTCCCAGTTGGCCTTGGTGTACCCTCAGTAACTAACACATCACTTTGATGGTACAGCTAGATAAACTTATATTATAGAAACAAAATTTCAATTGATAAGCAACTCTCCAGCTGTTGGTAGTATGAGTTTTTACTACAGTTACTGCTTATTGATTCTTTACAATCTGCCGCTGAGAACAATTTCATGTCAGATGATAAGTGCCTACAGCAGAGGATCTCAAACTTTTCTTGGTCATGGGACAAAGTTATGGGGAAGAAATATGGTTCATTGAGGATTTAATTTGGCAGCAAAGAATCAACCAGGCAATTGAACTTCCACATCTATTACCCAGCTGTTGGCATTCCTCTGCCTCTCTTTAGCTTGATACTTCACCCCCAAATTTCTTTCTTTTCCTTCTGCCTGGCAGTCACAATGTAGGTGATGCCTTGGGGCTTCAGAGGCTAGAGCTGGTACTTTGATCTTCTTGATGCCAAGCCTCAAAGACTAGGCAGCAAGTGGCAGGGGGAGGAGGGACTATAGAATGTGGGAGGCTTACAGGTACCAGAGGAGAATTTACCAGAATATCTAGCAAAACTTTATGCTCTATTGTTCCCTTTGACAACCATGTTATAGAGGGTCAGAGCCAACCCAACTGACTTAAATAAATCCTATTGATAGTGATGATGAAAAGCCCTCACACCATACCCTGTGAAAGGACATAATTAGAGAACAGAATTTGGCATTGGGGAAGGAATAGGTAGGCTGCCAATAGGCAAGTTATCTTTTGATGAGGCTTCTGCCTTGGGTTTTTGCAAAACCCTCTGTTTTGCCACAGGCAGGAATGTTTCTGCTGGAAAAGGGTGTTAATTGAGGAGCTGTTGTCTCTTTTTTGGAGTATGGCTCCTATAATGTTTTCAACTGAAATACTTATTGTGCACTGAACTTCCTCTGATCTAGAAAATAGCAATATCTCACCCATTTAAAAGCGAATGGGAAATCTCATTCCAGTCATTTTTGATTATGACCAATTAAAATGCCTATAGTGACTGCTAGCGGGCAAAATTATCTGGAAACAATTTGGGACACTGATTTGATCCTATAGTCACTGATCTTCAAATAGAATAGTTAATATGCTGTTCGGTCAGCTCTGTCTCAAGCAATAAAAAGAGATCTTAAATGGAAATCTTGTGAAATCTGCTCTTATTCCACAGTTGGCAGTTGGGTCTTGATTTAATCTTGAGAATGTTCATTTTTCCTGGGGCTGATGAGCAGGAGGAATGTATTCGAGGAAGTTAGCTGGGTGTGTGATCTTCTCTGGACAAATGTCCTCAGTATACTTAGTTCATTTAACTAAGAGACAGGTACTGCTGTGATGTGCTGGCTTCTACCTTCCTCTGATTCAGACAATAATAGAAGACTTACCCAGGACAAGCATTGTAACACAAGCAAATGCTGATGTTGAAAGTAAATACTATTTCTATATTATAGAAAGCAAAACTATCTGATGGTCATTAAAAAAGACAGTTTAGAACAAAGAGCCATATGCATGATGTGTGTCAGCCTAGATTGTTTCTTTTCTTTTTTTAAGCCATGACTGTTCATCTATGCTTTCCATAGCTTTTATTAAGCACCCACAAGTGCCAAGGACAGTGTTAAACACTAGGGGATTGAAGACAAAGATGAAACTGGTCTTACCCCCATGGGATCTGCCCCCAACCTCTATTGAGGGTTGATGGAAACAACACGCAGTTGCTTTACAGAATAAACAGAAAGTATATCTCAAGTAATATCCATTGGAGTAGGTCACTGGCAATAGAGGGGTAGTAAAATAGGCCAGTTGTGTCAAAGACGGTACTTGAGTTAAAGTCTGAAGGAGCTAGTGGCTTCTATGAGATGACAATCAGAAGAGAATGCATTAAGATATGGAGCATAGACTGTAGGCATAGAGATGGGGAATAGAATGCAGTGTATGGGAAAACTCAAGTAGGACAACTGGGTCTGAACATAGAGTTTATGAAGGATAGTAAAAGAGTGAGTTTGGAAAGATAGGTTGAATTGAGACATGAATGGCCTCATTAAGGGCAAAGAAAAAGACCTCAGTTGGAAGGGTGGGTCAAGGGATAAGGGGAAGACTGGGAATCTTGAAGAGAAAAGATTTGAAATAACTCTTATGGAGAGTAGGTTAAAAAATAAATTAGGAAGGAGTAAAAAAGATTGCCTTGCTGCATTGAGAGCCTAGTTAATATAAGCTTATGGAGTATAGATCAGTGATGTCATTGATGTAACAAACTCCCAGATGAAGAACTTCCTTCGTCCAAAGCAGTTTAGCATGTCTTCTGAAACTTACGACCTTAGAGAGTGGTCTAGAGCACTTAGAGGGGTTGAGTGACCTTCCCTTAGATGGGTTAAGTGACTTTTCTAGGGTCAAATTACCAGTAGGTTTCAGAAGGAAAGCATGAACCTAGGTTGCTCTGGCTCTGAGGCCAGCTTTGCCCACCATACCACACTGCCTCTCAAGTTGTGATTAGTCAATGTATTATAAATTTGTATTGGAGCCAGATAGCCCAGATGCATGATTTTCTCCAGCTTCATTCCAGAGTATATAACAAAGAGTGGAGGAAGTAGATGATGGAAGTAATCTAAGGTTGGGGCTTAAAATTAAGCATCTTAAAAATGACTATTTTTAAATCCCCAAAGAGGCAATTCAAAAAGACTCAGTCAACAGCATTTATTTAGAATGTCCAGCAGTTTGAAGAAGTGTTCCAAAAAAGCTTTTAAAAAAAGCTTAGAGCTTTTATCTTTGTTTTTATCTTTGAAAATAATACTGAGAGCTCGAAGTTGCTGGATTCTGTAATCTACACTACAAATAACAAAAGTATTGGTGTTTTCTGTGCCAAGGGTGATCAAGGGAATGAATCAGAGGACTGGGAGCTTGTTCACAATTACTATTTACAACCTCTTGGCAGAAAGGCAGTGTGACATATTGGTAAAAGATTTGGTTTTGGAACCAGGAAGATCTGGGTTCGAATTCTGGCTCTGAATCATACTGGTTGTTTGACCATAGGCAAGTAACTGAGCCTTTCATTTCTCTAGGCAAGTTTCCAAGACTATAAATTGCAATGATAATACTGACCTGCGTTGGTAGAGAGAGTTTTCTTGCTGTGAGTTCTCTATATCAATGAAATCATAGGTTATATATATCCTTATATGCCTTTTTATATATATATATATATATATATATATATCAAGGTTATATATATCCTTATATGCCTTGATATATAGGCTCTGTTCTATTATTCTTTACTAGGGCTATGGATATATTGCCATTAGGCAATGCCCTGAAGAAACCCACTTTTTTTCTTTAGCATAGATCTTGGTTTGGTTTTAGCCTAATTTAGGACAGTAAGGCCAGATGAGACTGAGGCCTAGGTGGCACAGTGAATAAAGCACTGGACCTAAAGTCAAGAAGACCTGAGTTCAAATGCAGCCTCAGACATTTACTGTCCATGTAACCCTGGATAAGTCACTTGCCCACTTCTGTCTCAATTTCCTTATCTACAAAATAGAGATAATACTACCAACCTTTGCCCCAATTTCCTTATCTATAAAATGGAGATAATAATAACACTTATCTCTGCCTCATTTTCCATAACTATAAAATGAAGATAATAATAATACCTATCTGTCTGCCTCAGTTTCATTATCTATAAAATGGAGATAAAGATTACACCTGCCTTCCAGGGTTGTTTTAAGGATCAAATGAGATAATATCTGTGAAGCTCTATATAAACTTTAAAGCATTATTATGATGTCTGTTCTGGCATGTGGCAGGCTGAGGACTTTCTCCTGTGGTTCTGATTTATATAGCTGGGTAGGAGGGACCTCTGGTGCCAACCCTGGGGTAAGGGCTTTGCAGTAAAACAGCTCTTGGAGTACAGAATGAGCTGTCCTTTGGGTGGGACAATGCACCATTTTGGCCCTGCAGTTTCCCCAGATTCCTAGGGAAGGGAATTCTGTATTGGGAGAGAGGCAGAGTCCCCCTTTATTCGCTTTCTCAGACTTCCCCTGGTCTAGGCTCATATCCCAAGGGAGAACAGTTCGACTGGAATATAAGAATGAAGTAAAACCCACTGAGACAAACAGTTGTTCCATGACATTTGCTCCATGATATTTTTCTTATCGGGGGCCTTCCATGTCTCACTCAGATAAAATTTACATTATTCCCTCCCAAGCTCTCCTTTCGGACCTTTCACTGTTTCCTAGACTCATGAAGGGAAATGTTCCATGCAGTCACAGTTGTAAGAGAACTCCCCTGGCCTGCAGATATGTACACAGCCTCCTTGGAGCCCAATGTGTCAGGGGAGGCAGGGTCTCTATTCACTCCCCCGAAACTGGACACACATAAAACAGGTAATCAACTGGACCCAGAAAGAATCCCTTCCTCCCCATTCTCACCCTGCCTCCCCCCAAATGTTTTCCAAATGTATTTAGAAGAAAGCTGGGAGTTATCCTTTATGACAGAAATGTCAGTTTTGTGAAAAATGTCAGTTTTACCAGATGCTTCTGGTCTTGGCTGCCTAATCCAGTTCCTCTTCCAACAGCTGCTGCCCCTTTGTCTGCTCCCTCCCATCCTCCCACTTGCTGTCTCTATCAGTTGGAGTCTTATTCCGGCCTGCTGCAGGCACTAAAACTCTGGGAAATATTATAGCGAGGGGGAACTAAGAACTAGGTCAATTAGCAAACTTTCCTCCACGCCACTGAATTACTGTAGTGTAATTAAACCTCTAAACCCTTTTACAAGTCCTGAATAAATTGAATTAAAGATATGGAGAATAAGCTGCTTCCAGTTTGGGCAGATTCTAAAAGTTATGTGGAGCAACCCTCAGGCATAAGCCATGTTCTTGCTGAGATCACTATAAAATGAAGCTGATGTTTTAATGAGAATACCAGCATGCAGCTATGCAAATGAGTACTGTCTCCTCCAGAAGAGTCACCTAGGAAGCCAAGCACAAATATCACTCAAAATAGTGCTTGGACTCTCCAAAACCTTTATTGAACTGCTTACCTTCTTAGGGAGGGAAAAAAAAAAAGGAGGGTGGGAGAAGGAAGGCAGGGAGAAAATTTGGAATTTAAAATTTTATTAAAAAAAATGAATGCTGAAAGTTGTCTTTACCTGTAATTGGAAAAGCTCAAATGCATTAAAAAAAAAAAAAAGCAACTTTGGTGCAGCGAAAAGGATCTTGGTTGTGGAATTAGAAGGTGTGGGTTCGAATTCCAGTTCCTCCATTTACCATCATCTGTATACCCTCTGGGGCCCCCTAGCTTTAGCTCTATGATGCTCTATTTCTAGAAATCTTTTATAGAAATATTTTAAAAATAATTTCAAAGTTTATATTTTATATGTGTAGTTTGTAATTGTAATATTTAATTAAAATTAATTAAATTATTGAATTAAATGAATTATTTAATTTAATATTTAATTGTTTTATTTATAATATTTTCCCTTTAGAAATATTATAAAGGAAAGCTCAAAAGAGAAATTGTGAGCAATAACATCAAGATTAGCATTTAAAAAAAAGAGAAAAAGATTAGCATAAATAGCCTTTCAATACAATTAGTATGAATCCCAGTCCTTCCATTTGCCACCTGTGTGACCTAGGCCCTGTACTTTAATTTGTCTATAATATATTTTCTTCCTCTGTAAGATAAGGGTATTGGACTGGCTGACCTCTGGGATCCCTTCAAGCTCTAGAGAGCTACATTCATATGCTTTGGGTTTAAATCCTAGCTTTGCTAACATTATAGATGTGACCTTGGGCAACAAACTTCCCTCCTCTGGGCCTCAGTTTCTTTATCTGTAAAATTAGCAGTTTAGACTAGATAACTTTCAAGGTCCTTTCCAGCTCCAAACCTATGATCCTATGAATTGTTTTCAGAGGCAGTTTTAGAACCACATGAGAAAATCATCCCTTACTCTAGTCATATCACATTTTTTTTTTTTACCAAAAATGGTCATCAGTTTAGTTGACCATTTTATTAGACTAGACTTGTTTCCAAATGACTTTTGGTTGTTGCTGAAAATCAAATCTATTTGAAAAAAAAAAGAAAATTTGCCATGATTGAAGCTTTACAAAAGGATTTCCTTATCTGCAAAATGGGAGAGTTGGATTAGCTCGCCTCTGGGGCCCCCTGACTTTTAGCCCTGTGATCTTCCATTCCTAGAATATTACATAGAAATTAAAAAAAAACTCAAAGTTTATATTTTAATATATATGTGTAATTAATAATTTTAATATTCAGTTTGTAGTTCAATATTTGTTTTATTATATTTCCCTTATTATCAACATATTACAAATTATATTGTAAATATGTTATAAACAATTATTATATATTATAAATATTACAAGGAAAACCTGAAAAGAGGAATTGTGAGCAATAGAATGAAGGTTGGCATAAATAGCTTTTCAGTGTGACTAGGATGAAGGAGACAATACACATTTGGATATACATTTTGATACATCATTGAAGTAAGCTTTTTGCAGTCAAAGATTTGTCTTTTTTTTTTTTTTGCTTTTATATAACCAATGCCTAGCATAGTACTTGCATCTAGCAGGCACTTAATAAATTCTTATTGATTAGTTAATTATAGTCATACCTCATATTAGCTAATTAATAGAATTATAGAGTAAAAGAATTTTAGAATGTTTACTTCAAGAGAGGGAGGATGGAAGAGTGAGTATAAAAATGACATTGAAGTCAAGAACTATTGGGTTCAAATCCTCCCTCTGGAAGAAGCTATAGTTGGGTGACCATGAGCAAGTTGTGTAATCTCTCAGTGCCCCTGGAAACTTTTCTAAGAGTAAAAGTTACAGTCAAATTGCTTATGCACAAAAAGCTTTATAGATAGAAGAAACTTTAGATGCCCTGAGGTTCAGCTCCCCTATTTCACAGATGAGCAAACTGAGGAATGAAAAAAGATTAGATGACTGCCCAGGGTCACACAGGTAGTAAATGTCTGAGTTGGGACTTAACTCTTCAGGTCTCTAAGACCAGTGTCCTATGCACTAGAGAATGTAGAGTTGGAGGGCTAATGTTCAAATCACACTTCGGTCCTGAGTGACCTTGGGGAATTCACTCAAACAGCCTGGGCTTCAGTTTCCTCTTCTACAAAATGAAAGAGTTGGACAAGAAAGCCTCAGAGGTTCTTTCTAGCTTTAAATTTATGATCCTATGAAATCAATAAGTAGACAATATTTTTTTTTTTACATCTTACCTCACAGGGTTGTAATAAGAACTTTGAAAAAAACACTATATAAATGTGAACAATTATTATTTTCATTGTTATCGGGGACTTTGTTGTTTAGTTAATTAGTTGTGTCTGACTCTTCATAACCCCATTTGGAGTTTTCTTGGCAAAGATATTGGAGCAGTTTGCCAATTCCTTCTCCAGCTCATTTTACAGATGAGGAAACTGAGTCAAACAGTGACTTGCGCAGGGCAATGTAACTATTAAATGTCTGAGGCCAGATTTGAACTGGCAAAGATGAGCCTTTCTGACTCCAGGCCTAGTTTTCTGTCCACTGCTCTAGATGACCATCTTTCACTGCTATCAACCTCCCTCCCTTTTTAAAAAAAATGAAATGGCTTGTTTAATCTTATTAAATTGCTTAATAGAATCTATCTCCCAGGGTTGTTGTGAAGGTAAAATGAGATAATATTTGTGAAGTGCTTTGCAAACTTTAAAGTGGTATACAAATCTAGCTATTA
Source organism: Petaurus breviceps papuanus (assembly GCF_028583685.1). Classification (NCBI taxonomy): domain Eukaryota; kingdom Metazoa; phylum Chordata; class Mammalia; order Diprotodontia; family Petauridae; genus Petaurus; species Petaurus breviceps. The sequence goes on from NW_027187302.1 coordinate 1,635,075, forward strand.
GTATTATTTTATAACAACGAGATGATAATAATTCTTAAACTTGTGAAGTTTCAGGATTAATTGTGCCCAAGATGTTAGAAAATGTTAGATGCTGCTCTGAATTAAGGTAAAACCCAAGCTTTTGAAGCCAGCCCTATTTGTAATGAATACTACAGAAATTCTGAAGAATTCTGGAAGGGGATTCACGGCCCTAGGTTCAGTCTTGATCAATAAGTGGGCTCCAAATGGCTTACACTTCATAGGGTTTAGTGTTAAAAAAATATTTTATAGCCCCTCTGTGTTGAATTCACTTTAACACATAACTGAAAGGGCCAAGTTCATGTAAAGTTGTCTATGCTTTCATGTTTTCACAGAAATTATGTTAATAGCAGAAACTCCTGCACAAAACCTGGTACACCTGCCTGGAAAATGAATGGATGAATGAATGAAATGAAAGAAAAAGAAGATTTTATTAGGTAACCGTTATATCCAGATATGTACTAGGTTGGGAGAAGACAATGCAAAAGTGAGAGAGTATCTGCTTTCAAGGGACTCTATTCTAATAGGGAAGGACTGGAAAGTCGAATGGGATTACAAATCAGTCATGCCCTTCCTAGAAGCAATGGTAATTTTTGATTGAATTTGTGTTCCCAGAGCAAGAAGTGGAAAGGGGGGTTGGATATGGGCTCTGGCAGGATAAATGAGGGGCATGTTTTGGGGTAGGAGAGATCTTGTGAGTTGGTGAGTTTGCACACACACACAGGATATCTCAGCCCCAGGGCAGAGGTCCAACGATAAGCAGAGCAGAAAGTGAAGCTCTCCCTCATTTAAATCCAATTCACTTGCAAGACATGCCATCTCCTCCCAGAAGTCATTGTCCTCTTCAAGAATGAAGAACAAATAACAGTAAAGTAAGATTTAACCCCATGGGAAGGGAACATGTTCTCTGGAGGGCTGGTACAGAGGGCATCATTCCAGGTAGGGAGAGGGGTGAGACAGATGGCAAGAATCCAGGATGGATGGGTATTCAGCTCCTTGGAATACTCTATACCATTTCCTTCTAGATATGGTAAACTGGGTAGGTTTACTGGAGAGAGAGTTAATTCTATCCTATGCTTGATTCCTACACACTCTTAGCTAATAAAACAGACTCTAAAAGAAATGTTAAATCACATCTATGATATGGGTACAGTTTGTTTTTGTCACTTTCCTTTCCCTAACTTTCTCCTACCTTTTGGTGCCTCCTCTCATTGATACCCATGGCCCTTTTGGGTTTGCCTTCCCCAACAGGGAAAAGGGAATAAGCAATTACATAGCATCCATGTGCTAAGTGCTTCATTCATATTACCTCTGAGGAGAATAATTTGTAGTATCTGAGGATACTTAGACACGGAATGTCATAATCAAAAAGAAAAAAAATTCTAACCATGGAATTTTAGGACCCAGAGGGGACCAGCAATGAGATATCTATGGACAAAAGGACTTTTTATAGATTACTACAATTATGTTATTGATGTCATTTAAGACCATCCTCTACCTCTGTAGTTCTGAAAAAGATGATAGCTTCTTAGAAGTCTATCCCATTTGCTTATAATATCTCAGACTTCCGAACAGCTTCCTAGATATTTTGAATGAAATCAGTTAGATAAAATACCTGAAATACTGACTGGAAGTTACAAATGTTCCTATAGGGAACATAAAGAGTGCTACTGTTTGTTATATTTTTTTCCACCAGAATTAACATTAGAAAAAAAGATTTTGGGGCGGCCGGGCAGCACAGCAAGAGCACCAGCCCCAGTGTCGGGATGACCTGGGGATTGAATCCGGGCTCAGACACTTAGCACCCACCCAGAAACACCTGGCCGTGTAACCTTGAGCAAGTTACTTAACCCCAATTGCTTAAAAAATAAATAAAAAGAAAAAAAAAGATTTCAAGTATTTGCTTTTAATGGGAATTAATATGGGAACTGATGGGTCTGAACTTCCAGTATGATGAAAGATAATAAAGTGCATTGTCTAACTGGTCAATAGAATCACAATTATTTAATCAGGTGTACGTCTTTTAAGAATAATCAGTATGGAAAAAAATATCCACAGAAAAGAACTTAATATATTTACACAACAAGTGCTATTTGAGGTCTTATTTATGAAAACAGTTCTTGAAAGTAACACTTGGGAGAATGATTTCATTCCATCTTAGTTTAAATAAGTCACTTTGCAAAAAGTATCCACATTACACTATGTAATGTTCTTCCATTAGAGGCTTATTTTCTTGTCAATATTTTTAGTTTCTCCCAATGAAGGAGAGGTTTGCAAATT
>NW_027187302.1:1638624-1653085 GCF_028583685.1 Petaurus breviceps papuanus
AGAGAGAGAGAAAGAGAGAGAGAGAGAGGGAGAGAGAGAGAGAAAGAAAGAGAGTACACTGTACAAGTGGAAAGTACAATAGGACATAAATGTAGGGTTCCTTTTCATCTTTCTGATGGAGTATAACCAATTTCTGGCACTGTAAAATCCATTATGGAGACAATAAAGTAAATGCATTCTAAAGTAGCAGTCCTGGGTTGATTGAAATGTTATGATTGTTATGCATGCCATATCTTATCAAATATTATCCATAAGGAAGTATTCAATTCATACTTTGCCAATTACCCTACTATGCGCACCATAAACTTTTATGGCTTGTTATGGAATGCCACTTGGCTAACTATTTTTCCCTTCAAATATTGCATCATCACATTCAGATGGAAAACATATTCTAATGTGGCAAAGTGTTAAAGAAATTCAATACACCAGGGCTAAATGAAACTGCTATGGTTCATCTTCTGGATAAGAAAAACAATTTATGAATGCAATATTCATTTCCTGAGGTGGGCATAAGCAAAAACCTCATCTGAAACTTTAAACCACTAGGTTTGGCCTTTAGGAGTTTCCTCAGTTTAACTCCTTGAAGTCATGGATTGAGGCCTTTTGCTGAGATAACATCTGGAGAGTGCTTACTTTTTTTCTACTTGCCTAATTACTTTTACAGGAGACTCCTGGCATAATTGCATCTGTGGAGGCCAGACCACAAAGACTATGGGATCATCTTTCACTTTTAATATATTGTTGAAAAATGTCAAAGCCATCTCCCTGCTTGCTCTCAATCGTGCTAACTGATTAGCGGTTTGCCATTTTTTGCTAGCAGAAATACGTACAGGCCTAAGGTTTCAGCACAATAAGTTATAAGGGAATTCCAGGATGTTACAAAATGAGCACCTATTTGTATATAAGACCCAGGATCTCTAAGCCTAGATTGGTCAACCCCAACTCTGGTCTTCTCCCACCAGAAAAATTGTCAAAAGCAAACAAAGGGTAGTGGCTAAGAACCATAACTTTTTGCCCACCATGTAAAGGTCTATTTGACATATTTAATAGTATTAAACACAATAAAGAGAAGATGTAGTACAATCCAATTTCTGACTACTTTGGGAGGGAAGGAAAAGGATAAAAGTTGGGATAATATTTTGTAAGGTATAGTAGCACAGTCTTTTTTCAATAAGTCAATAGAGACATGATTATGGAGTGGGGTAAGGGGATTCTAGGATCTCAGGAGGCCATCTAGTTCAACTGGTTCATCTAGACATCGTGGGAGATCTAGACGTTCAACTAGACAACGTGTTCAACTAAACATCGTGGGAGAGATATTTCATGGTGAAAAAGTTGCAGAGATGGTAGAATGTTCTAGGACTCAGGTACAAAACAGGATGAGACAGCAGTAGAGGATGATTTTGAAGTCCAGAAGGTCAAGAATAGGGCTTAAGACACAGTGAATAGAGCACGGGCCCTGAAATCAAGAGGACTTGAGTTCAAATCCAGCCTCAGACACTTAAAAATTACTAGCCGTGGGATCTTCAGCAAGTCACTTAACCCCAATTGCCCTGCCTTCCCCCCTACAAAAAGAAAAAAAAAAAGAATAGGGCCTAAGAGGTTAGGTGACTTGTCCATTGTCACATAGCCAATATATTTCTGAGAAAGAACTTGAAACCAGGTCTCCCTGACCCTCATACTGGCATCCTATGTTAATAATTTTTTTTTAAAAAGAAAAGCATATTGTTATAGAAGCTCCCCTTAACAATAAAAGGCTACTTGGTGGCAGGGGTGGTCATGGCTGGAAAACAACAACGACAAACAACAACAAAAGCTCTCCAGCAGAAATTGTCTAAAATGAATTTTCAGAAAATGAGGGGATGTCAGGAATTATGGGTCCAAAGGAAGTTAGAATAACTGTAGGAGATATCCTGTCATGCCCTATCGTCCTCTACTCTTCTGATATCCAGATTTACCTGTATGTAGAGGTATGGTGAAATCCTTTGTAGTCATCTGCCAGCTTTCCTTTTCAGACAGCTGTACTTTTTAAGAGAGAGGAAAATCTATGGTTAGGTTAGGAGACTGAATCTTCCATTCTGAGTTCTTGCTTTGAGGCTTATTGTGATAATCAGTTCCTCTCCCTGAGAGAACAAAAGGCATATTAATACATGCTATCACCTACTTTGTGGATATGTTGTGGGGGGGAACAAAAAGCTTGCAAATTGTAAAGGGCTGCAGAATGGTAAACTCTTCCATTACAAGGAGGCTTATGTAACAGTGCAAAGTCTCAGTTGAGTGGGGATTATCTTTCAGTAGAAAGAACTCATTGTTATTATTACCACTTAAGTGTTGACAGTGAACTCAGCACTCTATCATACAAGCAAAAGTGATCCTTGGCCCAAGAGTTTACAGTCTGAGTTACATACAAAGGAGGCGTTAAATGTAGAGCCATCCCTCATGGGGCATATTCTATCTCATAAGAGATCTCAATACCTTGTGAATTTTTCTTTGAAAATATCCCAATGGAACTTCAGTTGGCACATACATAATTACACCTAAGAAGAAGAACCTTAAAGAAAATAGTTTTTTTTGGGATGGCTAGGTGGCACAGTGAATAGAACACTATCCCTGATGTCAGGAAGACCTGACTTCAAATCTGGCCTCAGACATTTAACACAAAAACTAGCTGTGTGACCTTGGTCAAGTCACTTGACCAATTGCCCTCCAAAAACTAAAAAAAAGAGTACAAATCTTTCATGGTTTTTACTTCCAAGCAGTTTGATACTGTAGAAAGAGAGCTGAACTTGAAGTGCTGAATTTGGAATCACGGGACCTGAGTTCAAATCTTGACTCTTCCATTTATTGCCAGTACAAACCTCTTAACCTTTCTGGGACTCAGTTTCCTCATGTGTAATACCAGAGGATTGAACTAGAGGGCCTTTAATGTGCCTTCTGACTCTAAATCTATATATTCTGAGATTGCACCAGTATGGGTATCCCATCTACTAACACTAATTGCAGCCTGGTGATTTCTGGTTAGGTCATTTTTTCAAGTTGATGAGACCAAAATATTAATCTGGTAGCCAACATTTTAATGAGGAGATTCCACAAACTTAGCGAGGCTTGTCCTTGGACAATAGACTAACAGTCCACTGCCAAGATTTTATGTCTGCAAAGACTTTATCTTGGTGGGGGATCTACCAGAGCTTATGCTCCACTAAGAACCCAAGACCACTTCTATATCGAGATCAAAGGTATTTCCAGATACTGGTCTTGGCTTGGCTTCTTGGTGTGAAATGTGAGATTTGTTCAATGTAAATATATTTATTTGTGAGCTTCCTAGAGTGGTGATGAGTTCTCTCTCCTTGGAGGTCTTCAATCAGAGTCTGGATGACCACTTTTTTTTGTATGTTATTGTGGTGATTCCTTTTGTGTGTGGGTTAGACTCCTTGGCTGTTGAGGTCCCTTCCAACTCAAATTCTGTGATTATGAAATCCCAAACCCGGCTATATTATTAATTCCTTGTAATCAAATTTGCTATTGACTCACTGGAATTCTTGTCTTTATCCTTTGTGCACACACACATACATTTCTGAGGAGTGAGATGTAATGGGGGGATGGGCAAGTATTAGAAAGGCTGTGGTGGATAGAGGAGATGATATAAGGAGAATCAGTTAGGCACAGTAGTCCGTAAGTCAATGGATTTTCTGGCATAGTTAAAGGAAAACACCTTAGGAGTAAGAATGCATTACCTGGAGGACAAATGCGGGAAAGGAAGTACTGTTATTAGTCAGAGGTATAAAGCAAAGAAATGAACTATATTGCTAAAAGAAAGGCTCAGAGTCCCATTTGATTATGAAAAACTGAAAATCTGCATATTGGAGAGGCAGCAGTCATCAGAGAAAGAACTGATAAGTGGACGTATGTATAGAATGGTTTTATACACACACACACATATTTGTGTCCAATGGTAGCCGTCTCTAGGGTGGGGAGCAGGGGAAAAAGAAAATTACATGATAACTTTATTATATATTTAAAAGGAATAGCAAGTTGTACATAACAGATTTGTAGTTTCTTATGCAGTCATCTTTTTTCTATTCTACTATGTGATGGAAATGTTTGTTTTATTTCTTGATTTTGAAAGACAGAAAGAAAGAGTGAGCACAGGACCTGAAATCAGGAGACTTGAATTTGATTCCTGTCTTTTCTTTTCATTCATTCACTCATTCATTCTTCCATGTATTAACTATGTTGACCTCAGGATAGTTACTTAACCTCTCTGATCCTCAGTCTCCAAGTTAATAATATCTTCTCTGAGATGCAGTGTGGCATAGTGGCTACAGGGCTAGCTTTACAGTCAGGAAGACTTGAAGTAAAAAAAAAATTGACTTCATTTGTCCATCTGGAGATCACCAAAAGTGTAAAGCTTACCCTGGTGGAGACCATCTGTTGTGACTGGTGACACATATGGAAACTTAATCCTTACACTTCTTTTTCAGCTTTCTGTCTTGTTCCTTTGCACCCCTGCCCCCACCCCCAAGTCATTGCCAATTTAGACCAGTCACATGAAATACACCTTCAATGTTGGGACAGGTTGCCATCTTAGAAAGTCCCACTTGCTCATTCAACTATCAATTTCTCTATGCAAAGATGCAGGAAATGGAAGAGACACTGTATTGTCTTCTTATTTACCACATAAACATCCCAAGTACAAGGCAATAAAATATGACCTTTTTAAGAAACTACGTAATGTGTGTCTCTACTTAGAAAGCTCCTTGGGAAATCATCTAGTTTCTATTTAGAAGCATGTTCCCCCATCGTACTTTAAAGGGCCTTGCATGCTATAGAATCATAGATCCAGAGCTAGAAAGTACTTCAGAGACCATTTAGTCCAACCCCTTCATTTTATACATGAGAAAACTGACACACAGGGAGGTGACGTGATTTCATCAATGTTCTATAAGTAACAGGTATTAGAGGTGATCTATGAACCCAGAATCTGATACTTACCAGGACTTTTTCTACACTGAAGGGAAAACCTAAACCCTAAACAAAACAAAAATAACTAAAAACCTTTGTTGGTATTCTTCCCTTCTGTGTCTCTCTCTGTACCTCCCACCTATCATAAAAGCCTATTTCTCTCTGGCTTGAAAAATCTTCAAAATGGATTAGTCTACTGGGGAGGAGAAACAAAGTCAATTATAAGAGAAAACAGCAAATGACCAAAGTCTGGAGTTCATAGACCTTATCTTTGCAGGTTCCTCGAAAGATCTAAAAGATTCTGTTTTTCTCTGGCCTCAACCTCCCTTACCTTTAGGATTCCATTCACAGTACCCAATGTGGTCTTGGATTTTATGATAGGAACCCCATTAAAGCTGCATGGGTCAGATTGAGAAGTCTTGTATGGATGCTACAATTGCATTACACTATTTTGTAACCAGAAATGGAGACAATAAAAATTGATTGGCTTGTTTTCTCAGTAGTTATGTCAAATAATCAGAACTACCACAGTATCTCAGGTCTTTAGGATTGCCAAATACTCTAAGCTACTTGTGTTCATTTGCTTCCATACATTGTGTAGAATGAAATGTGTGTGTGTGTGTGTGTGTGTGTGTGTGTGTGTGTGTGTGTGTGTGTGTGTGTGTGTGTGTGTGTGTGTGTGTGTGTGTAGGACTCAGGGAATGAGGACATTTATTTTGCTTGATATTTTTACAAGCGTTTTTTTTCTTTTTCTCTTTCTGATTGGTGGGGGGAGGGAGAGAGTGAGAGGTGTAAAAGACAGGAGAAAGAGAAAATCAGTTTTTAACAATTGATCCATATGTTCAAAATATTTATAGCAAATTTTTTAGTGGTGGCAAAGAGTTGGAAATTGAGAGGGATGCCCATCATTGAGGAATGCCTAAACAAGTTGTGATATATGATTGTGATGGAATACTGTTGTGCTGTAAGACATGATGAAAGGTATGATTTCAGAAAAGTCTTCAAAGATTTATGTGAACTGATATGAAGTGAACTGAGTAGAGCTAGGAGAACACTGTACAGCAATATTGTAATAATATTCAGCTGCGAAAGACAATGTTTTTCTTGTAAATACAATGATCTACAACTCCAAAGGACTCATGACTCATGATGTAAAATGCTATTCACATCCAGAAAGGAAACTGTTGAACTCTGACTGCAGATCGAAGCATATTTTTCATAACTAATGTATTTAATTTTAGTTTTCAACATTCACTTCCATAAGATTTTAAATTTAAAATTTTCTCCCCTTCTCTCTGCTCCCCCCTCCACAACATGGCATGCAATCTGATATAGGCTCTACTTATACATTCATATTAAACATATTTTCATATTAGTCATGATGTAAAGAAGAATTAGAACTAATGGGAGGGACCATGAGAAAGAAGAAACAAAACAAAACAACAAAAGAAAAAAAGATCAAATAGTTTGCTTCCATCTGCATTCTGACTCCAAAGTTCTTTCTCTGGATGAGCATGGCATTTTTCATTGTGAGTCTTTCGGAGTTGTCTTAGATCCTTGCTTTGCTGAGAAGAGCTAAATCTATCAAAGTCAGTCATCACACAATGTGGCTATTACTGTGTACAATGTTCTCCTGGATTTCACTCAGCATCAGTTTATATACGTCTTTCCAGGCTTTTCTGAAGTCTGCCTGATCATCATTTCTTATAGCACAATAGTATTCCATTACATTTATATACCATAACTTGTTCAGTCATTCCCCAGTTGATGGACATCACCTTAATTTCCAATTCCTTGCCACCACAAAAAGAGCTGCTATGAATATTTTTTTGTATATGTGGGTCCTTTTCCCATTTTTATGACCTCTTTGGGATACAGAGCTAGAAGTAGTATTGATGGGTCAAAAGGGCATGTACCTTTGGGAATACTTACAAATTACTTTCCAGAATAGTTGGATTAATTCACAAGTCCACCAACAATGAATTAGTGTTCCAATTATCCTACATCTTGTACAACATTTATCATTTTCCTGTTTTGTCATGTTAGCCAATCTGATAGGTGTGATGTGGTACCTCAGAGTTGTTTTGATATGCATTTCTCTAATCAAAAGTGATTTAGAGCGTTTTTTCATATGACTATAGACAGATTTAATTGGTTCCTCTGAAAACTGCCTGTTCATCTCCTTTGACCATTTATCAGTTGGGGAATGACTTGTGTTCTTATGAATTCTACTCGGTTCTCTATATATTTTGGAAATGAGACCTTTATCAGAGATACTGACTGACAACACTTCTTGATCCTCTGTGCAATGTTGTTCAACAGCCATAGGACTGTTGGAATCAGTCATCTTCTCTTCCAGTAGACCTGACATGACAACTATACTACTTGATCACCTCTCACTCATACTGAAGCCAGGAATTGAGTATAGGGATGGAAAGAATGATGGACATTCCCTACTATTTAGGTCATTGAACAGGGAAGAGCTGGATTACCATTGTACAGTTGGTAGGAGAGGTGGAGAAGACAAATGAAGTTGCCAATTCCCAAAATGTGATCTGTAGTAATGTCTAATAACTATGCTTTTTCTGTAGGTCCCAATCTTCCCTTGCTCTTCCAGTACATGATAAAAGGGAGGCTTTTACCCAGGAGAAGGAATCATAGGATCACAGCCTTAGAGCTGAAAAAGACCTTAGAGCCCATCTAATCCAACCCCTTATTTACAAATGAAGAAATTGAGACCAAAGGACAGAGACCCAAGGACATCTAAATGAGTTACCCAAAGTCTTGTAGAGGTGAGACTGGAACCTAGGTCCTTTAGGTCAGGAGTCTGCGTACAAATTTAGTCTTAATAAAAGGAAAAATTCTTAATGTGTCTTGATGTTGAATGAACTGCTTCAATAGGGAACTTCAGGAAAAGTCACTGAAATGGTTTGAACAAGGAAGTGACATGGTCAGAACTATGTTTAGGAATGCAAGTTTGACATTATATAGATATAATTGAAGATATGATTCAACATCTTATTAGATAAAACCTGTCGTAATCTTTTTGGATCATGACCCTGTAATTCAAAGTGTTAGCTAACACTCCTACCTACTGTAACAATTATAACTATTTTTATATAGCATCTTACATATATTCATTTGTTCCTTACAACAACCCTACAAGGTAGGTGATGTTATTATCCCCATTTATATATGGGAAACTGAGGCTGAGAATGGTTAAGTGACTTGCCCAGGGTCATACAACTAGTAAGTGCCTGAGGTAGGATTGGAACTGAGGTCTTCCTGACTCCAAGTCTAGTGCTTTAACCACTGTGCAACCTAGCTGCCTAGCTGTCTTTTGTGACATCTGCAAATTTGATAAGCATGTTATCTATGCCTTTCTCTCAAGTCATTCATAAAAAAAACAGCAACACTGTTATATGATGTAGGAATGAATGAAAGGAAACGAACACATTTATTCATCATTTAAGTGCAAGCACTATGCTAAGCAGTGGACACAGTAATACAAAAGCAAGACAGTCCCTGCCCTCAAGGAGCTTACATTCTAACAGGAAAAGAGGAACCGAGATCATCGTGGCCAGGTACAAATGTGTTGTTTTGGTAAGACAAAAGGGTAGTGAATGAAACCATAGAGAAATCAGTTAACATGACATGCTCTGTAGTGTATGTATGTATGTATGTATTCCTGACTTTGGAGTCAGGAGTATGTGGGTTTGGATCCTTCCTCAAGACACTGACTAGCTGTGAGACCCTGGGCAAGTCACTCTCTGAGCATGTTTCCTCATCTCTAAGGTGGCGATCCTCAAAAGATAAAGTTCATATGAGAATAAAAAAATACAGTTTCTCTCTTCCTCTCTCTACCTTGGTTTTTAACTCCTTATTAACCATGATGAAGGAAGGGTAGGACAAGTGGTTTTCATGGAGCTTAAATGAGGAAAGAAGATTGAAACATGGTGGTAGAGGAAAAGAGTGTACAGAAAGAACCAATGTGAATCCCTATTCCTCCCCCTGGCTCTGTGAGGTGGGGGAAATGAGAAAAGGAGTGACCATCAGTAAGAAGGGTTACCAGGCATGTATTTTCCTTAGGGGAGACCTAGATTTCTGTTAAAACAAATGGGTAAAAGGAAAGACTTTAGAACTCTGATTGATGCAGTGATAAATCATGAATCCAGAGGACTGGAGATGAACCATGGCACCCATCTCCTGTGAGAGGTGATGGAACTCAAATCCAGGAGACATGCATATTTGGATATGGCCAATGTGGGAATTTACTGTGCTGAAATATTTGTATGTATTATGAGGTTTTTTTTTTATTTTATTGTCCTTTTGGGGAGGGGCAATGAAAAGGAGAGATTTTTTTTAACTGTATAGCTTTGTCAACCACAAAAGAGGGAGAAACATCATTGCATTATACTGTACCATGTTGTTTCTGGAGTATTCATTGTTTGTTTTAGAAATTTTTTCAGGAATCAAGATGTTCTCATGTCTCTGACATATCTCCAAAGACCAGAAAAGTCAGTTTTTGAATTCCTTAGTTTCAGTCCCAAATCAATCATGAAAGGAGTATGACAACAAACAGAGGGTCTTGTTCCAAAGAATACTCTTTCATCAACATCAGCAGCATTTCCCATTAAGTGCCCATTTGCTGGGACACTGAGTAATGAAGTCCCAGAGTAGGAATTGCTTGGTTTTATTCATTCCAAGGGGCAACAAAACCCTTCCTCCTCCTCCCTCTCAACCTTTCTCCCACACCCAAACTTCTGTCAAATATTCCCAGAGTGATGAGAAAGACCCCAAAAGGTCATTTAGTTCAGCCTCCAGGCAGGGCTGTGCCTAAATCATCCCAGATGGATTGACATTTGCCTTACTGTTAAAAAGAATTCCAAGAAAAGTGATTGTAGTTTACCCTCCCTTCATAACTTGGTTCAAGGGGCTCATAATCCATATGGTCAAGATCTTCCTTATGTCCAACCCAATTACCTCCTGTTGTAATTAAAATCCATATCCTCTGGCACTATTTTGGGGGAAGTTGAAGAAAGGTTTCTTAAGGATTTTCATAGGAGCTTTTGCAAAAAGCATTCTCATCAGGCAATCAATAAACATTTATTAAGTGCCTACTATGTGCTACTACTGTGCTGAGTTTCCTAGTCATATAGAATGTTGCTCTCCTGTCTCAGGTGAAATAGTATAATTTGGTTCGGCATCTAATAATAAGAATAACTAACTTTTTCTAGTTCTTAGGTTAACAATACACTTTATACACATTATCTTATTCAATCCAGTCAAGAGGTGCTTTTGATAATGAACTCTGTATGGCAGCCAGGTGGTAATGTGGAATAGAGCACTATACCTACTGGAAACCTTAGGATGTGTCATCCTGGACAAGTCATTTAACCTCTGTCTGCCTCAGTTTTCAGATCTGTCAGGTTGGGATAATATCACTTACCTCTCAGGATTATGGAAATTAAATGAAATAATATTTGTAAAACGCTTTGCTTGAATTTAACCTAGATCAAGGCATTCTTCCTGGAAGATTAAGCATATTAATGGCAGCAGTAGCAGCAACAGTCTCTTCTTGAAATATAATCAATTTTAAAAATACAGAAAAGGGTTTTTTTCCTATCACAACTTTAAAGCACTGTTTTGAAACTACAAAGTTAGAACTATTATAGAGACAGCACTAGGTCAGTACTCTGAGGTCATTTGACAGGTAAGACACTGATGTAGGAATAAATGAATGGAAACAAACACATTTATTAGCACTATGCTAAGTACTGGACATAGAAATACAAAAGCAAGATAGTCGCTGCCCTCAAGGAGCTTACATTCTAATAGGAAGAGACAACATATATAAGATTATGGTGGCTAGGCCAACAAGTGTGTTGCTTTGGTAAGATACAAGGCTGGTGAGTGAAGCCACAGAGAAGCCAGTTAATATGACATGCTCTGTAGTGTACATTGGGTTGACCTTGGAGTCAGGAACATATAGGTTCGAAACCTGTCTCAACACGTTAACTACCTGTGAGACCTTGGGCAAGACACTTTCTGTGCCTCAGTTTCCTTATCTATAACATGGCAATCCTCAAAGGGTTATTGTGAGAAACATATGAGATAATAAATACAATCTGCTTAGCAAACCTTCAAGTGATACACTTAGATGGGCTGTTATTAATTTGCATTCTGTGTTGGACTGAGTGAAAGAGACAAAAATCTAGGACTTTAGAATCATTTCTCGTGTTGGAAAAAAGTTGGTGTTTTGGCAACTTTGTAGGCCAATATTTCTAGCAGTAAGAGTATGTTTTTAGAATTTTGACATTTATGTTCCTATTCTATTAATGAAAATAAAAAGGAAATGAAAAAAAAATACAGTTCCTTGTTCCCCCTGGCATTCCTCCTCACCCACCACCCCCAAGTAAAGAAACAGAAACTTCATCTCTCTGTATAATTCTGTTTATTTGAGCAGCATTGTGCAAGTTTTGAGTTGCCAAAATATCCTCATACATCCCAGGTTTTGATCTATTTACCTGTCAGACTCTGATGAATTCTTCTTGCTTTAAAAATTTCTTGTGGACATGTTCAGATAATGCCCAGGTCTACTATAAGAACAATAATAAAAATAATAACAATTAGCATTTAAATAGTGCTTTAAGAGTTGTGGAAAGTAGGGATATGATTATCCTTATTTTGTTCTGCAAAATCACTCTGGTTTCTCAATTTAGTGATGCTGTCTTTTTCCTGTTTTTTTTTTGTTGTTGTTGTTGTTGTTGTCGTTGTTGTTCATACCTAACATTACTGGTATTGGGATCTTCTAGTAAGGAGTTTCCTAGTATGACCCTCCACCAATGTCAATCAGCAACTCCCATGAATCTTTCGAGTTTAAGATAATTCCTTGGGGGAGGGGGCAGCTAGGTGACACAGTGGGATAGGGCAACAGCACTGGAATTAGGAGGACTTGAGTTCAAATATGACCTCAAACACTTACTAGCTTTGTGATCCTGGGCAAGTCACTTAACCCTGATTGCCTCCAAAATTAAAAGAAAAAAAAAGATAGAAAAGAAAAGAAAATTGCTCTAAGGAAATATAATTAAGTAATTTGTCCATGGTCACACTTCTAAAAACTATCAGTGGCAGAACCTAAGCTAGATTTTTTCCTAACTCCAAGGTCAACACACTAATACCATTCTGTCTCTTGCACTCCCTTTTACTAAGGCAAATAATGGAATCCAGTGGTGTATACATAATACCAAATAAAAAAAATTTTAGAAATACATAGAGATTTTTAACAACTATTTTAAAAACAATTTTAAAATTGTTTGTTTCTCCTTCATTTATTTGAGTATCAGTCTAAATAATGAAAGTAGTCACATCTATTGTTTTGGGGCCCATTTGGTTACTTGGAAATCAATGACAGCAACTTTTTGATTACTTACTCAGCTAATCAGTTATTCATTATGGAAGTCCCTGAAACTGAATCAATGATTTCTAAGAAGTTGCAGTGAAGGGGTGGGGAGTGGAGATGTGTAAAGAGAGAGAAAGAGAGAGGAATAAGGAAAGGAAAAGGAAGAGAAGAGAGAGACAGAGACAAACATAGAAAAGGAGGGAGAGGAGAGAGACAGACCGATATAGAAAGAGATACAGGAGAGAGGGGGAGAGAGAGGAGGAGAGAAAGAAAAATAGAGGGAGAGGGGGAAAGATAGAGATGGAGATATGGAAAGAGAGACAGAAACAGAGACAGAGACACAGAGACAGACAGACAGATGTTCCTTATGACTACCTTATTAGGTGGGGTCAGCTTTTTATGTTTGAGGACTAAATTGCATCAGTTCACCGAGAGCTGGATCAGGCTCTGAGTGTTACAAAGGCCTATTAGATTAGTCCCTTTATCCCAGAGAAGGTGAGATGGGTAGATAGTGACAACTAGAGTGACCAATGAATATCAAATGTAGACTTATAGAACCTTGTATTTGGCCTTGTCTGTTAAGATTGGTGCCATTTTAAAAGGCTCCAGCTTCCTTCGTGTACTGCAGTATAAAATCCCATAGCTGCCCTTAACATCTCCAGGTCACGTTATTCCAATTGGCTTCCTGAGAGGCAATCACCAGAGCACATTAATAGTCATTTCCATATACGAAGAAAAAGTGGGTACCAGTGAGTTGGTAGAAAGGTAGAATGCAAACATATCCTCTATCTTTTTTTCCCCATGTTTCCTTTCCCAGTTCCCCTTAGCCTGAGTGTCTTGCCTTTGAAATTATTTCCAATTTATTCTATATTTATCTTGTTTTTACATAATTACTTTTATATTGTCTTCTCCATTAGACTGTGAAGTCCTTGAGGACAGAGACTGTTTTGTTTGCTATTTCTTTTTTATCTTTTCTCAGTATCCCCTGTGCTTAGTAAATAGAAGACATTAACTGAATTCTTGTTAATTTGATTTGACTTGGTTTACTATAAATCAATAATATTAAAAGAACCTCATGGTTAGATTGATTTAGTTTGAGGTTTTGTCTCTCTTCTTTGAAATTCATAGAAGTGGGAGTGTGTTGGAGTCAGCTTAAACCAACTGTCAAGAGCTGATTGTTAAATTGTCAATGAGAACATCTTGGAATCTGGCAAATGCTAGAAATCTGAACTTGATTTATTCATTGTCTGGACTTAATAAAGTGATGAAGAAAATATTAACAAACTAAACTTAAAATTATACTGGGCATATTTTTTTTCCTGAGAGTTAGTCGTTAAACATTTACTGGCAGGCACTCATGCCTAGAACCCAAATGATATAGGAAAACTTGATTCAAAGTAAGTGAACACTCAGGAGAATAACTGATATACTTGAACAATAATTTATTAATTTTCAATAAGAAATATAGAATCTTATATCTACAGATTCCTTAGAGACTATCTAGTTTAGCTCAACAGCATCCCCAAGAAGTTGCTTGTCTTTCACAGGAAGGCTTCACTGATGGAGAACTCATTACCTCATGAGGCAACACATTTTGGACGTCTTAAATAATATTTGCCAAATTGTCTCGGATGTGTATGTCATCTTGTCATTCATTGTATTCTCTTCCGAATAAGAAAGTCTACTTGGGAAATAAAATTAAGACCAGAAGATTGCTTGTTAAATATAGTCAGATTAAGAAGAAGTTACATAATATCAAAAGATAATTGTGTTATTAATCTGTGAATTTGCTACCTCTAGTTACAGGAATGTGCCTTACAAACAAACTGAGATTCTTATTTCAATTGGTCAGGAAGGTGTGGTATAGTGGAATGAACAGTGGGTTTGTATTCTTGTTTTTTAATTTATATCTCTAGCTCTTAGAACAGTGCTTTACACATTAAGTGATTAATAAAGGCTTCCCCCCCCATTCTTTTCTCCCTCCTTTCCTCTCTCTACCCCTCCCTACCTATCTCCATTCCTTCCTTCCTTCCCTCCTTCCTTCCCTCCTTCCTTCCTTCCCTCCCTCCCTCCTTCTCTCCCTCCCTCCTTCCTTCC